>NC_088196.1:1553668-1881317 GCF_028769735.1 Zonotrichia leucophrys gambelii
CCCCTGCTCCAACAGAGCCACCCCTGACACTGCAGGAGGGCTGAGCCACAATTCCAATGGCACTGCCACCAACAGCCTGACCCACAGGGTGTCAGACTGGGTTCTGACTCTGTCAGTGCTGTTCTAGTGAACTGCATTGTTTATTTTACTCTTTTTTTAATTTTCCTTTTCCCTATTAAAGAACTGTTATTTCCTGCTCCCATATTTTTGCCCGAGAACCCCTTAATTTAAAATTAAGGGTGGGGAGGGTTTACATTCTCCATTTCAGGGGAGGCTCCTGCCTTCCTTAGCAGACTCCTGGCTTTCCAAACCAGGACAGTTGGCCCTGCCTGGGCAGTTTGCAGTTAACAGCTCCTGTGTGAGTGTGAACACCCAAGTGGCACTGGCCAGGTGACCTGTGCCAAGAGGCTGCACCTCGCCAAGTGTTTACAGTAATCCTTGGCAGGCACCCAGGGCTCCAACAAAGACATCTGCTAATCTGCAGAGAGGAGCTTTCAGGAAAGAGAAGCTTGAGGGTTTCAGGGAAAGTCTGCTGCCAGCCGGGCTCTGCAGGTCACAACCTTGAGAAGCCCACCTGAGCCTCCCGAGACTGGGATTTGTCTCAGACAGCAGCTCCCAATAGGTTTCCCTCTCTTGCATTAATTATCCTGCAGCTCTCGTGGCCTCTGTCCTCGTTCCTGGAGCCTCCTGGCTGTGCTGGGATCAAAGGGGATCCTTGTGAGACATCCACGTGGGACCTGAGCCGGGCCAGGAGCTCAATGACCGAGCGGCTGCCCCTTCCCGCAGCAAATCACGAGGCTGAGGGAAAGTGGGACAAGGAATGAGGTGCTGGCAAAGCCTGGCAGCAGAACAAAGCCTGGCCCTGCTGCCATGGAGCGCAGCCACGCTGTGTGTCCCCAGCAGAGCCAGGTGCCAGGAGCTGTACGGAGCTTGGGGCTCACCAAGGGGACATTTCCTCACATTGCCTCACCTCAATGTGCCAAACCAGGCAGGTGCAGCCCCTCTGCCCCGATGCAAAGTCCCTCTTTGGAAACGTCCATCCATATTTTTACAAGTCTGAGAGAAATAAGCCCATTTGCCACGAAATGAGCTCAAAACCCAGGCAGATCTGAAGTTTTAAGGTGCTCAAAATTCAGACATATTTGAAGTTTTAAGGTGTTCAAAATTCAGACAGATTAGAAGTTTTAAGGGCTTTTCTTCTCTGAAAGGTGCAGTTTGCTTCCTGCATGGTGCCTGGGCAGAGTCCTGCTTGGACCCCTTGTTCTTGGAGAGAGGATGAAGCTTTTCCTGCTGGATCCCAGCTGGCTCCTGCACAGCTCCTCTCCCTCTGGAGGAGGGAGGCTCTCAGTGCCTGGGAAATCACATGCTCCATGGCTTCAACATGAGGTCATTGTTTTTGGAAGAGCCCTGGCTGCTGGTTGGGTTTGCTGCTTTGTCAGGCACATGAGTGACCAGGACCAGCCCAGCCTGCCTCAGGCACTGCTGGGTGCAAATATCCAAATTCTCATTGCAGCATCAATAATTCCTGCAGAAACGGCTGAGAGGGGCTGGTGGGTGCAGTGCCCCTGGGGGATCCCTCCATGGGGGTCAGAGGGACCTTTGAGTCCCCCCTGTGCATTTGTCCTTGGGGAAAATTCATGTATTTTATGGTTGGCTTTTCACAAATATTCAAATGAATATTATATGTGTTGTGTTAGAAAGTAATGCTGTATTAATTATCTTTAGTAGTGGGTTAAATATAGTTTTAGGTTATAAAAATTGTTAAAATAGAAACTATGCTATGTAGGATACTTTTTTTTAAAGAAGGGACTCGCACTGAGATAGCAGCCACAGGACACCTGAATCTTTCAGAGAAAAGGAATTTATTGTTCCATTATCAGAATAAATGAACTTCTTCCCACCTTGAAGGTGCTGTTAGGATTCAGAGGAAGAAGTTGGCAATGACCAGACAGAATCTTGTATTTGAATGGAATTTATGCATCATGTATGAAGTGTGTGAATATGCAACAGGCTGTTGATTTTAAGGGTTAATCCTTTGTAAATGGGTGTCCTTGGGCTCCTGCTGCCCAGAAAAGGTACCCGGACATTCATAACTCTTTGTCTCTATTGTCTCATATTGTCCTAATTCAATTTGTCCAAATTATTATCACTCTAATTGTATTACTATTTTTATAACTATTTTATTACTATGAAACTTCTAAAATTTTAAAAACAAGTGATTGGCGTTTTTCACAGTCAGGAGCTACCATGGGGGCAGCAGCAGCCACAGGGAGTGGCTTCAGCTCCAGAAGCTTCTGCTGGGGAGTCCTTGCTCTGATGCCAGCTGGTGCCAGATGATCTTTGATCTACCCCATTAATGGGTCTGATTAAAGCTGCCTCATTAATGAGCATTTCAGTGTCAAAGAACAAGAACTGGGGCACAGCCCCCCATCCATCTCTGCCCACACTCCCAGGGTATTGGATGGATTTGTCCTCACCTGCTTGAGATGTGACACAGATGTCCAGGACACCCCCCTGGCATCCTTCGCCTCAGAGCCAGAGCCATGGCAGTGCCCAGAAATTCAATTTCCAGCCACCAAATGAAGCTGCAGGATCTGAATTAGCCCTGCCAGCTCCAGCTGACCTGTGGTTGACAGCTGGGGCGCACACAAGCTCAGAAGCTCAGAAGATTTTCCAGCGCCATCCTGCCCAAATCTTCCTTAAGGATCACAGGATCATAGAAACTTCAGAATCATAGAAATTTCACAGAATAACAGAAATTTCACAGAATCATAGAAACTTCAGTTGGAAGAGCCCTCTAAGATTGAGTCCAACTGTTCCCCCAGCACTGCCAAGCCCACCCCTAACCCATGTCCCCATTTGCCACATTCACACACCTTTTAAGTAACTCCAGGCATGGTGACTCTGCCCCTGCCCTGGGCAGGCTGTACCAAGGCTGGACAACTTTTCCATGATTAAATTTTCCCCAACATCCAACCTGAGCATTCCCTGGCACAATCTGAGGCTGTTTCTTTTTGTCCTGTCCCTTTTACCCTGTGAGAAGAGCCTGACTCCCCCTGGCTGTCCCCTCCTGTCAGGAGCTGTGCAGAGCCACAAGGGCCCCCCTGAGCCTCCTTTCTTATTTTTTAAGAAGTGATTTTTTTAAAGTGTGCATTTACATTAAAAAAGAAGAACCTTTTCCTTAACCTCACAATGTAGGATCTGCTTCTGTCTAGCAGGAGAGTGTCTGCTCTTATCTATGACAATTCTTTCATCTGTTAAGACATGTCTGAGCCCGGTGCACAGAGAAGAGAATCAGGTCCCCGTCTAAACTTGGCAGAGCAGCAGCTTTTCCCCGTGATGTTGCAAGAGCATCTTGGGATCCCGTTGATGAATGAGCTCTTTTTGTGTCTGCTGTTACACGAGCCAAAGCGGAGAGTTCGTCTCTCAGTCAAAGCAGCGACAGTGAAACACGACACGGGCAGGGAGGGGACACAACCCCGAGCTCACCCCGCGCTGCAATTCCCTGCTGCGGCAGGAGCCGTTTGTTTTAATGCAGAAATTACTGTGGGAGATGGTCAAGCTGAGACAGACACTTAATTTTGGTTCACTGATGGAGTTAAAGTGGATTCAATGAGCCTTTCCTGCATTTTGTGCCAGCCTGGATTTGCCTCCCTCCTCCTCCTGGCTGTTGGCACTGGTGTCTCTGTGTTAAAATAAATGTCCTCAAACACCAGAATCTCCACTGGAGAACACAATCGAGTCACTGCTTAACCTGTTCTTAGTTAAGTTCAGTCTAGAATCATAGGGGGGACCTTAAAAATCACCTTGTTCCCAGTCCCCACCATGGGCAGTGTCACCTTCCACTCCTGCCTCGAGCACTTCCAGGGATCCAGGGGCAGCCACAGCTGCTTTGGGCACCTGTGCCAGGGCCTGCCCACTCATTTCATCCCAATATCCCACCTGCCCTGGCATGGGAAGCCATTCTCCCTTGTCCTGTCAGTCCAGGCCTTGTCCAAAGTCCCTCTCCAGCTCTCCTGGAGGCTCTTTAAGCGCTGGAAAGGGCTCCAAGGTCTCCTCCTCATCTCCAGGTGAACATCCCCAGCTCTGCCAGCCTGGCTCCACAGCTGAATGGGAAATAAAGGGAGGGAGGGACAGGTGGATGGATGGATGGATGGATGGATGGATGATGGATGGATGGATGGATGGATGGATGGATGGATGGATGGATGGATGGATGGATGGATGGAGGGATGGATGGATGGATGATGGATGGATGGATGGATGGATGGATGGATGGATGGATGGATGGATGGATGGATGATGGATAGATGATGGATGGATGATGGATGGATGGATGGATGGATGGATGGATGGATGGATGGATGATGGATGGATGGATGGATGGATGGATGGATGGATGGATGGATGGATGGATGATGGATAGATGATGGATGGATGATGGATGGATGGATGATGGATGGATGGATGGATGGATGGATGGATGGATGGATGATGGATGGACATACAACTTTAACAGCAGGAGTTATGGGAGAGAGCACCAAGGGAGGTGTCAGTGGACTAAGGAGCTGCATGGGAGTTTGAGGACATCAGGAGAGGGACAGGATACTCAGAGTCAACACTGAGTAAATCTCTAGAGCTGGAATGCCTCTAGCAGGACTGTAGCTGGGAGGAAGGGAAAAGCCTTTGCTGTTCTGTTTTTCTGTTTCTCATTAGCCCTTCCCACCACAGATGAGAAACAGGAGAAAATTTGTGAGCATTTCCAACATTATCTCATATTTCCAATCAGAGAAAAATGAGTGACTGGCATTAGCACTGTAAACAGTGCTGGTGAGGTCCCAGGTGGTGGCAGAGGTGACAGCCTGGAGTGGGGCAGGAATCTGGGAATGGGATGTAGCAGCCAGGTAAAGAAATCTGCTCGGAGGACACTGAGCCTGGCAGTTCCACGTCCCTTCTGCAGCTCCAGGGAGAGGCTCGGAGGAGGCGGGGACATGGGGACATTGGGGACACTGGGGACATGGGGACACTGGGGACGTGGGGGACACTGGGGACATGGGGACATTGGGGACGTGGGGACATGGGGACATGGGGACATTGGGGACGTGGGGACATTGGGGACATGGGGACACACACCACAACAATTGGGGACATGGGGACATTGGGGACATGGGGACATTGGGGACGTGGGGACATTGGGGACATGGGGACATGGGGACATTGGGGACATGGGGACATTGGGGACATGGGGACATGGGGACACTGGGGACACTGGGGACACTGGGAACATGGGGACATTGGGGACATTGGGGACATGGGGACGTTGGGGACGTTGGGGACATGGGGACATGGGGACATGGGGACATGGGGACATTGGGGACATTGGGGACATGGGGACGTTGGGGACGTTGGGGACATTGGGGACATGGGGACATTGGGGACATGGGGACATGGGGACATGGGGACATTGGGGACATGGGGACATGGGGACATGGGGACATGGGGACATTGGGGACATGGGGACATTGGGGACGTTGGGGACATGGGGACATTGGGGACATGGGGGACACTGGGGACATGGGGACATGGGGACATTGGGGACATTGGGGACATTGGGACGTTGGGGACATGGGGACGTTGGGGACATGGGGACATGGAGCTGTGCGGAGCTGAGACCACCTGAATGCCTGTAAGAGCAAAGAGCAGCTTGGGTGTGAAAAATGCCAATCACTTGTTTTTAAAATTTTTAAAGTTTCATAGTAATAAAATGGTTATAAAAAATAGTAATACAATTAGAGTAATAATTTGGACAAATTGAATTAGGACAATATGAGACAACAAATACAAAGAGTTACGGACGTCCGGGTACCTTTTTCTGGGCAGCACGAGCTCAAAAAAGGACCCCTGTTAACAAAGGATTAACCCTTAAAAACAACAGCCTGTTGCATATTCATACAGCTCATCCATGATGCATAAATTCCATTCAAACCCAGGATTCTGTCTGGTCATCATCAGCTTTTTCCTCTGGATCCTAACAGCGCCTTCAAGGTGGGAAGATGTTCATTCTTTCTGATAATGGAGCAATAAATTCTTTTTCTCTGAAAGATTCAGGTGTCCTGTGGCTGCTATCTCACTGTGAGTCCTTTCTTTTAGAAAAGTATCCTACTTAGCATAGTTTCTATTTTTTCTAACCTAAAACTGTATTTAATACACTACTTAAGAGAATTAACACAGCATTACTTTCTAACACAACACATGTAATATTCATTTGAATATTTGCCAAAAGCCAATTATAAAATACATGCATTTTTCACATCGGGGTTTCAGACGGTTCAGGTGGAGGCCAGAGGCTGGGATGAAAGGGAACATTCCAGATTTGCTCTTGTTCCATTCCCTGTGTGGGTCCTGCTGCCTGCCCTGAGTGAGGCAGGGCTTGGAGCATCCCAGCCTGGCAGGAGGCTGAGCAGGGATCCCAGGAAGCTGGGACAGATTTTCCTGACACTGTGCACAGCCAGGGGATCCTGCACAGACACAGAACTTGGGATGATTCACAAGACTCCACAATCTGGCACTCCACTGCAGAGCTGGAACGCCTGGCGCTGTGTGGGCTCTGTCCCACGCTGTTTGTCCAGCTGAGATTTGTTCAGAGCCCACATCTGCAGTGCTGGGAGCAGAGCCTTGTCCTGGAGCCAGCCCTGCTGCTTCAGCACAGTGTGAGCAGGGGGTGAGGGCTGAGGAAGGGACCAGCAGTGAGAGGGAGATGGGCTCTGCTCACTGTGCCCAAAGCCCCAGCCCAGGGCAGCCCCTGCAGACACAGCCAGGGGTCTGTCTGTGGCACCCAGGTCATCCCACCCTGCCCAAAGCTGCCTCCCCCAGCCCCTGTGCTGGGGCTTTGCTCCAGGGAACACCAGCCCTGCACATCTGTCCCTGGGGTCCTGGAAACCAAGGAATGCCACAATGGTTTGGGTGGGAAGGGACATAAAACACCACCCAGTGCCACCCCTGCCATGGCAGGGACACCTTCCACTGTCCCAGGCTGCTCCAAGCCCCAAAATCCAGCCTGGCCTTGGGCACTGCCAGGGATCCAGGGGCAGCCACTCTGTGCCAGGGCCTGCTCACCCTCACAAGGAACTATTCCCAATTCCCAATATCCCACCTCACCCTGCCCTCTGGCAGTGGGAGCCATTCCCTGTCCCTCCATCCCTTGTCCCCAGTCCCTCTCCAGCTCTCCTGGAGCCCCTTTAGCCACTGGAAAGGACTCTGAGGTCACCTCTGAGCCTTCTCCTCTTCAGGCTGAACCACCGCTCTCAGCCTGTCCTCATAGGAGACATCCAGGCCTGGGCTTCATTGTCCAGCAAGAATCAGTCCCAGTATGATGACAAAGTCTTGTCTAAGAGGCAGCAGCAGAGATGTGATGCTGTTCACCTTCCTGCCCTCTCTCTGGACTGAGGAAAGAGAGAAATGGACATGAAAATGGTCATTTATTAATATATTGTGTCATTATTGGTCATACGTATTTATAGAAATGGTCATATATATATGGTCATATTATTCATATAAACGACCATTTATTAATATATTTTAGTTCTCTGGAAGGTTGGTGGGGCTTGGAGCAACCTGGGATAGTGGAAGATGTCCCTGCCCATGGCAGGGGGGTGGAATGAGATGGTTTTTAAGGTCCCTTCCAACACAAAGCATTCCATGGTTCTGTGATTTACAGACAACTGGGAAAGAGGAGACTTTGAAACCCAAATAAGCCACTCAATTTGTGTCCTCATCCTGCAGCCTTTAAAAATTGCTAGCTGGATTAATTCTTGCAGCCAGGTGAGGATCAGCCACTTCTCCAAGGAAACAAGAGATGGGACAGGAGGAATGGCTCAGGTTGTGCCAGGGGAGGTTTAGGTTGGATATTGGGGAAAAGCTGTTCCTAAAAAGGGTTAGCTTTGGCCAGGACAGTGGTGCAGCCACCATCCCTGGAGTGTTTGCAAAGTGTGTGGCTGTGGCACTGCATGCCATGGTTTAGTGGTGACCATGGTTGATGGTTGGACTTGATGATCCTAAAGGCCTTTTCTGCCATGAATGAGTCTGTGATTTTATGAAGTGCTGCCATAACCCTGCAGTGGAAGCTCAGCCACCATTGGAAACATAAAGCCAAATTCCTTTTTTCCAGGTGTCTGGATTGCAAGAAGCCGTGGTTTATTTTGGAATGACCTGCACACCTCAGCTTGGAATCCCAGCAAGCCAGGGAATTTTTCTTCCTGCACACCTCAGCCTGGAGTCCCAGCAAGCCAGGGAATTTTTCCACCTGCACACCTCAGCTGGAGTCCCAGCAAGCCAGGGTGGCTTTTGGACCCTGCCTGGCACTTCTCAGCTCGGCTGTGTGTGACATTACCAGCAAACTTTTGATCTGCTCATAGTGAAACCACAGTGGGATGTGCCAGAGCAGCTGTCTAGGGACAAAGTCCTCTTTGTACACAGAGCAAAACCTGCAGGGAATGTCAGTGCTGGCTCCTCCTGCTGCTGAAACACTCCATGGAGGATGAAAACTCCATAAATGCTGTGCACAGGCACCTCCATTGACTTCCCATCCCTCATCTCTACATATCAGCAAAGTCCCTTGAGATGCTGGTCACAAAGTCCAGCACACTTTTCCCTCCCTCTGTCTACATAGATCAAAGTGCTAATGAGTAAAGGTTGTACTTGGACATGTTGTTTACAAATGGGCACAAAGAGTTGAATTAGAACCAGCTCCCTGGGAGGAAAGTATTGCTCATTTGGGATTAAGAGTCATCAGTTAAAAAAAAAAAGAGTATTCAATCAAAAAGAAATATCAACTTCTCAACTTCTCACCATTCATGAAGCTGATCTCTACAAATTATATATTAACAATTCCTTTTCAAAAAGCAGTATTTGAATTTTCCATTTACTGCTTAATAATCAGAACTGATAAAAAAAGAAAAAAGAAAACCACCATATGCCTTTTGTAATATTCTGACAAAGATTTGGGGCTTATTCTCTAATACACTCCTAAGTATGTGAGGTGAGTGACATCTGTTTCTGGTGAACCTGTGACTCCCAGAAAAGTGATTTTTATGGAGCTGAGTTTGGAAAGCTGTTAAGGAATCATCACAACCAGAGAAACCCTGTAATCTACAAGAAAAAGAACACTCCAATTCCTTAAACTGAATAAGGAATTTGAACTTTTAATAATCTCAGTTTTGTCTTCCCAGTGCTCATTTCCTCTTTGATAAAGGCAGTGCCACTGCCTCTGCAGCAGAATCTGATCAGAACTCAGCTCCACTAATACACTCCCAAGTATCTGAACTGAGTGACATCTGTTTCTGGTGAACCTGTGACTCCCAGAAAAGTGATTTTTATGGAGCTGAGTTTGGAAAGCTGTTAAGGAATCATCACAACCAGAGAAACCCTGTAATCTACAAGAAAAAGAACTTAAACTGAATAAGGAATTTGTACTTTTAATAATCTCAGCTTTGTCTTCCCAGTGCTCATTTCCTCTTTGATAAAGGCAGTGCCAGTGCTTCTGCGGCAGAACCTGATCAAAACTCAGCTCCACGTAAGTCGGTCAGAGGAGCACTGAAATCCCCAGCTGAGCTCGCAGCAGAGGGCAAATCGATGTTTCCTCGCTGCTGGCGCCCATAAAGGATCAGCCCGAGGAGCTGCGGCCCCGCCGGCCGTGCCCTCTGCTGCTCCCGGCCTGCCGTGGGTTTGCTGCCATTGCCCGAGGCAGAGCTCGCCAGGAGCTCAGGCGGCTGCAGCGGGCTTGGCAAAGACAAGAGGAAGCTGTGCTGCAGAGTATTCCCTGCAGGGCCGGTCTCTGATTAATTGGAACTGCTTGGCATGCAGAAGAGCTGATGAAAACGTTTGGGAAGCCATTGAGGCATTTTCACTGGCACAAGCACTTGGGAGGGATCACATCTATGTCATGGAACTGAGATTAGAATCAGAATCAAACCCATTCTATTAAGGCCTGAATTTGTTTGTTTTCATATGCCCCAGCCCATTTCCAATGGTAGGATTCATTTCTCTTATAGAGCCACGAATATCCCAAGGCGTTCTCTCACACAATCATGGAATATCCCAAGTTGGAAGGGATCATCCAGTCCCACCCCTGGCCCTGCCCAGACACCCCAACAATTCCACCCTGGGCATCCCTGGGAGCGTTGTCCAAACACTCCTGGAGCTCTGGCAACCTGTGCCCATTTTCTGGCAACCTGTGCCCATTTTCTGGCAGCCTTGTGTCCATTTTCTGGCAGCCTGTGCCCATTTTCTGGCAACCTGTGCCCATTTTCTGGGGAGCCTGGGCACTGCCCAGCACCCTCTGGAGGAAGAGTTTGCTCCTGATCTCCAACCTAAACCTCCTGGACACAGCTTCACATGAACCCTCCCTGCAAAGTCTTTCAAGCAGCAGATAAACACTCACATGCCAACACCACACACTTGTAAAACCCTGGGCTGCATTACCCACAGAGGAGCAGCAGCAGCACTGGGCTGCTCTGACAATCCTGCTCTTGACTTGCCCTGACACACACCTTGCTTGAGGTGAGGTTATGCAAGGGGATGAGATAAATGACCCACTCATTGTAAAATCTACCCATCTAGGTGACTTCAGCTCTTTCTCAATAGGAAAGATACAAACATTACAAACCTCACCCATTGAGACACATGTATACACAGAGAGAGAGGATATTTATACATATATTCCCATAGTATATTTATGAATATTTCAGTCAGTGCACCCAGCAGAGACAGAGCCTAATGGCTGAATTGCCAGCATATGTCTTTATTCTTTCTATCTATCTGTCTGTCTATCTATCTATCTATCTGACCTTTAATGTCCTTTCCAAGTCAAACCATTCTCTGGTTCTATGGTAAGAAAGGAATTGTTCCCTGTGGGCAGGCCCTGGCACACGGTGCCCAGAGCAGCTGGGGCAGCCCCTGGATCTCTGGCAGTGTCCAAGGCCAGGCTGGGCAGGGTTTGGAGCACCCTGGGACAGTGGAAGGTGTCCCTGCCATGGCAGGGATGGGACTGGATGGGTTTTCCATCTCATTTTGGGCTTCCATCCCAGACCATTCCATGTCTCTATGATACCTAAGCACAACAGGTAAAGAACAAAAGAAAAGCAGTTACCATTTGTTTTACATGGAAACAAAACCAAGGAACTAAAAAAATTGTCAAGGATCATAAATCAGTTGCAGAATCGGAAATTAAAGCAAACTAACTTAAGTACTTCTTTGGTTTGGACAGGAAAGTGCTCTGAGATCAGTTGATAAGAGTGGAATAAAGCACTAATATTCCTAAAGCAACATCTTCACTCTGTGCTGTGCAAACAGCTGGAAGAAGTGAGTTTTTCCAGTGGAACTACAGGAACTCTGTGTGCAATCCCCCTCCTGTTTCCTTTCCAGCAGCCCACAGCAGCTCACAGGCTGCAACACGAGTCTGTCCCACCAGCTCCTCACCTTGTGTCCACTCAAGGGTTAATGAGTTTGCAAGTTACAAAGCCTGCTGTGTCTTGTGTGGGAGTAAATGTCATATCCCACTGCACAGGGTATTTATAGCACAGCACTATTTGGGAAGTGAAACTTTTCAATGGTGAAGTTTTCAAGCAGTTGCTTCAGGATGAATTTCTGAAGAAAGGAAGAGCCGAGAGACGTTTGTTTGTCACTCTGGCTCAAGGTGGCTCCAAATGTCTCAGTGAGAGCAGAGGGGTCTGAGTGGGACCACCTCAGCTCTGAGAGCTCCAGTGCCCACTCCCAGGGGCGTTTGTGCAGCTGGCACACCAACCCCGTGTCCCCACTGGGGGACAGAGCACTGCTCTGCCATCACCCCCACAGCACCTGCTGGAGGAGCTCTTCTCATGGACAAGGCACCCAATGTCCCCTGGCAGGGTCACCCTCCAGACAGGTTCTGCAGTGTGCCATGGCCACACACCAAACTCCAGCACAACCTCGACCCAAGAGCAGACTCTGGGAATGGCAGCACATAAAGCGTGGTGGCCCCCACCCTTCCTGTGCCCCAGCTCAGCAGCACCCATGAGGGCTGGAGCTCAGCTTCCAGGAGAGGGTTTAGGACAACACAGTGTGGGGCAAAGTGGTCAGAATTCTCCTTTGTTAAAATGGTGACATGTCCCTGGCATTGGTGGGATGATGCTGGAGATGAGCCAAGGTGGAATGAGCTGTCTCCATCTCTGGATCCACACTAAAGCTGCCAAAGCCCTGCCTAGCTCCAGTCCTTGTATTGTAACTTGCTGCTCTTGGCTCACACACCCCAAACGTGGAGTGACAGACCAGGAGCTCCCAGCTAAGAGCTTTTCCTGACCAGTGGTCCCAGAGTGGATCACCACCATCAATCCAGGCAGGAACAAAAGCTTTCTGTGAGGCTGGGGGTGCTCTCTGAACTGGAACTGTAATCACAAAAGTAGGTCTTGACACTACTGGGGCACCCAAAAGGAGGACACTGAATATTTTGCAGCAATTATTAATGCAGCTATTTGTGCTAACTCTTCAAACCAAGCACAGATACGCCCTGTGCTATTTCCATAAACAGGAGCACAGCTGTATTTGCATTCTCTCCATGTGCGCTGGTGCTCAGAGCTACTTGCGGGTTTGATTGCTGCAACAGAAACCCGAGCTGGCCATAGGAGACCCTGAACCAGGACAGAGGGACGGGACAGAGCCGGGAGGGGCAGAGCAGAGCCGGGAGGGGCAGAGGGACCTCAACCACAGCCCGGAGGGACAGAGCAGAGCCCGGACGGGCAGGGCAGGACCAAGAGGGGCAGAGCAGAGCCAGGAGGGGCAGAGCAGAGCCGGGAGGGACAGGACAGAGCCGGGAGGGGCAGAGCAGGGCTGGGAGGGGCAGAGGGACCTCAACCAGAACCGGAGTGGGGCGGAGCAGAGCCCGGAGGGACAGAGCAAGGCCCGGAGGAGCAGGACAGAGCCAGGAGGGGCAGAGCAGAGCCAGGAGGGACAGAGGGACCTCAACCAGAGCCCGGAGGGACAGAACAGAGCCCGGAGGGGCAGAGGGACCTGAACCAGGACGGAGAGGCAGAGCAGAGCCAGGAGGGACAGGACAGAGCCCGGAGGGGCAAAGCAGGGTCTGGAGGGGCAGGACAGAGCCCGGAGGGACAGGGGGACCTGATCCAGAGCCGGGAGGGGGAGGACAGAGCCCAGAGGGACAGAACAGAGCCTGGAGGGACAGAGGGACCTGAACAGAACCGGGAGGGGCAGAGCAGGGCCGGGAGAGACAGAGCAGGGCCGGGAGAAGCAGGGAGACCTGAACCAGAGCCGGCAGGGGCAAGCAGGGCCGGGAAGGACCGGGGAACCTGAACCAGAGCCCAGAGGGGCCGGGCAGAGCGGTCCCAGCACCGCTGCAGCTCCGGTGCGTGGCACAGGCAGGGTTCTCCCCCTGCCCCAAGCCCTGCCGGGGCCGCAGAGCTGTCGGGAGCTCGGGGTGCTCCGGACCTGCTCCTGCTGCTCCCACCCGAAGGGATCTCCCCATCTCCGAGCTGTACCTGCGCCGTGACCGTGCTGGCTGGCTGCAGCGTCATTGTTACACCCATCACACTCCGTCCGTGCCTTCCAGGCATTCTGTACAGCTCCAGGAGTGACAAACCTCTCTGCCAGTAACACTGAGACCACTGATTCATTTCACACCATTTAACCACAGGAGAAAAACAGAGTGCTCTGGATTTCAGTGTTGAACCTGGGCTTGTGACCAGCTCCACGTGTGCTTTTCTCAATCCTCTTTCCCTCCTTCCCTCCTTTATCCCCAACAGCTACAGAACATAACTCCAATGGAAAGTGTGGCTTGTTCAAACCCACAACATGGGCATTGAGGTCTTTTATATTTTGTCAAAAACTTTGTGCTTATTTCCATTCAGATAAAAATATCAAGGTCATAAATACCCCTAAATGCACCACCACAATCACCTCAACTACTCTGGTAAAAATAACCTCAGATTTTTAAAGGAAAATTATGTCAAATGTTGTAACCAGTTGTGTTGTCACAACTCCTGCCTCACTTCAAGGTTTCTTTCAACTTGAATTAGGAAGAAATGCTCCCCTGGGAGGGTGGGCTGGCCCTGGCACAGGGTGCCCAGAGCAGCTGGGGCTGCCCATGGATCCCTGGCAGTGTCCAAGGCCAGGCTGGACGGGGCTTGGAGCAGCCTGGGATAGTGGAAGGTGTCCCTGCCATGGCAGGGGTGAAACTGGACGGGCTTTAGGGTCCCTTCCTATCGAATCCAATCCATGTTTCTATGGTTCTCTAAGTTCATCAGAATCTTTTCTTGAAAGCTCTGAAACTGCCTCTGAAATGCTCTATTTCCCATGGCTCCCCCATGTCACTGAGTCAAGGACCAAGTCATCACACCCACCCCTTCCTTTAGTGTCAAAGCAACACATAACCGTACTTGGGCAAAGTATAAGACGAATAATAAAGTGTCGTTTATTGGAGAGATCAGAGTTAAGTTATCATAAACTTATAGCACTCGAAAATCTCCCCACAGCAGGACTGATCCCTCCCACTCCCCACCGGCACGGGAGCACACACTCCTGCAGCCCTTCCCTCGACATTTCACCAGGAAAGGGCGACAGAGTCTTAGACAAGGAAAAAAAAATCAGCAGAATGTCTCAGCTTCCGGAGGCAAGAGCAATGTAACCGGCGACTCTTGGGAGCGGCAGCTGACAGGGAAACCGCGCTACTGCGGCACCGAGGTACCTCCGAGGCGGCTCCGAGGTAGCCCCCACACACCTGTCACCCTCTGCCCGAAGGAACCGAGGGACACAGCGGGGCCCAGGACCGGCGACAGCCGCAGCCAACATGGCGGGCGATCGTGAGGCGACGGGCGGCCGCTCCCCTCCCCGCCCCCTCGGCCGAACGCGCATGCGCAGCGCGACGGCGCCCGGAGAATCGCGGGGCGGGGCCGATTTGGCAGAAAACCCCGCCCACTTCTGGGAAACCCAGCCGGCCTGAGCCCAGGGAGGCGGGGCAAGGACCGCGCGGTGATTGGGCGCGGTGTGAGAAGGGGCGGGGTTAGACGGCAAGACGGGGCGGTGATTGGCTGTGCGGGGACAGGGGGCGGGGCCATGACTGGGTGCCGCCTGTCAGTGAGCGGGAGCTGCCGAAGAGGCCTGAGGGGCCGCGCCGGGCTGTGCCGGGCGGGCTGAGCGGAATCGCGCCGGGCTGGACCGGGCTGAGCCGAACCGAACCGTGCCGGAGCGGTAGGTGCGGGCCCGGCCACCCCCGCGGAGACGGGATGCGGGTCCGGGATGCAGCGTTCGGGCTGGGAACCGCGGGGTGCATCTCCCGGTAGGGCCTGGCGGAGCTTCCGCGGCTGCCGGCGGGAGCAGCGTGTGAGGAGCCCCGGGCCGGCCGGGGGCTGCGAGCGAGTGATGGGCTCGCCGGGCCCCGCCGCCACCGCTCCCTTCGCGGCGCTGTGTGTGGATGTTCGGAGCTGGATGTCAGTGCTGCTGCCCGGCACCTCCTCGGGTCTGCGGTGCCCCGAGCTCCCGGTGCCCCTCAGCGCCCTGAGCTCCCGGTGCTCCGGGCAGCCTGGCTGTCTGATCTCCCGGTGCCCCTCAGACCCCCGAGCTCCCGGTGCCCCTGATCTCCCGGTTCCCGGGGCTCCCGGTGCAGGGACTTCGCTGATCCCTGGCCCTGGAGAGAGGAGAAGGATGAAGGATGAACTCAGCTCATACAACACAGCCGAGCCGGACCTTAATTCACCTGAATTCCTTTTCATTCCCAGCGTCCCTTTAACACAACTAAACGCCTAACTCCTCTTTTTCCCCCCTTTTTTAAACTTTTTTTTCTTTTCTGGCAAAAGGTTAATATGTTTCTTTGCTGATTAATAAGTTGCTGCTGTGGTTGATCTCAGATGCTTCCTGTCAGCTTTAACTGGTTACATTAGAAACATGTGTTGAGTGCTCTGCACATGGACGGCACAGCGGTCTGAAACCAGCGCCTATAAACAAAGTCTGAATTTCTTTTTCAACCGGCTTTCTGAATGCTTTTATGAGTAATAATTCACGCTTCTGTGCTGTGACATTAGTGATAAGAATAGCTGAATTGAGTGTGTCTGTAGTGAGCTGCTTTATTGCATTTTACCTCAGTTGATGTCTGTTAATTGGCACGGCCACCGGATTCCTTGGGAATGAGTCACTTGCTATTAACTATTAAATTTTAACTGTATTAAGAGACTGAATCTTGTAGAGCCCTGTGAAGGAGCATAACAAACAAACATAACTGAAAACCTAAAGGGTTTGTGATCCAACACCACTGGAGTTAATGAACTTGAAGTTAATGAGTCTGTCCTGAGTTTTCTTTCTGTGTTAAATGGGAGAGGGTAGAGCTGAGCTGTTGAAGCAGTGATGAGGTGCTGAATTATTATTATTATTATTATAACTGCCAAGAGGATGGAGGCAAAGTGGCCATGAATCAGCTTTCCTTCTGTGACTTTTGACCTTTGCTGGCAAGTGTCAGATGTGTTGGTGGAGACAGAGGGATTGAGGCCTGGAGGACGGAAAGATTTCCAGGTTCTGAGATGAGCAGCTGGCTGGGAGTAAAAGAACCCTGAGCTAGGAAGGGCTGGGAGAGGGAGATGGGGATGCATGGAGGGACAGACATGTGGGAATTGCATCTGTAGGAGAGTGGGCTTTGCTGGTCAGAGTTTAGTGAAGAAAATGGACCTTGTCTTTCCTAAAGGCAGTTCTGTTCCACTTTCCCTCATGTCTTAGAGTCTGCTCAGGCTGGACAGTTAGAAATCATCCCAATCAGTTCATATTTTGATTTTATAGTCACAACTAAATTGGCAGGACCAATCGTAAATTTATGTAGAACTGCTTCTATCAATACTAAATTTAACTAAACTTTTGGGTTGGTTTTGCCAGTAAGGCATCCCAGCCTTACTGCTTCCCCATGGATTCACATGGATTTTATAAATATATAAAGCTGCAAAGCAGTGTAAAGTGACAGCTGGTGACAGCCTGGCTCCACCTGCTTGGGCAGAGTTGATTTTCAGGTGTGTCTGTGGTGGCTGCTGGAAGTTGTCCCTTTAGGTGCTTTATTTTATCATTTTGTTGTAGTTTAGGAAATAACTCCATGAGTAGGTTGTCAAAGCCATGGTGTTGTTAAGTGGCCTGAGAGCTGTGTGAGAACAGCAAATCCTTATCAGGCTGAGATTAATTCTGATTATTTCTGTTCTCCTTGTTTACAAAGGAGTTGGGAAAAACTGCTCATTCTCTGAGTGAATGGGCTTGTGGCAGTGTTTGTAAACTCTGGGCAGGTGCTGCTGTTCATATCTTTGTTCAGCAGCATGAAAAGAATTGTCCCGGAGTGAGCTGTGCTCGGGCTGTCCTCCAGGAAATGAGGATAAAGGTGTGTTTGGGTGCTTTTACAAATCTGCTGATAATGAATCCCAGTCAAATATTTCCCTGCAGATTTTGTAACCAAACTATTGCAATATCTTAATGTCTGGTAACTAAAAACAACCAACTGAGGCTCATTATCCTGGTGTTTACAGTAAGCAACAGCAGTGGCTGAAAGAGGATTTGGGAGTATTTACTATCAAACCACTTTAAAGAACATGTTTACACACTGTGTAATGGGACGTGCTCCTCCATGGGGCTGATAGTGCAGTGCTTCAGACAGGACCTTGTGCTGCTCTGGGGAAAGGTTTTCAGCTTTCCCTGGTGTTTCTCTGTGGATCCACCCCAGAGGGAGCAGAGGGGATTGTGCAGGAGCCCCTGGAATGGCTGGAGGGGTCACAGTGGTTATTGAAGGCTCAGAGCTCCCTGGAATAGCAACTGCTGCTCTGACTCACCAGGATTTTAATCAGTCAGGCATTCTATTTATTTTCACTTTGGAGCTCTTAGATACACAAGAGAAGTCTTTCCCCCCCCCCCCCAGACATGTTCACTTAAAGCAGCATTTAGAGGTTGGGGGTGCTGCTGAATGCTACAATTGGGTTTTTTTTAAGTCCCTTCTGACACAAACTGAAACTTGTCCTGCTGACAGCTCTGAGCAGTTTAAATCTCCACCCAGGCCTTAAACTGCCTCAGCCAAAACCGGAACTGGCTGAATTTCAGTTCCATCTGAAACGTGTGCAGGCCAGGGAGCCCAGGGGGGGCATCCAGGCACAGAGAGCCGGGGATGGAGGGCAGGGGTGCCCAGGGCTTGTACAAATAATTCTGGGATGGTTTGGGTTGGAAGGGACCTTGGAGTTCATCCAGTTTCACTCACTGCTGTGGGCACCTTCCACTATCCCAGGTTCTCCAAGTCCTGGCCAACATGGCCTTGAATCCTTTTATTTATTTATTTATTTATTATATTTTATATTTAATTATTTTATTTTATAATATTTTATGTATATGTATATATGTGCATGTGTATATATATCACATATATCACATATATCACATATATCACATATATCACATATATCACATATATCACATATATCACATATATCACATATATCACATATATCACATATATCACATATATCACATATATCACATATATATATATATATATAGTATGTCCCTAAAGTATACCTATATCTAAAGTATATATGTATACATACATACCTTTGGCCCCAAACCAGATTTTTAATGTGATCCATCCATATAACAAGTATAATCTAATTTTTTTTCCTTTGGAAGAACCTGCTCCTTAAGGTTTGGTGGCTTTGCACAAGGATTTTGTAGCTAATACCCTGTGGAGGTTCTTTTGGCTACAGGCTTGGCACTTTGTGCCACACTCACTGACAGCTGTGAGGACTGGAAGGTCCCCAAAAGGTGTGTGGGGTTTTTCTCAGTTGCCATTCCCTGCTCTAGTGATGCAGAAATTCCTGGCTCTTCCCAGCTGTTGCTTTGTTGTGGTGGTCAGCAAAGCAACGTGGCTAAAAATGCTCCTTGTGTTTGATCTAAGGCAACCTGAGTTAGTGCTCTGTGCACAGAACTCCTCTCCAGAAGGAAGTGGGAAACCTCACTGAGAGAACATAATTTTTTATCTTTTTCTTCTTTGCTTTCAAACTAAATGTCAGTGGGAACCTGCTGCTGAATGGGTGCACTCAGATGAGAAGAAATCTCCATTCTGTGAAGTTGATTTAGGAAAACTTACATATATTTTAAAGCTCTTTCCCAAGTCTTTTTTGACCAAATGGATGGGCTGATCCACAAAGCATTGACTGAAATTCCCCCAAAAGCCATTGTCCATGGGATTGGGGCCAGGCACAGCAAGCAGATCCCATATTATGGTGTGTGAGGATTGGGGCCAGGCACACCAAGCAGATCCCATATTATGGTGTGTGAGGATTGGGGCAGGCACAGCAAGCAGATCCCATATTATGGTGTGTGAGGATTGGGGCCAGGAACACCAAGCAGATCCCATATTATGGTGTGTCCATGGGATTGGGGCCAGGAACACCAAGCAGATCCCATATTATGGTGTGTCCATGGGATTGGGGCCAGGCACAGCAAGCAGATCCCATATTATGGTGTGTCCATGGGATTGGGGCAGGCACAGCAAGCAGATCCCATATTATGGTGTGTCCATGGATTGGGGCAGGCACAGCAAGCAGATCCCATATTATGGTGTGTCCATGGGATTGGGAGCCAGGCACAGCAAGGCATGATCCCATATTATGGTGTGTAGGATTGGGCCAGGCACACCAAGCAGATCCCATTATGGTGTAGGATGGTTTTGGTGTCCATGGATTGGGGCCCGGCACACAAGCAGATCCCATATTATGGTGTGTTGGGAGTAGAACCAGGCACAGCAAGCAGATCCCATATTATGGTGTGTCAGGATTGGGGCCAGGCACAGCAAGCAGATCCCATATTATGGTGTGTCCATGGGATTGGGGCAGTGCTGGAAGTGTTTGCATGGCTCCTGTCCAGCTCTGAGTTTCTCTCGCAACACCTTCACAACACACAAAAATGCTTTTTTAAGATCCCTGCTCCAAACATCTTCCAGCTGAGATGGAAGAGCTGAAGAGAGACTTTAGAGAAGGAAGGAGGAGGCTTTAAAGGAGCAGAAAACCACGTGGTTGTCTCTTGCATGAACAATGTTTGAGTATCTCATTAGTTCTGACTCCCTTCAGTCTCAGGTGACCTTCTGCAGTATTTTAGTTTCTCCCACACGTTGGCTGAGGGAGGAGCTGCCACCAGAGCGGTGCCTTCACAGCAGGACTGAGACTGTTTGGCTTTCATTCTGTAAAAACACACTTTCTGTTTTACAGCAGTGGGAACTAACATGAGTTAACCCAAGGTGAGTAAACCCTTAGTGCAGATAAGGAGCAAACAGGCTTTAAGCTGGTATCAAAGGCCCATTGTGGGTTAGGAGTGCACTATCCCCTCTTATCTCCTGCATCATTACCTGACTTCCCCTTTCTGCCTTGAAAATAACGAGCCCATCACATGTCCAGAGAAGGAAGAAAGTCCAGGATATGGAAATCAAGAATTCCAGCTGGCTGAGGGAGAGGAGAAGCAGCTCTGGGTAGGACACAGAAGCCCTCCAGCTCAGGACCATGAAGCTCTGTGTGTTTTTGTCTGCACAGGAAGCTGTGCTCATCCTGGAGCTTGTAAACAGGCAGGGGAATTGCAGCTCCACGTGGGTAAATCCTGCTTTTAGTGGGCTTCCTGTGGATCCTCAGATCCATCTGCTGCTGCCCTTTTGTCTGGAGCTGTGGGGTGGCTCTGGGCAGAGACTGAGTGTGGGTCTGAATTCTGGCACTCAGGAGCTCTTTGCACCTCTCTGAGCCCCTTCCACGTGCACAGAGATGAGTCAGGCCTGTTCAGTTCTGAATCACACAATCTCTGAGCTTGGGAAAGACCTCCAAGCTTTCAACCACATCCCACCGTGCCCACTAAGCCATATCATGAAATGCCATGTCTGCTGGGCACCTCCAGGCATGGGGACTCCACCAATGCCTGATCAGCCTTCCAGTGAAGAAATTTTCACAATATCCAACTTGAGGCCATTTCCTTGTGTCCTGTCTCTTGTTTTCTGGCAGCAGAGCCCAACCCTCAGTGGCTTCAGCCTCCTGTCAGGGAGCTGTTGAGGGCCATAGAAGCCTCCCCTGAGCCTCCTTTTCTTCAGGCACAACCTACACTCCAAAAACTATTTAAAAGTTCTGATTGCTTATTTTTAATCACATCTTCTCCCCACCATGCTTTGCTGTACACACCATAAAAATACTTGGCATTTGACTTTTGCAAGGACTGAAAATTGTGCAGCAAAACAGTTAAACAGGCTGGGCATGCAGGTTCTGGCCCTGCACAGCCCCACAGACCTGAGTCACACATTAAACTGCCTGAGCTCTGCCCAGCTCCAGGCCGTTGCTCACAATTGCTGCCTCGGTCTCTTTGAGTCTGCAAGTGAGGCAGAACTTTGTTGACTTTAATCTCAGTTATGTTTCCTTGTTATTCTTTGCCATTTTAGAGGGCAACAAGGACTTGCAGTTTTGTTTTTCCCCTGTCTCTGTTCTCCTTTGACTCAGCCAAGGAGGGACTGGTAGAATTCCGTATTTTTTGCTGATGAGGATTGGTTTGCCCTGAAGGACCTTGAAGGTGAGGGGAGGGCAAGGAGAGACAGAGTTAATGCAAGTCAGGAGAGAGTGAGGATAAAAATAACCCTGAACTTGTCAGTTTGGTCACTGGTGGCTGGGTTAGTCATCTGGCAGGCTCTGCTCCTGCTGCTCCAAGGGATTATTTTACAGCACTGAGAATTGCCATCATTTCTGTAGAGGAGAGGGAGCGGGACGGCCCTAATGAGTGGGGTACTGTCATCAGCACTTCTTTTGCACAGCAGCTGTTCTCTGTTTGGCCTCTGAATGTGGTCATTGTTGACTTTCCTTGTGTACCTGCCAGGTTGTTAGGTGACTCACAGCACCAAGGTTCATGCACTCGGCTCCCAATCCTCTTTTCCTTGGTGGTCCTTCAGGCATGGAGCACCCACTCGCTTTGTCATTTTCCTGATTCAGCTCTGTTGCCAGGAGCCTGTTGGAGTGAATGTCCTGTTGTCCCAGACAGCTGCTCAAGGTGGGGAAAAAAGGAAAAGGGAAAGAGAAAGGAAAGGAAAGGAAACAGGAAAGGAAAGGGAATGAGAATGGGACAGGGAAAAGGAAAGGAAAGGAAAAAGGAATGGGAAAGGGAAGGGAAGGAAATTTCAAGGAAAGGAAATTCAGAAAAGGAAATTTGGGAAGGGAAAGGAAAGGAAAAAGGAAAGGAATGGGAAAGGGAAGGGAAGGAAAGGAAAAAGGAAAGGAATGGGAAAGGGAAGGGAAGGAAAGTTCAAGGAAAGGAAAGGAAATTCAGAAAAGGAAATTTGGGAAGGGAAAGGAAAGGGAATGGGAAGGGAAAGGAAAGCAAATTTCAAGGAAAGGAAAGGAAATTTCAAGGCAAAGAAAGGAAATTTGGGAAGGGAAATAGAATAGGAAAGGAAAGGGAGTGAGAAATTTCAAGGAAAGGAAAGGGAGAAGAGAAAGATTTGTGCAGATTGAAGCTGATGAGCCCCAAGGTGTGCTCCTGTAGTGGTGCTGATATCTGATTTTCTGGCCTCTGTTAAAATGTCCCTCCTTGTCCTGTCCTGGGTTTGGGCTCTTTAACTCCCCTGTACATTGCCCAAGGTTTCTGAATTTCCCTGGGTGGTTTAAGGGTGGAAATGTTCATTTTAAGGCTTTACACTGGCACAAGGAAGGGATCTCTGCACTTAAGAGGCAACAGAACACATCCTGGTTTATAAGGAAACAGCTGGTTAACTTCTCCAGAATCCAAGATGAGTGAATCAGGAGCTGCACCAAGGCTGTATTCCCCAGGGATTTGTGCTGTAGGGAACTCCTCACTCACCCAGGGTTGAAAATCAGCAATGTGGAATCTCCATGCTGCCCCTCAGTGCTTTGCTTCCATGTTGGTTTATGATTCCCCTTTGCATTCTCAGCTCTCTTCCACCTTCCCCTGTGCTGGGGCCTGTTTGGAGCTCCATTTGTGTTCCTGGTCAGCTCAGTCTGTGCTGATCCCCTCCCCAGCTCTCAGGAAAGGGGTTTGATGGTTCCAGCACCATCACTGTCCTCTGTCCCACACCATCCATGGATCCTGCACTCTGGAAGAGCTCCACTTCTGGTGGGCTTGAGCAAGGATTGCAGAAGTTGGTGGTGATGTGAGGGAGGATCTGTGGATGGGCAGGTTGGCTGTTGATCCTGGCTGCATTGAGGGAGGATGAGGAATGACTGAGCACAGGGAAAAAAGGAATTGTTTGGCTTTATGGCCATCCATGTGGTGGGAGAGCACAGTGTCATTCCCCCAGGTGCACTCTAGGAGAACTTTCATATCTTCCCTTTTCCTGGGGATGAACGTTCTTCCTGTTTAGTGATATGGGAGTTCCTCCTTCTCCTTGGTTTCACTGTTTATATTTAAGGGAATATACCAAGAATTCAATTTCTCTGAAACCTGTGTGGTTGCATGCTTTCAGTCCTGAGAATGTTGAATATTCAGCTCTTCAGTGCTCCAAGTCAGAAATCAAGGACTGGTACTCCAGGGTTCTTCTCCAGCTCAGAACATGGGCAGGACTTTGATTTGAATTATTTATTAATTATGATACCTTCAGGAGCCTCCTGTTTCTCAGGAACTGTGAAGGATTTTGACAAGTGTTTTGTTTTTCTCTTCTTGCTCAGTGTCTCCCTGAAGCTGGGAAATGGCCGTGATGGGAATTGCATGCCAGGGATCTCCTGATCCAACAGTCAAACACAAAAAGGAGCTCACAGCTGCTGAGGGGCTGAAGGAGACAGTGAGTGAAAAGCAAAGCAGTGTTTGCAAAGTAGAAGATTCAAAGAAGGCCATCTTTGACAGTCAGTGGAAAATCCTGAATGATGTAATCACCAGAGGAACAGCAAAAGAAGAAACAGAAGGAGGCTGTGCATCAATTTCTATTATTGCCCAAGCAGAATGTGAGTAGCAGGGCGGGCTGTGCTTCATTGAGAAAAAGGAATGTGCAGAGAGGGATGAGATTTCACTCCCTCTGCACTCCTGGAGAGCTGAGGCCACATCTATTTGTAATCCCAAGTGGGGTGGAGCTGATGACACATCCCAGACTCTATTTAGGAAGCTCATGAAATCTCCTAATAATGTGGCAGCATCCACTGAATAAAGCAGAAATAACAGACCAGCATGAGAGCTGTGCACCCCAACCAGATCTGTGTCCTGTGGGGCTCCTGCTCTTAGCTGCCTTCTGAAAGGGGTTTAAAAGAGGAGGAGACCAAAGTAAAGCTCATCTGGCAAAGAGCTGGGGGATCAGGAGATAGCTGGGAATGCTCCTAATTGTGGGGGAGGAAGAATGCAGTGTGGGTGGTGTGACATGACTGTGCACTGATTGTCTGGATCACTCATTTAGCACAGTGCTAAAGCTGTTTGAGCCCAGTTGTTACTAGGAGAGACTTTGTTTGAGACAAGTGATAATCCTGGGTTTTTTTCCTCACAGGTGAAAACAGTCAGGAGTTCAGCCCCACTTTATCAGAGAGATCCTTTATTGCCCACAGTAAACGTTACAGGTGAGAGACCTCTTAACACAAACTCCCCTCTTCACTTAACACAAACTCTCCTCTTCACTGCTGATTTCTGACTTTCCTTGTTCCAACTCATCCTGGCTCTCTGCACTTCAAATATTTTTCCAAAAGCACTCCTGTTGGAATTAGCTCTTCATCTGAGGCCTGGTAAGAATTTGTCTTTCCCAAAACATCTTCCTATCAGGAAAAATTACAAATTTAGGCACAAACTTTTTGAAACACCTTTCCTTATTGGCAATACCTGCAGGTTTACTGCCCTTGTAGCCTTCTGGGTGTTTCTGGATGGTCAAATTTGTTTTGAAATGACTGATTTTTTTAATGTTCATAAGGTTCTTGATGTAGAAGAATCCAAGGAGAAATTTTCAGTCTTTTTTAACTGAACTGTGTTGATGCTTTTGAAACTGTTCCACCATCTGCTGAAAAGCTGTGGGAAACCTGGGCTGCTGCTAGAAGGAGCCCTCAGAAAAGGGAACAGTTTAACTTCTTGGAAGGCTAAAAGGGGATGAGAGAGCCTTTGCTTAATGACAGCATCAACAACAGAAGTTGTGAACACAGAGAGGCTGCAAGTGGTAAAAGGGACAGAGACACTTGTGATGGACAAATGGAGCCCTGGGAATTGCTTTTCTGGAGTCAGCTGCTTGTTCTTCATGAAGAATCTTTTCCTGTTTGGGCTCATCCTGGGGCTTTCTTACACACTGGAGCCCTGTCAGGCAGCCCAGCAGCCTGAAATGGGTACTGGGGTACACAATTAGGTGCTGCCTGTCCCCTGGTGGCTTCAGACCTTGACACTGCCCAGTGGCTTTAGGATGTGGTCCTGTGGACCATCTGAAGAAGTGCAAGATGACCCATTTCTGAGGGGTTTTCTCTGGGATCTGGGGTTTTCTGGGATGCACACCAGCTGTGGATTCAGGCTCAATGCACTGTGCTGATGCCATCAGCCAGAACTCTACTTTTGGCATCTTTTAGCACTAAAATAGGAAAAGATGGAGAAAATGGCTGTGCCCTGCATCACTGATCAGGAAAGGCAGAGAAATGTATCAGAACTGTTCTGCATCAATTGCTTCGTTTGAAGATCAAAAATCTTGTTTTCTCTTAGAGCTTAATTAAAAAAATCCAACTGCTATGGTTGGTATTGAGTCATAGAATCACAGAATGCTTTGAGTTGAAAGGAGACATCTCTTTCTGACCCTAACTGCAGGCAAATATCCCTCTTGAGAGTTCACATCTTTGTGCAGACCCCAGCTGGAGTGTTGTGTGTATCTGTACACATTCTTAGAAATCATGTTGTAGTTTTGGGCTTTGCAAGCCAGCACATTTTGGCATTTTGAAGCTGTTTTATTTGAGTGCTCTTAGTCATCCCTCTTCTCTGTGCAAAGCTCTTTTCCTTCAAATTAGAGCAGGCATTGATATTATGAAAACATTTATTAATTTAAATAAATTTTAAAACAGACTGCAGTTATCCATTATCTCTGTGATTCACTAGAAATCAAGCACAGACTGTCTCAGAGCAGCCTGGAGATGTGCAGTGCTTTCCCCTCTACTTTGCTATGTTCAAAAAAGAGACATAAAAGAAAGCTGGGGAGGGACTTGGAGTGACAGGACACAGAGAATGGCTTCCCCCTGCCAGAGGGCAGGGTTAGGTGGGATATTGGGAATTGTTCCCTGGGAGGGTGGGCAGGCCCTGGCACAGAGCAGCTGGGGATCCCTGGCAGTGCCCAAGGCCAGGCTGGACAGGGCTTGGAGCAGCCTGGGACAGTGGAAGTGTCCCTGCCATGGCAAGGGTGGCACTGGGTGGGTTTTATGATCCCTCCCAACCCAAACCATTCTGTGACTGTACATTCCAGCCTTGTTCTTCCAGAATTTACAAACTTTGGGTCACTTTAATATTTTGCCTCCCCTGCACCCCGACATTTCTTTTATACAATCCCAGAGGTGCTGCTTAGCCTGGACCTTCAACTTACCCCTGCTAGAAGTCAAGAAATTGTGTTTTAGCTCTCAGTTGAGCTAGCAGAGTTGCTGATTTCCCCTCTGTGGGTTGAGCTGCCCCATCTCAGAGCCCTGCTGTGCTCTGCCTTGCAGCAGCCGCTCGGACAGCCTCGATCACATCCCCAACAATGTGGCCCACGCCACGGAGGGCAGGATGGCTCCCACCTGGAGAGGGAGGCACCGGGGCAGGGCCAGGAAGAAAAGGCACAAGAAAAGATCCAAGCTGAAAGGACAACCTGTGGCTGCTGGCAGGAGGAGTCCAAGAACTCCAGAACAGGAGAGCTGCACCCCAATTCCTGTCCAGGTGAGAATCTTCCACCTTCCTTTTGTACTGTCCCTGCAAACTCCTGACAGCTCTTGGGTGAATTCTGGTGGCTGTACTGAGGTTCCTGCTCAGCTATTTGGTTTTGTTTTCTAGGAGGATGAATCCCACCAAAGCACTCTTTACAGAAACAGTTTTTGGGTTCCTGAATTTAACAAGGACTTGGGCTATGATCCACTGCCTTTTGAGAAGCCTGCCCATGCCCCTTTGTCCATGGGCAAACTGCATTCCCCAAGGAGCCAGTACAAAACTGAACTGCACAAGCTGATCAGCCCCATTCAGTGCCTTAATCATGTTTGGAAACAGAGGGACACTGTTCCTCAGCCTGAGACTCTCCATCCTTTCCCCTACAACATCCTTCCCCCCCATTTCCCACACGTGGACAATCCTCTCCGTGCCATGAAGCAGAATGCTCTGGACAAATACTTCCATGGTGACCTCAACTATCAAGACAGTCACTTATCTGGCCTAAACTTAGAATATAATTTCACCAAATGCATCAACCAGTCTGTGCAAACCAGTGCTGACAAACTTTCTGTGGAAGAATATTTGGTAGATGCCTTGAAGGGGAGCGTGAGTTTTGGAGAACCACAAAATTTAGCCAGCCTGGCCAAGACATGGAGAGGAGGTGGGCTGGAGCTGAAGGAACAATTCCATGAAGCAAGTGAAAATGAAGGAGTGCTGCTGAATGAGGTGATCTGAGCCACTCTGGGGTGTGGGAGGCTGAGTTTCTCCTGGGCTTTGGGAGAGGGATAATCTGCACCCATGTGCTTGCTGCTAAAACTGTGATTTCTGAATGGTTCTGGATCTGGTTGGAGCTGCCAGATAGCGTTGCAGGGTTGTTTTCTGCAGGAATTAAAGCCCTGCCTGCCTCAGACTGCTGGCTCCATGCTGTGCTCAGTCACCAGACATGCAGGCTGGCTCTGAGCAGTGGTTCTGTGCTTAGTCAGTGTTCAGCCATGTCCTCTGTTTGCTGCCCCATCTGTTCAGCCAGGCTGCAATATTTGTTGGCTCTGGAGGAGCTGGAGTGTGACAGAAACCAGGTCTGAGTAGAAGGGGAGGTACAGGAGGGCAGTTGGTGCCTCTGCTGGGACAGCAGCTCCTGCAGTGTCCCTTGCAGTGTCCCACAGGGCCTGGGCACAGAAATGCATTCAAACCCTAGGGACACGATTCACTTCTGAATTCAGTTCTCTCTCAACACCTTAAAGTCCTCCTGGAGGATTTCCCTGGGGTCAGTATGACCCTGTCAGTGTGCTCTGTGGAGCTCAAGGTGTCCCTTACCTGCCTGAACGTGCTCACACTGACACCTGAGGCACAGTCTCCATCTACTGACTGCAGAAAAGCTTTCAGTGGCTGCATTTAGTCATGGGAATCTGGGTTAGTTGTAGGATTCAGCTTTGTAGAAGGGAGAAACACAGAGAAGAGAGAAACACAGAGCTCCAGACCATCCAAATCCTGGTGGCCTTTCTTTTACAGCAGTGGAGTCCACTCAGTTAAATCCAACAGACCTCACAGAAATCACATGGGTTCATCCTGTGTGGTTTCATCTCAAACCTGTGACAGAATTAATCTTGTACTGAGATTTCTGGAGAGGTGCTGTGTTACCTGTCCTTGTGCTGCTTCTCAGAATGTTGTTCTCCATGCAGCTCAACATTTAAATGTCTCTTTTGTTGCTTCATTTTGTTTTCTGTTTGGATTTCCAGAAGCTGAAGCCGGTGGATTACGAGTACCGAGAAGAAGTTCACTGGACCAAGTGCCACGGTTCCCTGGGCATTGGCTCTTTTGGGGAGGTCTACAAGATAGAGGACAAACAGACAGGATTCCAGTGTGCTGCCAAAAAGGTAATTCTGTGTGAGAGAAAGCACATGGAGAGAAATCTCTTCTCTCTTTAGGCCTTGTACAGTCACAGTGAGGTGCTGCTGTTGTGTCCAAGGAAAAGCTCAGGGAGGTGATAGAAAAGCAGCTGGAGGACCTGTATGTGCACAAGGGCCAAGATCAGCAGCCAGAAAAAAGCTCATTTGGCTTTAAAGTGTGCTGAAAGGCAAGAGTAGAGCTTTCTGAATGATTGTGAGTGACTGCAGGGGAGCAGCAGCTGCGTGGGCTGTCTGTTATCTGACTATTCTTATCTCAAACCATGTCTGGTGTAAGTGGTTACATGGCAGGTATTTATTTCCCTGTTGAAAAAGGAATAAAGTAGGAAAAACCCAAGGCAGTCAGTAGGATCTGCAAACAGAGCTTTCATCTCCTGAGTGTCAGCTGCAGTGCTGGCACATTGTTCTGAGGTGATGCTGCTCCAGATGCAGCAAAGGATGTGTGTTTTTCCAGAAACTGGCACTGTAATCTGTTCTACTCCAGGATATGCCATTGTCACTTGATGTAGGAAGTGTGTGGAAGATAACTTGGAGCAGGGCATGGATTTGTGGGCTGCTGTGAGGGCATCAGGGGTGCAGACAGAGGGATAATGCAAGGAGATGAGGAAAATGGAAAGTATTTTATTTGAACTTACACTTGCATACTTTCATCACCCCTGTGAACTGATGTTTCTCACATTACTTCACTAGAAAACTGTGTGGGAAGTGTTTGCCTTGAGTACAAAAATATTATGTGCAAAAAGAACCATAACTTTCATTTTCCAGTTTAAAATGTTCATTTTCCCCCCGTTTACACTGGGCCCAGCTTGCTGTGCTCCCTGTGGAAAGATGTAAGAGGCAAGACAAGTCAGTGTTTGTATTTATTTAACCATTTCATAACCATTCAATTGTCAGCTATAGAAACAAACATCTCTCAAGCATGCAGAAAATTAATTCCTGTTCCGCATCCTCACAGTTCAGGTGTGAAATCTTGTGGTGACACAACCAGATTGTTTCCTGTCAGTGTGTAGCTATTTAAATGCATTATCCATTTGGCAAATCCACAGTCTTGGGAGGAATAGCTGTTCCTTGTGGGGTGTATTTTCAGGAAGGAAGATGGTTGTGCTGAAAAGGGAAACATGAAAGTAGGAGAAGCTGAAGTCTTTCAAAATGTCATTTCCCCCCACCTAATTACTGATGGATAAATGATGCTCTTTATATCAGAAATGCATCTTCTTAGATCACACTCTGAAAGCAGAGAGTTCTAACATGCAAATTTAACACTTCTCTATGCTCTATTTAATTTTCCATGAATAACTGTCTGCAGTTCCTGTGACAGGAGGCCTCTACCTCACCTTATTCACCAGACTTGGTGCTGGAAGCACCTGCTCTCCAAATTCTTGAGATGAAAGCAAACCAGCTATAGCTGGATTGCTGACAGAGAAGAAACATGATGCATCTTTTTCCCACCAGAATCTTCATGACTCATGTTTTCCTTCTGGACTTCAGCAAATTCTTTAGTTTTATTTAGTTTGGCTCAACTTATTGAATAAAGTTTTTCTTTAACCATTTGCAGCATGAGCACCACCTAACAAGGTGATGGATGTATTTTGTATTCCCTCCTGTTTTGGGGGAGTTGAATTTTTGCCAAGTTTTGCACCATCCCCAGGGTTGTTTTTTTTCCCTCAGTTATCAACATTATCTTTTTACTGAGACAAAAATTACCTTCCTACCTGTAATCTGGAGTTATTACAAGCTGCCATCTCTTGTGATGAATTTTCACTTCCCTTAAACATTGAGGGTTCATCATCCCGAGCGTTCCCACTTCTATTCGAGGTCACAGAATTAAGTTTGGAAAAGACCACCAGGCCCAGTTAACCCATGTCTGCTGTCCCACAGCCCCCAGAGAGGGACAGCTGTGTGAGGATGGCTCAGCTTTCCCTGTTGCTGCAGGTGCAGCTGGAACATTTCCGTGCCGAGGAGCTGACGACGTGCGCGGCCGTGAGCAGCCCCAGCGTGGTGCCCCTGTACGGGGCTGTCAAGGAGGGTCCCTGGGTCACCATCTTCATGAAGCTCATGGAGGGTGAGCAGGGCACCACAGCAGTGCCCAGTGCACATTGATCTCCTTTTCTTCCTGCCCAAATATGAATCTGTTAGATCCTCAGTGCATCCAGGGTATTCGTGGTGTGAATTCCCCAGTGGGTTGGGGTGGGTGTGGGTAATCCCTGCTGTGGGGGGAGTGGTTCCCAGTCCTGCCTTATTCCAGTTCAAGGTGTCTCTTTCACACAGCTGGGGCTGGTTTGTGCTTCCTGGTGGTTTGCAGGACACCAGTGGGGCTCACTGCCCTGGCTGCCTTGATGATTCCATTGCCTGGTGCTCTTTTTCTGGCCAGAACCATGGAAAACAGGCTGTGAACCATGGGAACCCAGTGGGTTGGGATGGGTGTGTGTAAACCCTGCAGTGGGCTTGCTGTGATACCCAGTCCTGCCTTATTCCAGTCTCTTTTTCACAGTAAGATACATTTGAAGCTGGTTTGTGTTTCCTGGTGGTTTTCAGGACACCAGTGGGGCTCATTGCCCTGTTGTCTAAGCAAATCTCAATGATTCCATTGCCTGGTGCTCTTTTTCTGGCCAGAACCATGGAAAACAGGCTGTGAACCATGGGAACCCAGTGGGTTGGAATGGGTGTGTGTAAACCCTGCAGTGGGCTTGCTGTGGGGACAATGATTCCCAGTCCTGCCTTATTCCAGTTCAAGGTGTCTCTTTCACACATTTGGGGCTGGTTTGTGTTTCCTGGTGGTTTGCAGGACACCACTGGGGCTCATTGCCCTGTTGTCTAAGCAAACCTCAATTATTCCATTGCCTGGTGCTCTTTTTCTGGCCAGAACCATGGAAAACAGGCTGTGAAGAGTCAGTGGTGGTCAGTAACACCTGGAAATGCCTGTTCTGATCACAGAGCATTTGCCTTTGCTCCAAAGCAGCACTGTTAAATTGACACTAAGAAAAAAAACACATATAAACAAGGCCTGTTCTGTGAGCAGCAAAAACCCTGGGTATTAACAAAAGGAACTGAGCCATGTGTGGAAGATAAGTGCTGTCAGACCTGGAAAATCTCATTTTTTCAATGGAAACCACCAGGAATGCTAATGATGATGCTGGGGAGAATTTAAACAGAAGATAACATGGACTCCCTGGATTCCTTTTTAGGTGGCTCATTAGGGCAGCTCATTAAACAGAGTGGCTGCCTGCCCGAGGACAGAGCCCTCAGCTACCTGGGCCAGGTCTTAGAGGGTCTGGAGTATCTTCATGCTCAAAACATTCTCCATGGAGATGTCAAAGGTAGGAAAGTGTTTGAAGTACCTTGTTCTTCCCTTTTCTTAGAAGAGGCAAACTGCTTGGAGATTAAATTATTAATTCATTACTTACTTAAGTTATGGGATCTACTTACTAGATTTTCAGATCTATGTTTGATATTAGAGTTTCCCTTGGTTCTAGACTGCTGGCAATATCATATTTGTCACCTCCTCTTGTCACCCCATGGGTCTGCCAAGGTGCTTGGCACCACCACTGGGCTACAAGAATCTCCAGGGCAGGTAATTGGTAGTTTATAAATGATAATTACAGCTCTGTGCTTGCTTAAGCCAGTGACTGGAGAAATTAATCCTTTGGGCTTAGAAAACTGTAGTTGTGTGTGCTTTTTAGTGTTTTTCCCATCTCCTGATGCAGAGGACACTAATGGAACCCTTCTCTTGGCAGCTGAGAACGTGCTGCTGTCAGCAGATGGGAGCAGGGCCCTCCTGTGTGACTTTGGCCACTCTGCTCACCTGCACCCAGATGGGCTGGGAAAGTGCTTGGTCACAGGTGAGGCTTTGCTGCTGCTCTTCTGAGGAATTGCCCTTCTGACTCATCCTCATGAACATTTACATGTGGCTGATTTGCAAGCAGCTGCTGAGGTGTCTCATTTATTGGTATTACTGTGACAGCCAAAATGACCTGAAATTTGGGAGGTGATGGTCTTTGTCTCCCAGGCTAGAAGGGTTTTTGTAAGATTGTCAGCATGCTGCATTCAGTGTTTTGTCCCTGCAAGAAACCACACTGAAACTTTAAAATCCTACTCAAACTTGTATAAACTCACTAAATAGTGGGAAAGAGTCCTGACCTCCACTAAAGAAAATTCCTTTTTGTTTCCAATTAAACTTAACCATGCTTCTTCATGCAGCTGTTGAAAGAGAAGGGTTTATTTTCTAAAGTCAAGCTCATTTTGCCTCTCAGATTTGCTTGCAAGGGAAGTTTAATCCCTATTCTGTGTATAAGGGATGGCTCTGAGAGGGAACAGCTGATTTGCAAGCAACTGCTCATGGTGTCTCATTTATTGGTATTACTGTGAGGCATCCCACTGACAGCCAAAATGACCTGAAATTTGGGAGGTGATGGTCCTTATCTCCCAGGCTAGAAAGGTTTTTGTAAGATTATGTCAGTGTGCTGCTTTAAGTGTTTTGTCCCTGCAAGAAACCACACTGAAACTTTAAAATCCTACTCAAACGTGTTGTGTAACCTCACTAAATAGTGAGGAAGAGTCCTGATCTCCACTAAAGAAAATTCCTTTTTTTTGGCCAATTAAGCTTAACCATGCTTCTTCATGCAGCTGTTGAAAGAGAAGGGTGTTTTCTAAAGTCAAGCTCATGTTTTGCCTCCTAAATTTGCTTGCAAGGGAAGTTTAATCCCTATTCTGTGTATAAGGGATGGCTCTGAGAGGGAACAGCTTCTGAGAACACAATGCTGCTTTTTGGGTTAAGGTGGAGTCTTTCCACTATGGAGAAAAGCTGGGAGAGCTCAGATTGTTCAGCCTGGAGAAGAGAAGGCTCAGAGAGAGCCCCTTCCAGTGCCTAAAGGCGTTCCCAGAGTGCTGAGAGGGACTTGGGACAATGGCCTGGAAGGACAGGGCAAGAGGAATGGATTCCCACTGCCAGGGGGAAGGGTCAGATGGGATATTGGGAATTAGGAATCCACAGGGTGCCCAGAGCAGCTGGGGCAGCCTCTGGATCCCTGGCAGTGCCCAAGGCCAGGTTGGACAGGGCTTGGAGCCACCTGGGACAGTGAAAAGTGTCCCTGCCATGGCTGGGGTGGCACTGAATGAACTTTGAGTCCCTTCCCACCCAAACCACTCCATCCTACAAAGCTGCCATGTCTCACTTCAGCTGAAAAGAGAGGGATTCTGCCTCAGGCCCCCTCCCAGTGGCACTGGAGCATTTCTCTTGCCTGCCTGCACTGAGTTTCCTCCTGGCTGCTTTAGGGAACTACGTGCCTGGCACAGAGACCCACATGGCCCCCGAGGTGGTGATGGGGAAGCGCTGTGACTCCAAGGTGGACGTGTGGAGCAGCTGCTGCATGATGCTGCACATGCTCAATGGCTGCCACCCCTGGACCCAGTACTACAACCACCCTCTGTGCCTCAAGGTGAGTGACCCAACCTCTGTGCAGGTGAGCTGCCTGAGCTTGTCACTGCTGGCCAGGGAGCATTCACCTCAGGGTGGATGGCTGGGAGCCAGCTCAGCATCTGACAGCATTGGGAAGCATGAAAGTTTGACAAGGAAGTCTCACAGGTGCTTAGCAGCAAGATTTTGAAATGTAGGAATAGAGATGGAAGCAAGTTTTGATATAGAAGAAAAGAATTACTGGATACCCTTTGCCTTCTTGGTTATGTTAGTTAGAAGGGGTTTTTATGGCTTAGAGCAAAGGATAAACCCACCTCAAACAAGATGTTTTTATCAAGCAGGAAGATAACACAGGCAACCAAGTAAGTAGAAAAAAGGTCTCAGAATTTTCCACTGCAAGAAAAACAACTTCTAGCTTAAACTGTAATGTACTAACTTTGAGTGATTGGAGAACAGTTAACATGAATATGGTAATTACAGTAGTTATGATGGGCTAGAGATAAAAGTTAAGGTATAGATTGGTTTCTGCTTTATTAAGATGCTCAGCAAAGAAAAATATATAATGCATTGCAACCAAAAGAAAAGTATAGAATGCATTGTAACCTAAACTAAGGGTCTCTGGAGCTGACAGCTGTAGGCACAGCTCTGTCACCCAGGTCCCTGGACTGCTGTAACCTCTTGGATGGAATAAACTGCATTTTGTACACAATAAACTGCATTTTGGCTGCAATAAACTGCATTTTGGAGAGCTCCTGGAGTCTCTGATTCAGGCTCTTACATGACAGGATACCAGCCTTGCTCTGGGAGCTGAGCATTCCCTGTGCTTGCTCTGCTTGGGTTGTTCTTCCATGCCCTGCTCATGACTTGGGTGTGCCTTTTGAGCCATTCAGCTGTAATAAAATTACTGTTCAGCTCTCACTTAATGCTTTCATTTCAGTTGGAAACACTGTCAGGGTGGGAAGAACCTTCCTGAAATCAAATTAAGCCTCTCTGGTGTAACCTCTTTCACTTCCTGTTTGTTACACAGATCGCTAAAGAGCCGCCTCCTGTGAGGGAAATTCCACCTTCCTGCAACCCTCTCACTGCTGAGATTATAAAGCTGGGGCTGGAGAAGGAGCCTCTGCACAGGGCATCTGCATCAGAGCTCAAAACTAAAACCAGCGTGGCACTTGAGGAAGGTAGAAATGTGCTGATGTAACTGATGCAGCTGAACCTTTGTATTCCCACTGGTGCTGCTCCTTTTGGGAGGGCCAGTCAGTTTTATTGTCCACTATATCATTTGCACAGCATTGATGCATTTTTTGGGTTGATGGCTTCTGCCTGCAGCCTGTTTGTCACCCAAATAAATGATAATTTCCTGTGTGCTGTCACATGCTCTTCTTCCTTCTCTGCTGAAGGAGGGGAGAGCTCTCTGTGGGTTTGTTGAGGGCTCCTGTCAGCTGAAGCATCAGCTGCACAACTGCAAGCAGGATTTACTGCATCCTTAGCTGTAACTCATACTTGTGGTTCAGTTTTACCCCTGACACATCACTAATTTATTTCAACTTAATCCTGCTGAGTGGTTCTGTAATACAGCAAGAATTTGTGGAGGTGATCTGGTTTTATCTTATAAAGAAGCTGGGCATTTTACAGCAAATACACTTCAAAAATTCTTACAGGAAAGGAAAACTTTTACCTCTTTTATTGCTTTATTTGATAATGCTTGTATTTTTTTTTTCTTTTTGTAGTGGGAGGTGTGAGAAGCCCCTGGAAAGGTGAATACAGAGAGCCCAGACATTTCTCTTTGAACAAAGAAAACAGTGCACAAACATCCCTGTCCCCCACAGTGAGCCCAGTTTCTGAGATTGCTTCTGACCCAAAACTGTCAGTCAAAGTTTCCTGTGGCAGCTCAGTCCTCCCACCTCCATCTCTGGAGCAAACAGAGGAGGCTGAGGGACCCCACTGGAATGAGGACAAGGAGTTACCTGAAACCTGTGATCCCCCACCCCTCTCCTCAACCCCTCTGCCCCTGAAGAGCTGCAGCCACGTGGAAAGAGCCACAACCATTTCAGAGCAAGAACTTCAGCAGCTGGAAATTGGTGAGCACTGGGCTGGGGGAGGAATTCAGCTCTTTTTGCTTGAGAGCAGGATAAAAATACAGCTGCTTTCTCTTGGCTTGTTGACAGTTATTTTTGGGTTTTCAGCTTGGATGTCATTTTGCTCATAGTTCCTTTCTCGTTACACAAATTGCTCAACCTTCCTTCAAGCTACCAAAACTAATAGTTCTGAACCAATTAAATGTGCCACAAAGGGAGTGAACAGAATTTCCTTCCTCCTCAACAGGGGGGAACCTTCTGAGAGAGGTGCAGGAACCTCTTGGAAAGCAGCCTGTTTCACACTTGTGCTTGTTTGCACTGTGTAAACAGTGTCAGAATTCCAATTTCAGCTCCAATTTTGGGTTCAAACTTTTTTTTTTTTTGTTAATTGAGGTAAGCCAGGATAAAAATAAAGAAATAGCAGATGTCAAGCAAAGCAGTGCAGTTAAAACCAGCCTGCAACTGTTTAGTTCTGGGTGCTGGAAAACCTACAGCCATCAGCCAAGGAATTTGGTTACAACAGCAAACCAGAGTTTGAAAACCAGCAGTGTGGAAATCAGTGATTTGTCCACTTCCATTTCCCCAATACAACTCTACATTTCACTTTGTTTTCTCCCATATTTTCCAGTCTTTTTGAGTGAATTGAAAGAAAATAGGTAGAGAGTGGTTTGAATTGTAACTGTGTCAGAAAACTGGGGAATTTTAGGGGTTGGTGATGAGCAGCTTCTTTCTCAAATGGCTTTGGGTCTCAGCAGCATTGTAAGAGCTGGTTATGTATGGGATATCTGGATTTTATCAGGGATATTTGCAGTATTTAAATTCAGTGTGGAAACCAGTGATTTGTCCAGTTCCATTTCCCCAATACAACTCTACATTTCACTTTTTTTCTCCCATATCTTCTAGTCTTTTTGAATTAATTGAAATAAATTAGGAAGAGAATGGTTTGAATCGTAACTGTGTCAGAAACCTGAGGAATTTTAGGGGTTGCTGATGGGCAGCTTCTTTCTCAAATGGCTTTGGGCCTCAGCAGCATTGTAAGAGCAGGTTATGTATGGGATGTCTGGATTTTATCAGGAATATTTGCAGTATTTGTAAGTACTTGTATCCAGATAAGGGAGTACAAACCTCCAGATACTTGTGAGAGCTGAGTGCATGAGTTTGGCTTTTCCCTGATAATGTGGATAGATCTAAAGTGGCATCTCACAGGAGACATAAAGGCAAGAACTGATGATTTTGGGGTGTTATTTTGCATGTTGTTGCACAATCCATCCCCTCTTGGCTCAGTTTCCCTGTGTCACAGTGTCCTGTGCATGGCAGAGTTGTGTGTTGGGCTCTGCTGGCTCCCAAATGAAATAAATATTAAATATTGCTGAAGAAGCTTTGGGTATTAATGGCAGAACTGTGATTAGAGCAGGGGAGGCATGGAGGGAAACACTGGAAATGTCTCCCTGAAACACTGGAAATGTCTCCCTTCTCTTCCTTTTGCTGCAGAACTGTTTCTGAACAGCCTTTCCCAGCCTTACTCTCTGGAAGAGCAGGAGCAAATGCTTTCCTGCCTCAGCATTGACAGCCCCTTTGTGTCAGATGCCAGTGAGAAGGTGAGTGGGGATGGCTGGGGGGTGGCTGCCTGTCCCCCTTGGCAAAACTGGGACCTGTGACCCATGAAAATCTGCTTTCTGACACCGAGTTTGCTGGGAAGAAAGCTTTGCTCATGCCCAGTGGGGTGTTGGGGGTTGTAGCCGTGCTTTGGTTCCCTGTCCAGCATGGATCCTGTCCTCCAGAGGTTCTCCTGTGCTGTATCCTCACCTGAAGCTTCAAGAGTGTGGATACAGAAAATCTCAGCAGCCTCAGCCCTGCCTGTGCAGGGGAAGGAGCTGGGGAAGCAGTGATGGAAGCAGGAGCTGCACCCAGCAGCTGTGCAGGGTCCTCTTCCTGGCCATGGTTTAGGGAAAGGCCAGGAGAGTGAGACAGGAAAAAAGACCCAAATCTTGGATATTCGTTCGCAGATCTATTTTCCATGAACTTATTTTAACCCATTGATAGTAATGAATGCATAATCCTGGTTATTTACCAATTTCAATTAGATTGAAATTAGCTCTCTGTGGTGGCGAATATCAGTGAGGAACACTGAACAGGCCTTGTTGGACCAGGAAAGGACAAAAGTCCTTTAATCACAGTTTTCAAAGACATTCAGTCCCCAATTTGTGCAGGAGCCAGTTCTGATTGGGAGCAGCTTTGTGTCCTATTTCTGTCTCTCTTCTCAGTGTTCCAGTGCTTTTTGAGGAGGACTGAGGGAGTTGTGCACAGCTCAGCTGTTGGCACACACAGTGTGCAGTGTGGGATCTGACTCTGCTTGGTTTTTCCCTCTAACACCTACACCATACCTGTAACTTGGTTCTGACTGGTTCAGACTGGTGTCAGATTGACTGGGACAATACAGCAGTGCAGCAGCATAGGGCCTATGGCTGGTTTTGTACAGTGAATTGTTTTTCCTGCGTGTTTCTAATGTCAGTAAGTGAGAAATATTTTAACTGATGTTTAATTCTCCTTCCAGTCAGTACAACCCCCCTTTTCTCACTCAGCTTTTCAGCTCATTATTGATTTAACTATTGGGAATATCTGATAATATCTATAATATCTGTTGCACTGCAATCCCACATGCCACATAAATGTTGACTAATCCCTGTGCATTTCCACCTTTTTCCTCCTGACCTTATTTTAATGCTCATCTCCTGCCGGCTCATTTTCTTTCAGAACCTTAAACAAAACTTGTGCTTCTTCCTGCAGAACTCCATGAAGGCTTCTCAGAGCTTGAGGGACACCATGAGCTCGGGGATCCATTCCTGGAACAGCCAGGCCGAGGGGCAGAGCTGCAGCTGGAACAACCTGCTGAGCCGCAGCCGGCACACGGACACCCCCAGCTGCTTCAACGGTGGGGCTGCCTCCCACAGCAGGGAGAAATGGCCAGAAATCACTTCCTCACTGCCTACACAAGCTGGAGATGGAGTTTTTAAACTCATTTTGTCCTTCAGTTGCTGTGCCAGCACAGATCCACCTAAAAATGGGTGTGAGGAGATCCAGTCTGGCTCAGTCACAGATGGGTGTGACCGTGTTCACTGGGGTCTGAGGATGAGGGAAGAGATGAGGATCTGACTCCATGTTTCAGAAGGCTGGATTTATTATTTTATTATATATATGTTATATTAAAACTATACTAAAAGAATAGGAGAAAGGATTTCATCAGAAGGCTGGCTAAGAATAGAAAAAGAAAGAATGATAACAAAGGTTTGTGTCTCAGACAGAGTCCGAGCCAGCTGACTGTGATTGGCCATTAATTAGAAACAACCACATGAGACCAATCCCAGATGCCCCTGTTGCATTCCACAGCAGCAGATAACCATTGTTTACATTTTGTTCCTGAGGCCTCTCAGCTTCTCAGGAGAAAAAATCCTAAGGAAAGGATTTTTCATAAAAGATGTCTGTGAGAGATGGGTCTGTGCAGTAAAATCCAGGGAAGTTTCTGAGCACACACACAGAGCCTGTGTGCCCTGGTTCATGCAGCCTCCATGTGCAAGGAATGTTTTATAACCACAAATATCCACCCAGAATTTTGAGGGCATATTGTGCAAATTAATCAATCCCTTCAGCTGCTTTCTTGCTAAATGCAGCTCTGCTCTGTGAGTCATTGCTGTCTGCAGCAAGCTCCATGCTCAGCAAAAGACCTACATAAATGAAATCCTTAATGACAAAAATGAGCTTTTCCCCATGTGTGTGCCTTGTCAGTCAGCTTTGCTGTGGGCTGTGAGGTCCTTGTGGCTCAGAAGAACTCAAAGAACCTCTTGTGCATTCCAGGAGTGAAAATCCAGATCCAGTTGCTAAGTGGAGAAAATTTGCACATCAGAGATTTCCACAGGACAAAGGTGGGAGACATTGCCACGGGGATCAGCAGCCAGGTGAGACACAGACTGCAGCTCAGTGCATCATTTGAGGAATGATTTCTTCCCTCATAACCCCTGAATGTCAGAGAGACCCAGGAGTGGTTCAGGGGTCCTTAGGACAGCTTTAGAAGCACAATCTCAGTGCTGCTGCTGTGAGTGTGGTACCAGAGGATGTTTTCTGAATCACAGAATCATTAAGGTTGGAAAAGACCTCCAAGATCATCAAGTCCAACCTTTGACCAAATCCCACCAGGCCCACTAAACCATATTTCCAAGTGCCACATCCACTCATTTTCTGAACCTTTTCAGGGTTGGTGATTCCAGCACTGCCCTGGACAGCCTGTTCCAATGCTTGTCCACTCTTGCAGTGAAGAAATTTTCCCTAATATCCAGCCTAAACCTGGTACCAAACCTGAATTGTGAGCCAGTGCCAGTTGTCAGAGTGAGCACAGGGATCTTAGAATATAGATATTCTGTGCTGCAGCTTAAAAAATCCTTCTCCTCAATTATAAACTCTTTCCCCTCTCCCTGAAGAATCATATATAGATTTTTCATCATGAGCAGTAGCATCAGCTCAGGGAGATGAGCTCTGTTTGGCTGGGGTGCTTCCAGCTTGTTCTGTTGGAGATGTTGGCACACTCCTGTGAACCTCACTGTGGGCTGCTTTGGCTGTTCCTGAAAGAAACTCTGGAGAGTCTGTGGGACTGTGACTCATCTCAGTGTAAAATGGGATCTGAAAGATCTCACTGTAAAATGGGATCATCTCTGGGCACCAATCTAGAAAATGTTCCAGTGGTGCTGGTTCTCTCTAGACTCTGTTCTTGTGGACATCACAGAGCAAAATACCTGCAGAGGAGCTCAGGTGCCCAAACATGGGCAGCTCCTGATCCCCCAGCCATGGCCCAGAGCTCAGGGAGGCACTTTGGTGTGGGGGTACCAGTTGTTGGTTTCTCTGGGTCTGGATTGAAGGCACTTGAGACAGTAATTCATGTTCAGACTCAGGTGTTTGTTATTTCTTATCAGTAAAACAGTCTCACTACTGTGAGTTCTGCAGCAAGGCACAAAATGGCCAACAATCTCTTGTTCCAAGGTCTTTTAAGACTAAACTGTCCAATTAAGAACTGACACCTAGATTATTTCCATTTTTAACCCAATAACTGTTCCCAATGTGAGCTTTTCTGCCCAATTACAAAATGCCACCCAAACCCATGAAGAAGAAACCCAGGATGACACCCTGTGCCCTCCATCTTGCTTCCATCCACTACACACTAAAAATCCCAAAACCTCAATTTCTCACCAAGTGATGGACTTACACTACTCTCTATAATCCATTTCACACTTTTGTGGATTCCAGTCTAGCTTGAAGTCTGGGAAACTTTCTCCATGAATGAGGGTCAAAGTCAGAGCTCCCCATGTGTGTCGGTGTTCACAGGGGTCTGAGGGTGAGGGAAGAGACGAGGATCTGACTCCATGTTTCAGAAGGCTGATTTATTATTTTATTATAAATATTATATTAAAACTATACTAAAAGAATAGAAGAAAGGATTTCATCAAAGGCTAGCTAAGCTAAGAACAGAAAAGGAGGGAATGATAAAGGCTTGTGACTGACTGAGACAGTCTGGACAGCTGGGCTGTGATTGGCCATTAATTAGAAACAACCACATGAGACCAATCCCAGATGCACCTGTTGCATTCCACAGCAGCAGATAACCATTGTTTACATTTTGTTCCTCAGCTTCTCAGGAGAAAAAAATCCCAAGGAAAGGATTTTTTCATAAAACGTCTGTGACACCGTGGGGGTCAGGACATAAGAAATATTCCCAGTGCCCTGGATTTCCATACTTTGGCAGCAGGGTGGGCACTGCCCAGTCCAGTTCTGAGGTGTTTTGTTATGAGTGGAGCTCAGGATGTTCCTGCCAAGCACAAGCCCCTCCCTGAGAGCTGCTCCTGCCTTGGGAAAAGCTGGGTGTGATGGAGGGGCATAGGAGAATTGGGGGTAGGAGGGTCAGGATGGACGGAGATGAGAGATCTCTGCAGCCAGGCTGTGGAATTTGGGGTTTATTGCAAAGGGCCTGGGTGCAGGGCCCTGCTGGGAGCTGCAGCCACAGCTCAGAGCAGGCTGAGAGAAGAGAGGGGGAGAGAGGATGAGAGGGTGAGAGAGTAAAAGGCAAGAGCTAAGAGACAAGAGGTAAGAGTAAGAGCTAAGACCATACAAAAGTAAGTAAGTGAGCGAGGTTCCCGTTCCAATACAATAAATCATCTTCTGTATTGAATATTCTAATTCTCACTAACCAAACCAGTACAAGATACAAATCCTATAGCATTTCCATACAGCCTATAAGAATTACTACATTACCATCCTGTGTTACATTTTAAACCCTACAAACTCCTCTTTGGGCCCCTTCTGCCAAGCTGGCAGGGTCTGCTCGGACTCTTTGACATGCCTGCTTGCAGAGGGTGTTATTTCATCAAAAGGGGATCACCTTCAGCCAGCCACACCATTGTTTTCCAGTTGTTCAGTAACTGAGGGATCTCAAAGCTTGCTTTCATTTCAATCTCACTTATAGTTTCTATATTCTCAAAATCTTTTGCCAGACAATCATATTTGTAAGGCTTTCCTGGTTCATCTTCCCCAACAGAGGGGTGTGATGGAGGGCACTGGAAGTGGCACTGAGCTCTGTGTGTTCTGCTCCCCAGATCCCCGTGCCTGCCTTCAGCCTGGTGACCAAGGAGGGGCAGCCTGTGCACTACAACATGGAGGTGCCTGACTCTGGCATCGAGCTGCAGTGCACCCTGGCCCCCGACTGCAGCGTGGGCTGGGCCTGGCGCGTCAAGCACGGCCAGCTGGAGAACAGGCCCTGAGGCCCTGCCTGCTCTGGAGCTTTGCACCTTGTGAAAGGAGGGATTGCAGAAGCTTCTGACCTCCCCTGCCGTGGAGCACCAAGTGCAGTGGCTGCTGGTTGTGCTGCAGCAGGATCACAGCTCGCTGCCCTCGCTGCTGTTGGCTGCTCTGATCCACTTCCAAGACGTGTCCTGAGCTTAGACATTCCCCAGGACAGTGGGAATTCCTTGTTTTGGGTGTGTTAGAGCTTGAGAATGGTAGGTGGAGATTCCTCACTTTTCAGAGGAAGGAGGTTGTGCTGTTCAGGAGAGCAGGGCCACGAGAACTCTGCTCCTGCTCCAAGGTGAGGTCGGTCGTGGCTGGGCTTGCCCAGAGGAGGAGCTTGGGTGCCCTCAGTGTTGTGCCAAGGGGAGCTGGCTGACTTCCTTCCAGCTGGAGGAAAAAACATTTCTGTAGGCTCTGGGGAGCATCATCTCCACCTCAAGCCTTTAGCATGGGGAGGATCCACAGCAGTCACTGGCTGGCTCTTGGTTTCACCTCCCACCCTTCCCCGCGGTCGCTTCATTCTTGAATGAGAAAAGAACTTTGTTCCCAGAAAGAGCTTTGCTTGCAGCTCCCACCTGCAGGGCTCAGAGGAGCTGCTGCTCTCTCTGGTGTCCCTGGCAGGCAGGGCAGGAGAAGGGTACAGAATTCCATGGAGGGGTTGTTCCTCCATCCTGTTCCCACCTCTGAGGTGGGACTTCAGATGTGCTGTTAAGGGACATCAGCTCTGTCAGCTGTGACAGGGCTGAATTTTATTGCAGAGTTTATAAAAATCTCCCTCCCAGCTCCCAGTCCAGCCCAGTGCCCCAGTTCTGTGAGCTCAGTTTGGCTTCCCACTCCTCCCTCACTTCAGCCTGGGTTCACTGAGTGGGACGGGCAGCTGGGCCTGCAATGCCTTAAGCTTTAAACTGGTTTTTTTTACTGATTTATGAATGTTTGGAACACACTGAAACCTCACAGGTTAATTCAGGTGGGTGGGTGTTGTTCACCCTTCTCCACCCCAGAACAGATCCCAGGGGAGGTGTGAGCTCCCAGTGTGTTTGCTCAGGGCTGTGCTGTTCCAGGCCTGGCACACCTGGAAATCACAATCCCTCCCTCTGGCTGTGCCTCTCCCAGAGCTCTGAGGCTGCAGCTCCCAAATCCAAGGTGGGCTCTGCCAGGTCTGTGCTGCTCTGGGAGACACCATGGGGCAGCAAAGTGTTCCCAAGGGAAGTTCACTCAGAAAATAGCTGGGAAAAGCAGAACTCTGAGCCTCCCTTTTTGGGGAGCAGCACTCCTTAAACAAGGGATGCTCCTTCCCTTTGGTCTCCCAGAGCATGGGCTGGTTTTGCTCCACCAGACAGTGACATCCCTGATCAGAAAACTCAAGTTTGTAATAAGAAAGTGGAACTCATGAAGAAAAATGAAACCTGTCACCACTTTGGGTATCATTTTTATAGCACTTTTTGTTCTAAAGCACTTAATACGTTGTCCAAAATAGGCACCTAATTATATCTACTATGCCACATTCAGAGTCTTTTCAGTAAATAATTAACACATTATGCACATGTCTTCCAGGAGGGAGTGGGGAAGGGGGGGTTGGCTCCATTTCTTTTTTCAGATGCCATAAATTACTCAAGAGTTTAAGCTCTGGAGCAGGAGGGATCAAAGGAGGGATCCTCTTCCAGGACTCCCAAGCACAGGTTCAGTGGATCCCTGGATCCTTTCCTGAGCTTGCTCCAAGGGGACAGGAGGAAAACCTGGTTGTTTTGTGAGTGTGTGGTGGTGTGTCAGTCCCAAAGCATGGTGGGTTCCATCCCAAAGGCTGCACCTTGTGCCTCTGTCACCTGGGGGGTGCTCCCATGTCCTGGTGTCCAGTTCCATGCCTGGGCATTGGGAGTGAGCCCTGGAGCAGCAGGGAGGGAACAGCAGGACTGCCTGCAGGACTCCTGGGCTCTGCATCTGCAGCATTAACCTGAACTCAGCCACTGCACAGGGCAGGGAACCCTCCTGGGCCTGGGATGTCCTCACAGGGCCCAGGCAGATGTCTGTGATCCCAGACCAATGGAGATCTCCTGGCCCATGGACATGTTCATGTTCCCAGACCAATGGAGATCCCCAGGCCCATGCAGATGTCTGTGTTCCCAGGCCCATGGACATGTTCATGTTCCCTGGCCCATGGAGATCCCCAGGCCCATGGAGATGTCCATGTTCCCAGGTCCATGGAGATCTCCTGGTCCATGGAGATATTTGTGTTCCAGGAGATCTCCTGGCCCATGGAGATGTCTGTGTTTCCCTGGCCCATGGACATGTCCATGTTCCCAGACCAATGGAGATCCCCAGGTCCATGGAGATATCTGTGTTCCTAAGCCCATGGAGATCTCCTGGCCCATGGAGATCTTCTGGCCCATGGAGATGTTCCCAGGTCCATGGAGATCTCCTGGCCCATGGAGATGTCTGTGTTCCCCAGGCTCATGGTGCTCTCCTGGCCCATGGAGATCCCCAGGCCCATGGAGATGTTCATGTTCCCAGGTCCATGGAGATCTCCTGGCCCATGGAGATGTCCATGTTCCCCAGTCCCCTCATAGCAGCATTAGCCAGGATTCCCCTGTTTGTTTGTCCCAAGCCTCCAGCCCTGTTTTGCTGCCACACAAGTGCCCAGTGAGGCTGCAGGTCCAGCTGGCCGGTCCTGCTATCAGGAGGGATGTGTGTACTCCCTGCCTGGGGACCAAACACCGGTGCTTCATCCTGAGTCCCTGGGCTGATCTCCGGGTGTTTACAGGTCCATGAGCTGTCCCTGGCTCTCTCCTGCTGCCAGGACAGTTTCCTCTTCCCTTGCCTTGTCACTTTGCTGTGACAGGCACAAACAAGCTGGCCTCCAGATGAAGGCAATACTGACAGCAGAAAGTCGGGAAAGATTTGCATTTTCCTTGTTCTGTCAGGTTTCATAACGAGTGTTTAGGACAGAACCCCAGCTCAGGGTGGGGAGGACAAGTAGGAGTGATAAACACAGATGGCTCTTGTTGTGCAGCTCCTTCTGGAAGTCTGGAAAAATCGCTGCTGGTGAGCTGAGGATCTCCTCATTGAGATGGGCAGTGGGGGAAGGTGCTGGAATGAGGAGCTTGTATGGAATGAATGACACTTTATGAAACTGTGATTTCTTGAAGTTAACGTTTTTGACCTGCATTTTCACAGGAAGAAAAAAATAAAGCTAAAAAAAAAAAAGAAGAGTTTGTTTGTTGTCGTTGCTGGTGGTTTGATGTGTTGTCCCAGACAACAAGATGGTGATGCTGAATGAGAATTTTCCAGGAAGAGGAGCCTGCTCTGAATGAACTCTGCTGTATAACTTGGGTTTGGGGGATTCAGGAGAAGTCAGGGAGGAGGCTTGGGCACTGCCCAGGGAATGGTGCCAGCCCTGAGGCTGCCAGAGCTCCAGGAGGGTTTGGACAGCACTGCCAGGGATGCCCAGGGTGAGATTGCTGGGGTGTCTGCAGGGTAGGAATTGGACTGGATGATCCTTGGGGGTCTAGGTCTAGGATTCTGTGATTTTTGGGGCTGAAGAGGCAGCACTGACTTTGATGGATCCCAGGCTTTGCTGAGCAGCCTGGCATCTCTCTCCTCCCAAGCAGACAGTCCCTTGTCCTCCCTCTGTCCCTCTGTAGGGGATTTGCTGCCCTGGGAGCTGCTCAGCCTTGCCTTGGGAGCACAGGGGTGAGGCAGGCAGAGCTCTGGGGATCCCCCACATCTCCCAGTGCTGCAGCCCCTCTGTTTGTCTGCACGGAGCTGAATCCTTCCCCAGCAGGCTGGGGAGGGGCTGTGGCCAGGCTGCTGAGTGAGGACACTCACCCTGACACACATTTTTTGTGCTGTCACGCACCCACATGTCTGTGCTGTGAACAGACCTCAGAGCTGTTGAACTCAAAAAAAAAAAAAAAAAATTAAATGGAAGGTGGGTGGTTTGTTGCTAGAATTCCAGACTGGGTTGTGTTGGAAGGGACCCTAAAGATCATCTCGTTCCATCCTCTCACCTCCCACTATCCCAGGGTGCTCCAAGCCCTGTTCAACCTGGGGATGGGGCAGCCACAGCCACTCCCTCCCTCCATCCTTCCCTCACCCCATCTTTCCTTCCTTTTCTCCCTCCCTTCATGACAGCATCACAAACCCTTCTCCCAGACAAGTCCTTCATGAACTCTGACGTTTTTATTACAGTTGTGCTTTAGATTAAACAGGCCTTCAGTATATAAAAATAATGTATACAAATGAGCAGTTAATGGTTTACATTTCTGGCTTAAAGGCATTTATAAGTTACACATTCATTTCCCATCCCTCCCCGGACACGGAGCCGGCGCTGAAGCAGCTTAAATACAGCAGGAAGGAGCGGCTGCTGCGGCTGAAGCGAGGAAGGACGGGCCAGGAGGAGGGAGGAGCGGGGTGAATGCACCAGGAGAGGTTTAACTACGGCACTGCGGGGTTATTGAGCAGCAGCGGGGCCGGGCAGGGAGGGAGAGCCGGGTCCGGGCCGGTACCGAGAGGTTCGTGCGGCTCCGGGGCCGCTTCTGCAGGCGGCAGCAGGGACTGGGGCTGCGGCATCTCCTGAGAGTCCCACCGAGAAAACGGGGAGCCCCACAAAGCTGACAGTCCCAATTCATCCCGAAGGATGACGGGCATGCAGGTGGATGGAGATGCCACCACCTCGCAGGGAAATTTGTCCCTGCTGCTGGTGTCGCAGCTCCGGAGCCTCCGCAGCGCTGGGGCCGCCCTGCGTGGGGGTGTTCCAATCCCCGCTGCCGCAGCGCGGAGAAATTCGAAGGAAGACTTTATAAAATGCTGTACAATAGCACCGCTGCCAGCCCCTGGCTCTGGGAGGTGCCCGGGCTGGGAACGCGGCTCTGGGGGGCTCTGCGGGCCGGGGAGGATGAGATGTGAGATGTGAGGTGTGAGATGAGATGAGATGTGCGGGGAGCGCTGTGTCCCTGGCTGACACCCCCTCCCCTCCCGCAGCGTGGGACAAGGACACAGGGCCGGGGTCGGGATGGGACAGCCTCTCTTTTCCTTCCAGGACAAGCTGGAGCCCTTTCTGTGCTTCCCTGTAGCCAGGACGACCCGCCCGGCTGCGGAGAGGAGCTCAGGGACGCGGCCAAGCAAGCGCCGGGGGTGCTGTGCCCAGCAGAGCTGGCACATCAAGCGGCTGGAGCAGCTCGGAGCTGGCACTGTCTGTCCATCCCGCCGAGCCCCGGGCACAGGGACCGACACCCTGCGGTCCCATCCGTGTCGGGAGGACGGTGCTGGCCCGGTGCTGCCGCTGCAGGGACGGCGCCGGTCACAGCGCCATGTCCGGCGTCGCCTGCAGGCTCTGCCCCGCCGCCCGCTTCTTGGCGCTGCCGCGGGCCTTGTCCCCCCGCCGGTACGGGTTGTTCCGCAGATCTGCACCGGGGGAAGCACCGGGGATGGGTGAGCTTCACTGCCCGCCCGCCATGGCAGGGGAACCGCAGCCATCGCGTTAATGTGGGATGGGTTGGTTTGGAGGGACCCCAAAGCCCACCCAGTGCCATGGCAGGGACAGCTTCCACTGCCCCAGGGTGCTCCAATCTGGCCTTGGGCACTGCCAGGGATCCCCTGTGCCAGGGTTCACCCTCACAGGAATTAAATTTTTTCCAAACCTTCAACCTAAAACTCTCCTTTGTTCATTTAAAACCCTTTTCCCTTGTCCTGTCTGCCCAGGATTTGCCCCTCTGGGAATGAGGACACCCAGGAGGAGCCAAGGGCTGAACGCAGGGATGGGAGGAGCAGCTCCCAACAACCAGCCCGTGGGACCCCGAGCACCGGCCCTGCCCCGGGGCTGATCCCGGGTGTCAGCGTGGCACAAATCCCGCAGGAATTCCGGTGGGGACGGGAGGGAAGCCCTGGAGCCCCCGCCCGCCCGCGCCGCCCCACGTTACCTACAGAGGACTCTCCTCGTTGAAGCTCACGTCGCAGAAGAGCCGGGACGAGCGTTTGCCCGTCCGGGCCGTGAAAGGAACAGTTTTGAGAGCTGAGCAGAGCGACCCAGAGACAGCGAGGAGGAGGAGAGAGGAGGAAGAAGCAGAAGAGGAGGAAGAGCTATGAGACAGGGGAGCAGCTTTGCTATGTGGGATGTGAAGGTGCTTGCAGGCAGATTTGGTCCCTGTGGTGGGGTTTGGTGACCCCCCAGCTCCTGTGACAGCCCCTGCAGCCCCCAGCACTGGGTCTGTGATGTGGGTTGCTCACCTGAACTCATCTCTCACCTGAAATTATATCCTCGATGGCCCCATCTTTGCCTTCGTAGATGAGCGGCTCCTTCACCATCTGCCTCTTCTTCAGCTCAGCTATCATGTCCATCTGCTGCCTCCTGGCCTTCTGGACAGGCAGCTGGGAGGGCACAGGGCCCTTGAGTGCTGTGATCACACCCCAGAGGATGTGGGGGACCCTCCCCTTCACCTCCCACCCCAGGACCTGTTTAGTTCTGGGACCCCAGCAGGGCACAGACATGGGGGCACCTTCACCTCGGGCTGCTGCTCGCTGCCAGGGGAGCCGGATTCTGCCTCCTTGGCTGCAGCCTCCTGCTTCTTCCACAGCTCAATGTCCTGCTCTGCTTTCTTGGGAGAGAGGCAGGGAGGGTGTGATGAGCCTGGGGAATCCAGGATTGCAGCCCTCTTCCTTCACCTCACAGCTCACCCCAACCCAGCTCCAAAATCTCTGAGCACCCCAAAGGCATCCCAGCCTGTGATTGCTCCAAAGTGGATTCAGGTGTCCCAGATCTCCTCCCAGCCCTCAGAAACAGCGACCCCCACGTCCCCTCCTACCTTGTAGGCTTTGATGAAGCGCATGAACATGGGGAAGAAGGTGGTGGGGGGACTGGTCTTGGGGTTCTCCCCGAAATATTCCACAGCTGACTCATAGGCTTCCTGTGGGCAGAGACACCTGATCTGGGGGCTGAGCCCCATCTCAGCAGCTCCTTCCAGCCTCTGCCACCTCCAATCCTGCCTGTCCCACTGGAGCCACATCCCCAGCAGGGACAGAGGTGTGAGCAGAGGGTGTCCCCATGCAGGGACTGTCCCCATGGCCCCACCCCAGCACCCACCTTGGCGGTTTTGCTGTCAGCCTGCAGCTTCTCCATCACCTCGGAGTTGACCTTGAGGAAGTCCTTGAGCACGGGGCTGTCGTCCTGCCGCATGAACTCCCTGCGGGTCAGCTCCATGCCCTGCTGCAGGCTCCGCACGTCCTGCAGGACCCCGTCCAGGGACACTGCGGGATGGGAGCAGGGCGGGTCAGGGCGGGCTCCGAGCGCCAGGGGCTGCCCCGACCCCCAGCCCGCTGCCCCGGGCGCTACCTGTGCCCGCCTTGTCGAGGAAGTGCAGCTCGGTGTGGAAGCCGGTGAGCTCCGGGTACTTCTCCATGATCACCCGCACCAGGTAGTGCAGCAGCGTCTGCTTGCGGTCTGTGGACTTCATCTCGAGCAGCTGGGGCGGGGCAGAGTCAGCCCCGAGCCGCAGCCGCCACCCCTGACCCCGCTCAGGGCTGCCTCCGATGGCCCTGTGTCCGTGTGCTGGGTGTGTGTCCGTCCCTCCATCCCCCAGCCGGGTCTGCATCCCTCCACCCCCATGGCTGATCCCCATCTTCTCCATCCCCATGGCTGGGTCTGCATCTGGTTCTTCATCCCTGCATTCCCACGTGCAACCTTCCTCCCTCTCTCTGTCCCCACACTGGTGCCCATCTTCCTTCAGCCCATCTTCCTCATCAAGGTCCTTGACTCCTTTAAGCTCTCCATACCAGATCTCCATCCTTCCAGCCCCATTCCTGTGTATCTCCTTCATCCCTGCATTCCCATGTGTGACCTTCCTCCCTCTGTCCACACACTGGTCCCCATCTTTCTTCATCCCATCCTCTTTCATCTCCTCTTCCTCATCAAGATCCTTGACTCTAACCTCTTCATATCAGATCTCCATCCTTCCCACCCCATTCCTGTGTATCTCCATCCCTTTGCCCCCTCCATCCCCACAACCAAACCTCATGTCCCTCCATCCCTACTGCTGGTGCTCACATCCCTCAGTCCCCACAGCAGATTCCTGTGTCCCTCCATCTCTGCAGCTGCTTCTTGTGTTCCTCTGTCCCCAGGGGTGTCCCTGGCAGTGACAGTGTCCCCAAGGGTGTCCCTGGCAGTGGCAGTGCCCCCATCACCCCACACCATGGCACCCACACCGTCCCTACCGCGTCAAGGCTCTGCAGACGGAATCCATAGGCAGCTCCTCTCTTGCTGCTGTTCATGTAATTCCCGAAGGCCAGCACGATCTGTGGGGACACCAGGGTTGGGGACAGGAGCCAGGAGGGGGCACAGTGCCCAGGGACACTCTGTGTGCACCACGGGGCCGCCTCCCCCCGAGCCCTCACCTCGAGGATGTGCCGCAGTTTGCTGGAGGACTTGAGGGACATGGAGGCGGCGATGATGGCGTTGAGTTGCTGTGGGAGGGAAGGAGGGAAGTGTTGGGGGAGATGAACCAGGAAAACCTTATAAATATGATTGTCTGGCAAAAGATTTTGAGAATATAGAAACTATAAGTGAGATTGAAATGAAAGCAAGCTTTGAGATCCTCCAGTTACTGAACAACTGGAAAACAATGGCATGGCCAGCTGAAGGTGATCCCCTTTTGATGGAACAACACCCTCTGCTTGCAGACAGGCCCAAGGGTCAGAGCAGACCCTACATCTTGGCAGAAGGGGCCCAAAGAGGAGTTTGTAGGGTTTAAAATGTAATACAGTGTGGTAATGTAATGGTTGTTATAGGCTGTTTGCAAATGCTGTAGGATTTGGTAGTGGGAATCAGAATATTCAACACAGAAGAAGATTTATTGTATTGAAATGGGAACTTTGCTGTCTTAGCTCTTACCTCTTGCCTTTTATGCTCTTACCCCTTTTACTCTCTCATCCTCTCTCCCCCTCTCTTCTCTCAGCCTGCTCTGAGCTGTGTTTGGCAGCTCCCAGCAGGGCCCTGCACCCAGGCCCTTTGCAATAAACCCCAAATTCCACAACCTGGCTGCAGAGATCTCTCATCTCCATCCATCCCGACCCTCCTACCCCGTCACTCCTCCAGGGCAGGGTGTGAGTGTGGCCACAGCCCCTGTCCCCAGCACACACCGGCATCAGCAGCTGGGCCGTGTCCCCGAAGCTGCCCAGGAAGATCATGACGTTCATGCGCTCGGCCAGCCGCGGGATCTTGCTGAAGCGCACCATGAACTGATCCTCGTCCGACAGCTCCTCCGGCGCCTGCTGCTCCCGCTCGAACTTCCCGATGAGGCTGCGCTCGTACTCGGTGGGCAGGAAGCGCAGCAGCAGCTCCAGGAAGTCGAGGCTCAGGGCTTGCTGGTCGTACCTGCATGGAAGGGACACCCCCGGCGCTGTCAGGCCCTGCTGCAGGTCCCCAAGATCCCCTGTCACCCTGAGCTGTTCCATTGTCCCTCTGTCCCCACAGCTGGCTCCTGCATGCCTCCATCTTTCTGTATCTGGATCCTGCATCTCTCTGTCTCCCCATATTGATCCCTCCATCTCTCTGTCTTTGGTCCCCACATCCCTTCCTTTCCTGGCTGGTTCCTGTATCTCTCCATCCCCACAGCTGCTCTCTGCATCCATCTGTCTGTCCGTGCCTGGCTCCCACTGCCCTTTGTCTCAGACCTCATCCCTGCATCCCTCCATCCCCACAGCTGGTGCCTGCATCCTTCCACCTCTCTGTATCTGATCCTTCCATCCTCTATCTCTCTGTAACTCATCCCTCCACCTCGATAACCCAATCTCTCCACATCTGATCCCTCCACCCTCCATCTCTGATCCTTCCATCCCTCCATCTCTCTCTATCTGATCCTTCCATCCTTCCATCTTTCCATATCTGATCCTCCCATCCCTCCATCTCCCCACATCTGATCCCTCCATCTCTCCATCTCTCATCCCTCCACCCTCCATCTCTGTGGGAGATGTATCTGTATCTGATCCTTCCATCCATCCATTTCTCCACATCAGATCCCTCCATCCCTCCAGGTCTGATCCATCCCTACATCTCTCTGTATTTGATCCCTCCACCCTCCATCTCCCTGTATCTGATCCTTCCATCTCCCCACATCTGATCCCTCCACCCTCCATCCTCCACATCTGATCCTTCCATCCCTCCATCTTTCCACATCTGATCCCTCCACCTTCCATCTCCCCATATCTGACCTCTCCATCCCTCCATCTCTGATCCTTCCATCCCTCCATCTCTCCAGATTGAATCTCTCCATCCCTCCATCTCCGATCCTGTCATTCCTCCATCTCTCTGTATTTGATCCCTCCACCCTTCTATTTCTCTGTATCTGATCCCTCCATCCCTCCACTTCTCCACATCTGATCCCTCCATCCTCCATCTCTGATCCATCCATCCCTTCATCTCTCTGTATCTGATCTCTCCACCCTCCATCTCTGATTCCTCTACCCTCCATCTCTCCACCTCTGAACCTTCCATCCCTCCATCTCTTTGTATTTGATCCTTCCATTCCTCTATCTCTCTATCTGATCCTTCCATCCCTCCATCTCTGATCCCTCCACCCTCCATCTCTCTGTCTTGTCCCTGCATCCCCACCCCAACCCCTCCATCCCACCACACCCTCCACCACCCCAACCCCTTGCTCCTGCCCTTCCTCCCCCCTGCCCACCCCGTGGGGGTCACTCACGTCTCGATGGCCGTGCAGATGTCCTGGACGCTGCGGCCGCCCTTGCGCAGGGTGATGGCCAAGTTCTTGGCACGGTTGGACTCCATCAGGGTCACCTTGCTGGGCGCCTTCTGCGTGGCCTTGGCCTTGAGGGCACTGATGTCCAGGGCAGGGCCCTGAGCCTTGGTCTTGAACTGCTCCTCAAAGTCACTCATGTCCAGCTCCTGTGGGGACACACGGCAGGGAGGTGGCACAGGACATCTGGGGTGAGGATGGGGCCAGAGGAGCAGGATAAGGGTGAGGAGTGAGGATCAAGGTGGAGCAAGGGGATGAGGATGGAACAAAGGACAGAGAGGAATGAGGAGGGGACCAGAGGATGGAGATGCGGAGGAAGAAATGGACAGGATGTGAAGGTGCAGATGGAGCAAAGGGACAAGGACAGGGTGAGAGGAGAAGCCCTCCCGATCCCGTGTCCCTCTCCATGGTGCTAAGGACTTTCCTGACCTCCAGCTCCTCCTGCAGCCCCGGACACCACGGGTGGGCACAAGGCAGGCTCAGCATGGCCGGGGGCGCTGAATCCCCCTGTGCCAGCCCCTTGTCCCTGGGCTCACCTTGCTGTGTCTGTCCCCTTGTCCCTGTGCTCACCTGCAGCACTTTCTCATCGTTGAGCTCCGTGAACACGGTGCCGTCGATCTGGCTCGGCTTCAGCGCCACCCAGTTGAAGACGGGCATGCGGAACTTGGTCTGGATCGGCTTCTTCACCTTCACTGAGGGTCACAGGCGGGGAGGGGGACACATCACACCCACCCCAGGGTACCCCAGACCCCTCCTGGGGATCAGCACCCTGGTCAAATCCCATCCATCATCACCCTGGGTCACATCCCAGCACCCTGGGTCACATCCCCACTGGGAGACATCCCATCACCTAGCATCCCCAGGCTCCGCACACTCACCTGAACCATTGGTGCTGGAGGGGGCTCCCGGCCCGGCTGGGGGTTCCCCACCGAGGGGAGGGGGTGGCGGAGGGGGGGGCACGGGGCCCTCCGGTGCCCCCGGGAGCGGTGGGGGGGGCGGTGGCACCGGGGCACCGGGCAGGGGGGGGGCTGGGGGAGGGGCGGGGGTGCCCGCGGGCAGGGGGGGGGCGGGGGGTGGGGGGGGGATGGGATCAGCCCCCGGTAGGGGTGGGGGGGGCGGGGGAGGCGGGGGGGGTGGGGGCGGAGGGGCCGGAGCCGGAGCATCTGCAAGGGAAAGGAGAGGTGGGTGAGAGGGTGACACCACCCATTGCCCTGAGTCCCTGGGCACATCCCCACCACGCTCTCTGTGCCCAGACTCGCTGCCACCCCTCCCTGGTGCCAGGTGTCCCCTCGGGAAGGGGACATCCCCTCGCTGCCGCGGTACCTGGGGTGGTGGCGGCAGTGCTGTCCCCGGAAACCACGGGCGTTGCGGGGGTTTCTATGACAACGGGGACAATCTCGATGGCGACGTCTCCGTCGGGCCCACGCAGGATCTGCACCAGCCCCTTCTCCTCGAGCTCCGCCAGCCGCCGCTCCAGCGCCAGCCGGTAACACTCCTGCGGCTGCGGGCACGGCGGGCTGGGCGGCCGCGGCGGGCTCAGCTGCTCCTGCACGGTGACAACGGGTGACAACCCCGGCACGTCACCGGTGTCCCTTAGAGCCCCTCAGACCCCCAGCCTCCCCTGGGCTCACCCGCAGCTCCTCCAGCTCCCGCCGCGCCTGGCTCAGCTGCTTCTCCAGCTCCGCTATCTTGGCCATGGAGTCGTTCTCCGCATCCTGCAGCTTCTCTGTCAGCTGTGGGGGACGAGGCGCCGCCGCTCAGCTCAGCTCAGCCCTGTCCCCGTCCCATCCCTCCCTCGGGGTTTGCGTCAGCGGCGCTGCCCACGCTCCCCCGGCCCACCTGGCTGACGTGCTCCTGCAGCTCCTCCATGTGCTCCAGCACCGCCGTCTTGGTCTCCGAGTCCTCCAGCATGGCCCCCACGTCGAAGACGTTGTCCAGGTAGGCTTGGATCTGCACCTGCAGCTTGTCGCTCTCGGTGAGGCGCAGGGTCTGCCGAGGGACGGCAAACCGGGGTCACCAGCGGTGACAGGGACACCCCCGGCCTGGGATCACCCGCTCCCACTCCTGGGATCACCCACCCTTGGGATCAGTCACCCTCATCTCTGGGATCACTCAGGCTTGGGTTCACCTACTCCCACTACTGAGATCACCCACCCTTGGGATCCCCCAACCCCACCCTTGGGATCGCCCACCCTCGGGATCACCCACTTCCACCCTTGGGATCACCCACCCTTGGAATCACCCACTCCTATCCTTGGGATCACCCACGCCCACTGCCAGGATCACCCACTCCCACCCTTGGGATCATCCACCCTCAGGATCACCCACCTCCACCTTTGGGATCACCCACCCCTGGGATCACCCACCCCCAACCCCGGGATGACCCACCATTGGGATCACCCACTCCCACCCTCAGAATCACCCGCTCCCACCCTTGGGATCACCTACCCTTGGGATGCCCCACTCCCACCCTTGGGGTCACCCACCCTTGGGATACCCCGTTCCCACCCTTGGGATCACCCCCCCTGGGATCTCCCACCTCCAGGTACTGGTCCAGCCCCAGGTGGGTGAACTCGTACTGCAGGAACACTCGGAAGTTCATGTTCTCCACCGAGTGCACCACGATGTTGATGAACTGCATGCAGGCCACCTGTGGGGACACGGCCAGCACGGGCCAGGGTGGCTCCTGGGGATGCTGCCCCGGGGGATTGGTGGCCCTTGGGGACATGGTGGCCCTGGGGAGTGTATGGGGGTTTACACAGTCCTGGGGATATGATGGCCTGGGGACAGCACAGTGGCCTTGAGGACATGATGGCCTTGGGGACAGTTTGGTGGCTTAGAAGCCTTTGGGGACAGCAGAACAGCCCTTGAGACATGCCACCCCCAGGGCAGCATGGTGGCTCAGCAGCCCCTGAGGACATGGTGGCCTGGGGACAGTATGGTGGCCTGGGGACAGTTTGGTGGCCTGGGGACAGTTTTGGTCACTCAGCATCCTTGGACAGGGAGTGTGGTGGCTTAGGATCTCTTGGGGCATGATGGCCTGGGGACAGCACAGCAGCCTTGGGGACAGGATACCCTGGGGACAGCAGAGAGTGGTCCCAGCAGCCACTCACCATGAAGTCAATGTTGGAGTCCTCATTTCTGAAATACTCCATCAGCTTCTCGAAGCGATTCTTCTCCCCGCAGACCTGGGGGGAGCAGGGGGCTGAGGGCAGGGGGGACACGGCCAGGGGACACCCAGGAGGGTGACAGGACAGGAGGTGCCTTGGTGACACCATCCCAACCCTGCCTGGTGCCGCTGGGGACACATGGTGGCATGGGGACATCAAACCCAGTGAGTGGCACACCCCTGAGCGAGCCAGAGGTTTGGGGGTGGTGCAGGGAAACTGAGGCACAAACCCAAATGGAGCACAGATGTTCGTGTGGGGATGGGGTGTCCCTGCTGGGCACTGGATGTCCCTGCTGGGGACAGGACTGGCTGTCCCTGCTCACCTCCTTGAAGTTGTCAAAGGCAGCCAGGATGATGTCGTGTCCCCCTCGGACCAGGCAGACAGCGGCCAGCAGCTCCAGCACCAGAGCCTTGGTCCTGCAGAGACACACGGGGTGTGAGGGGGCTGGCACCGAGGGGACAGGGGGACAAGGGACACCAGGGGACAGGGACAGAGGGACAAGGGACACCGGGGACAGGCCAGCCCCTACCTGGCGCTCTTGTTGTTGAGGCTCAGGGTGATCTCGTTGACGCAGGCCGGGTGGTTCATCACCAGGCTGAAGCCAGACTGGGGAGGACAAAGGAGCATCCATGGGGTCCTGGGTCCCCCGGGAGACCCTCAAGGTCCCCACCAGGCAGGAGAATGAGCGAGGACATCTCAGAGCCGGGGGAAGCAGAGCCGGTGCCAGCCCAGAGCTGCCCCCGGGGCTCGGGGGATGCCGGGGGAGCCCCAGACGGATCCCGGTGGGTCCCGGTGGATGCCGGGGGATCCCGGGGGATGCCGGGGGAGCCCCGGGCGGGTACCCGCGGATGTCGCCCACTCCCACTCGCACCTGGTAGTTCATGATGGCGCGGAGGCACATGATGCACACATGGACATCGTCCTTCTGGCTGACGAGCCGCGAGTTGCGCAGCGTCTTCCTGCTGTGCGAGGGGTTCAGCCTGGCCGGGGAGAGCGCGGCTGAGCGGGGCCCGGGGCACAGCGGGCACAGCGCAAAGCGGGGACAGCGCAGGGGGTGGCAGCGGGGCTGGGGACACCCAGGGGACAAATCCGCGTGTCCGTGCCCATCTAAAACCCTGGGATCGGGGGGTGGTGTGATGTAGGGTGGGTTTTGGGGGTCCCCTCGTGCACACGGAGGCTCACCGGGGCGGGCCGGAGCTGCCGGGTGACCTGGGGGCACTGTCCCCATCGCTGCCCGGGGCACCGCAGGGGTGGACGTGGCGGAGGAGGAGGGTGTGCAGGTGCTGGTTCGAGAGGCAGCAGCTGGAGGCGCGTTAGAGCCTGCAGGACAGGAGGGAGAAACGGGGCTCCCGCGCCGCCCCCGGCCACCCGCGCTCGGGGACAAGCGATGGGACAGTGCCACGTCCCTCCTGACCTGTCCCTGCGGCTGGCAGGGACACCCCGGCTCCTGCAGACCCCGCGGTGCCCGTGGGGTGACCGCGGTGGGTGTCCCTGGGATCCCCCCCGCCCACCGGGGATGGCCCTGTCCCCAATGCCCTGGGTGACAGCAGCGGGGTGTCCCCGTCCGCCGGTGCCCCGTCACCTACCGTCAGCGCGTCCCCGGCAGCGTGCAAGAGAAGAGCGGGGTTAGACGGGGCTGCGGGCACCGAGCGAGAGCGGCCAGGACGGGCTGGGGGGACACGGGGACACGGGGGACACAGGCCCGTCCCTCCAACCCGGGTCTAACCCAGGGGATGCCATTTGCTGCCCCAAAATCTCCAACACCCCCAATTTTGGTGTATTCATGGGGTTTAACCAGAAAACCCCAGAGCAGTGCCTGGGTGGGGGACACGGTCCCAGGAGGGGACAACAGGGGGATGTGGCTTTGTCCCCACCCTCAAACCAGCAACGGGCGCCCATTTTTAGGGCCGGGCCTGCGTCTCTGTCCCTGCCAAGCCCCTGTCCAAGCGCGGGGGAGCAGCGAGGCGACAGCGGGGACACCACGGGGACAGCTGGGGACGGCACCACACGTTACCTTACAGTGAGGGGCCGCGGCTTGGAGGAGCCCTGCGTGGGGGACGAGGAGCTGCTCCTGTTCAGGTCCTCCAGAGACCTCTCCTTGCCCTTGTCAGAGCCGGGGCTGTTCTCTGAGCTCTCCATGTCGTACCTGGTGGGGACATGGGGACTCGTGAGATGTGGCACCTCAATATGGGTGGGTGTCCCTCAGGAGTGCATGGGGGTTTACACAGTCCTGGGGACATGGTGGCCTGGGGACAGCACAGCGGCCTTGGGGACATGATGGCCTTGGGGACAGTTTGGTGGCTCAGCATGCCTTGGGAACATGATGGCCTTGGGGACAGTTTGGTGGCTCAGCATGCTTTGGGACATGATGGCCTTAGGGACAGTTTGGTCACTCAGCATGCCTTGGAGACATGATGGCCTTGGGGGACAGCAAAGTGGCCCTGGGGACATGATGGCCTTGGGGACAATTTGGTGTTTCAGCATGCCTTGAGGACATGATGGCCTTGGGGACAGTTTGGTGGCTCAGAGGCCCTGGGAACATGATGGCCTTGGGGAACAGCACAGTGGCCTTGGGGACATGGTGGCCTTGGGGACAGTTTGGTGGCTCAGCATGCCTTGGGGACATGATGGCCTTGGGGACAGTTTGGCGGCACCCCAATAGGGGCAGATGCTCCTCAGGGATTTGGGGATGCTCTGCTCAGCCCCAGCCATGGAGCATTGACCTGGGGACAAGGGAGGGCACCCCCAGGGACCCCTCCCCAGCCCTGCTGATCCCCAGGGGAGGCTGATGCCAGCCTTGGGGACAGGGGACTCGCTGGGGACATACGCGACGGAGCACTGGGCGAAGGCGAGGTACTCCAGCAGCACGTCCAGCCCCTTGTTCTCCTCGTTGAGGAACTCCTGGACCCATCTGGAGGGGGCAGAGGGGTCAGTGAGCTCTGCCAACCCCCACATCCTCCCTCCCCCTGCACCCAGACACCCAGCAAAGGTGGAACAGAGGTCCCCAGCAAGGGTGGAACACACTGGGGACATGAGGTGGCACCATGAGCTGGCATTTCTGTGAGTGCCACAATGAACTTGGTATGGGGGGGACACAGCCCAAGGGCTCTCCTGCCACCACTGCCATTGTGTCACCATGACAGGACAGCCTGGCCCTGGGGACAGTAGGCACCCACCAGGGTCCAGGAGAGCCAGGGTAGGGGAGGGGGGGCACCCTGGGGGTACCAGAGAGCCATAACGGGTTCAGACGCCCCAGCACTCTCAACCTCCCATCAGAGCCCTCCTAAGGGTTCAGGATGAAGCCACAGCCCCCCATCCTGCTGTCACCCTCCAGGCAGAGCCAGCACACGTCCATCCCCATCCCAGAGGTGGTGGCAGCAGCTGGGTGACAATGCCACCCCTCCCTTACCCGATGTAGTTGGTCCTCAGGGAGATCTCCAGCTCCCGCAGCACCTGCGTGGACTCCTGCACCCTCCTCTTGAACTGTGGGACAGGGACAGCCATTGGCACCGGGACAGGGACAGCCATTGGCACCGTCCCTGTGCCCAGCCTGGCACGGGGACCAGGCTGCAACGGGGACCCCTCACCTTCCTGCTGACCCCACCCGTGTCCAAGTAGCTCTTCAGCTTCTGGATGTAGGCGGATGGAGGGTTCTTCACCTGGAAACGCTCCTGCAAGCCCAGAGAGAGGCTGAAACTGGGCCACCCGTGTGGCAAGGGACGTGCCACTGTCCCCACAGCAGCCACAGTGTCCCTGTCCCCACCCCTGCCTAATGAGGTTAATGAGGGGCTGTGTCAGTGATGAGATGGATGTCAGGGCTTGGTACAGCCAGGCTGGTGCCCAAACCATGCCACGAGTGGCACCTGGGGACAGGGACAGCACTGGGGACACTCTGAGCTTGGAGCTCACCTGGTCACAGATCAGCTCCCACTTCTTCTCGTTGTCGTACTGGTTGAGCAGCTTCATCTTGTCCGGGGGCAGGTTCATGGAATTCTGTGGGTGAAGGGTGTCAGTGCTGGGGGTCACCCCAAAAACACCCCAGGGATGGAGCACCCCCTGCTCAGAGAGCTCTGGGAGATGGGGAGACCCATGGGAGGAGGGGGATCCTGGTGGGACACGAAGATCCCAGTGAAAAGATGGAGACACTGGTGGGACATGAAGATTCCAGAAGATGGGGGCACTGGTAAGACATGAAAATTCCAGAAGATGAGGACAATGGTGGGACATGAAGATCCCAGAAGATGGGGACACTGGTGGGACAATGGAGACAAGGTGGGACAACGGGGACAGTGACAGAACAATGGGACAATGGTGGGATGATGGGATCATGGTGGGAAAATGAAAACAGCATTCTTAGGATGGGGACACTGGTGGGACATGAAGATTCCAGTGAGAAGATGAGGACACTGGTGGGACACAAAATTCCAGAAGATGGGGTCGCTAGTGTGACAATGGGGACACTGGTGGGACAACGGGAACAGCGATGGAACTGGTGGGATGATGGGATCATGGTGGGAAAATGAAAGCAGCATTCTCAGGATGGGGACATTGGTGGGACATGAAAATTCCCATGAGAAGATGGGGACACTGGTGGGATATGAAGATTCCAGAAGATGGGGGACACTGGTGGGACATGAAAATTCCAGTGAAAAGATGGGGGACACGGGAACAATGGGAAGTTGGGAGAGGGATCACGTGGAAATGAAAGCATTCCAGGAGGGCACTGTGGAATGAAATCCATGAAAATGGGGACACTGGTGGGATGAGTTCCAGAAACGGATGGGGGACATAATCCCAGTGAAGATGGGACCTGGTGACAAGGACAGTGGAACAATGGGGACAGTGGTGGGAGGGTGGGATCACAGTGGGGAAATGAAAACAGAATTCTCAGGATGGGGACACTGGTGGGATGATGGGGACAACCCTGGGAAGTTGGGAACACCACATTTCCCAGGATGTGAGCATCCCATGGACCCATCAGTGATGTCCCTACCTGAGGGTCCCCAAGGAGGACAAGAGGAAGAGATGGACACACCCACCCATGTCATGAGTGTCCCATGTGCCTCAGCCATCCCAGTCCCAGCAGTGCCACATGGGGTGAGGAACAGGAACACAACTGAGGGACAGGGACATGTGTGGTGACACAACTGAGGGACAGGGACACAACTGGTGACAACTGAGGGACCCAGGGACACGACTGGTGACACAACTGAGGGACAGGGACATGACTGGTGACACAATTGAGGGACAGGGGCACGACTGGTGACAACAGAGGGCCCCAGGAGCCTGGGCTGTGCCTGGGGGTCACCCCTGAGTCCCCCCCACCACAGAGGGTGACGAGCCCATCTGGGGACAGCAGCATTTGCTGAGACACGATGACGTCAGGCCTGGCTTGTCCCCAGGTCCCTCCTTGTCCCCCCAGCCCCCACAGGACGTGATGTGGCTTCCGCTGCCTAAACCACCCCCGCCATCAGCGGGACACGGCCCTGCCCCTGCTCGGGGACACGTGGGGCACCTCCATGGGACACCAGCGTGGCCTGGGCCTGCTGCAGCTCAGCTCGGCTCACAGGGGGGTTATTTTGCTGAAACCCCAGGTTTTGGTGGGTGGCAGGTGCACGATGGCATGTGGGGCAATGCACGGCCCCAAGCCACCCCTAAATCCCAGTCCTGGGGTTCCCTGAGGAGGATGATGGGGACGTGGGGTGCATGCCATGCTGGAGCAACCACATCCTCGCAGGAAGGCATCTCCCAGGGCTTTGGCTGCCCACAGAGGAGCAGGTCCAAGGCCAGAGGTCCCACTGTGGTGGGCAGGAACAGAAACCTCTCCACCACCAGCTCCTCCAGGGAGGACCTGACGAGCTGCTTCTGCAAGAAGCCAAAAGCAGGAGCTGTGGCTGGGGAGCAGCTGGGTTGGGCTGGCACCAAGGGCTGGGCACGGGGACAATCAGGGTCTGAAATGGCCTCACTGTGAAGCTGCTGGGCTCTGGAATGGGCAAGGTGACAACAGCACCTGGCTGTCACCATTGCTGATCCTGAGCTGCCATCCTTGGGATGGATGAGGGTCAGACCAAGAGACCAAGAGGGACAACACAGCCAGACAGCCCAGCCAGGGCTCAGCCACACCTGTGGGACACCCTTGGCACAGAGGGGATGGTGGCACCTGCCACAAGGACCATCCCATGTGGGACCTGCACCCATCAGGACCCTGGGTGTGACAGGAGCCAGCAGGACTCTGGGTGTGACAGGAGCCATCTCGAGGGTGTGGCAGGGCTGTCCCACGGAGGTGGCTCTGCCCCGAGCCCTGGTGCCTCCCTTGCGGGCAGGATGTGGCACAGGTCGGGTACAAAGTGGGTGGGGGCTCCTCCCGGGTGGGCTCGTGGTGCTGGGAGGAAGCGGCTCCGCTGAGGAGCCTCAGCCGGCAGAGCAAAAAAAACCCCAAAAAAACCGGTTCTCATTTCCTGCCGGGAGGGGGGGATGGCTGGGGGAGGTGGGGCTGGGTGGGTGATGTGGGGCACAGTGGGTGATGTGGGGCTCGGGGTGATATGGAGCAGTGGGTGATGTGGGGCAGGGTGGGAGGTATGGGGCACAGTGGGGGATGTGGGGCACAGTGGGTTGTGTGGGGCAGTGGGGGATGTGGGGCAGGATGGGTGATGTGGGAGCAGGAGATGTGGGCAGTGGATGATGTGGGGCAGTGAATGTTGGGGCACAGTGGGTGATGTGGGGCAAGGCAGGAGATGTGGGGCAGTGGATGATGTGGGGCAGTGGATGATGTGGGCCAGGATGGGTGATGTGGGGCTGGGGGTGATGTGGGGCACAGTGGGGGATGTGGGGCTGGGTGAATGATATGGGACAGAGTGGATAATGTGGGGCAGGGCAGCAACCAAGCACCCCACACATGTCAGAGGAAGGACCTGATCCTCCTCCTCTTCATCCTTTGGGGACAGGGATGAAGGAGCCACACTGAGCTGTCCCCATCACCCTCATCCCACCCAGGGCTCCCAGCAGCCCCACAGCCCAGCCCGTCACTGAGTGGGTGCCACCAATGTCCCCAACACCCCAAAGAGCCCCCGAGCCTGCAGGGCCACCCCAGCCATGCCCACTGCAGGCTGAGCCCGGCTGGCACCCAGCACCGCCAGGGCCAGGGGAGGTGAAGCAGCACCAACACCATTTTCTACAAACCAGCCTCTTGCTGTGGTGGCTGGCAGGGCTGCAGCTATTTTGGGTGCCAGACACCTCGTTCTGTGCCACACGTGAGCGGGCAGCGCACCGAGGCTGGCACGGAATGTTCTGGCACCCCCAGGGAAGGGTTTGTGCTGTAAAACCCTGGCAGAGCCGTTTCTGGGGCACTGGATGTGTGAGCACAGAGAGGGATGGGCAGCCTGGGCAGCACGGGGGGTGGGACAGGATCCAGGCAGCACCAGGGACAAAGCACTGCCACAGGGAGGGGACAGGGCAGGGGACAGCCCCAGGTGGTGGCTGAGGGGCAGGAAGGACCAACATCTGCAGGTGTGTGGGTGACTGATGGGCTGTCCCACTCCTGGGATGCTCCATCCCTCCTGGACACAGCACACAAGGGCATTTGGGACATGGCCATTCCTGAAGTGCCACCTGTCCCATGGTGTCCCCTCCAGTGCCACTGGACCTGTTCTCCTGCCTCTTCCCAGGGCTCAGAGCAGCACCAGGCCCACTCAGGGCTCCCTGAGCTCCCTCATGCCCAAACTGGGCTGGGGGACACGGCCAGGACCAGCCCATCCCATCAGGGATCCACCAGACCCAAACCCACCCAGGGTAGGCAGGAGGAAACAGACAGACACACAGACAGACAGACAGACAGACAGACAGACAGACAGACTGACTGACTGACGGTCCCCAGGATGGCCGGGAGGGTGGTGGCAGCTGGGCTGGGCTGGGCTGGGCTGGACTGAGATGGGCTGGGCTGGGATGGGATGGGATGGGATGGGATGGGATGGGATGGGATGGGATGGGATGGGATGGGATGGGGCTGAGCTGCCACTGCCTCCTGTGGCTCCAGCTCTATTTTAAGAGCAAGCAGAAGCTGCTGTAGCTCAAACCAGGGAGAGGAGCCTGATCCCACCAGCGTCCCCTCATCCCTGCTGGGTTCCTGCCTGCCCACCCTGCACTGGGGTGTCCTCCTGGATCCAGCAGCACAAGAGTGATCCTACACAAGACACTCTCCTGACCCTGGTCCAGCAGCTGGTGGCACAATGTCCCACCCAGGACACTGCTGGGGACACCCTGGGGCAGCCCCACATCCCCCAGCCAGCCTTGGCCACCGTGCTGGAGACGGATCCAGCAGGAAGCTGAGGACCAGCTCTGTTTCCTGCTGGAGCCGAGGCTGACACTGTGGCCAGGGCTCTCTGGTGACCTGGGGCCAGCAGCACATCTGCAAACATCTGCAAACATCTGCAGTGCTGACGTTGGCCTTGCACTGCCCCAGCTCCAGGGAGAAGAGGCAGCAAAGCCCCATCAGCAAAGCTCCCAGCTGGAGCAGCCCCTGTCCCAGCCTGACACTGCTTGATTTTGACTCCACCACACCTCAACTCACAACTCCATTTATATATTCCCAATTAATGCCCCTTGACCTGCAAAAGGGGGGAAATCATTCAAGCAGGAGTATCTGGGCATCCGTATCCCAGCAGCAAAGCTGCTCCATCCCAAAATTCCACCTGGTCACATCCCAAACTGCCTGGCACAGGACAACCCTCCCATGGCTCTGCCAAGGCAGCATCTGCCACAGTGCCCCAGCTGGGACGGAGCCAATTTTTGAGAATGAAGTTTTGGGAAACTTAAATTCCCATTTCTTGGCAGGGAATGGGTGTATCCCCTTCCTGGCAGAAATTTGGATCCCCATGGCTCCTCCCGGGGTTTTTCTGCACCACCAGCTTGTCCCAGTTTGGGGTGTCCAGCCCCAAACTGGTTCTCTCATGGCATCACTGCAGCCATGGCAACATTGAGGTCTGGATCGTGTCCCACCAGGAGATTCCCAGCTCGTCACCACCTGCTCCACCACGGAGCTCAGGAGCAGAAAGTTGAAGGCAGAGTTGGGGAATGTGTTTGTGGTGGGTGAGGGCAGAGGGGACCCCCTGTCCCCATCCCCCCGGAGCCACGAGAATGGGGAAGGGACTGTGAAAGGAGGAAGCAGAATTGGGACAGCCACTTTCACAAGCACTCGCTTCCCCTCAGGCCATGCCCAGCCCCCTGGGTGCCCCTTCCCCTGGAAAAGGCCTTTCCCTCGGGATGAGGGCACAGAAAGTGCTGCTGAGAGCCTGAAGCAACATTTTCCCCTTTTCTGATCATTTTTTGGTTCAGAATTTGCAACCTGCAGGGCCCAGCCCGGCTGAAAGCGGCGCTTCCTGGGGCCTCACAGCGGAAACACCGAGGGGCTCTTCCTGCCCCGGAGCCATCAGAGGCACCGCCACCACGCCCTGTCCCCCGGGAGTGCCGCGGGGTCCCTCATCTTCATCACCTTCCTCACCTTCCTCACCTTCATCACCTTCACCCCCTGCGGTTGCGGGGATCGCTCACCCCAAATTATCCTATAAACTCCATAAGATAAAAAAGCTCCCAAGGAATTCGTGCTCGGGGTTGGGATGGGGACACCCCGGGGTTGGGATGGGGACACCCCACCGAGCAGATCCCGGCCGGTCCCACCGAGCGCATCCCGGCATTGAGGAAGCTGCGCCCGGAGCGGGATGGGCACAAGCGGCTCCATCACCTGCCAGGGGCTCGGGGGGGTTAAAGCAGAGATTCCCTTTCCTCGAGGGGTTAAAGCAGCGATTCCTTTTCCTCGGGGCGTTTTTGGGAAGGGCAGGGATTGGAGCGGGTGGCGCGGTGGGGGGACCCGGCGCGAAGGTCACGGCCGGCCCGCCCCGCTCAAGGACGGAGCAGCGAGCGGGAGCTGCTCTCCCGCAGAACCGAGCGGCTCCCGGGGCTGTCTGCCTGCCATCCATCCATCCATCCTGCCATCCATCCACCCTGCCATCCATCCATCCTGCCATCCATCCATCGCCCGCTGCCCACCGGCCGGGGCTTCCCCTGCTCCGTGAGGAGGAAGAGGAGGAAGAGGAGGAGGTGAGCGAAGCATCGCCATCCGCAGCACCGGCGCGCTCCGGCCCTGCCGCCGATCCCGCCATGGCGGAGCCTGCCCGGGCTCAGGGACTCGGGGTCACCCCGGGGATTTGGGGGTCGGATCCCCGCCTCAAGGTGAGAGCGAGGCGGGGAGGGAGCGCTGGGGTCATCCCGGGCCAGGGCTGAGCGTCCCCGGCACAACGAGGTGACAGCGGGGCAGGCATCATCATTAATAAGAACATCAATTAAATAATAAACCAAATAATTCATACAACTACGGAATAGTCACAATCCGCTGATGATAGCGCTAATGATGGTGACACCGGTAGGGATGCCGATACCGGAGGGACCCCCACCCTGTCCCCCCGTTTCGTGGGACCCCCCTGTCCTGCCCGGCGCCGTCCCCGCTCACCAGGACGCGGCCGAATCGCTCCTCCAGCTCGGCGTTGCCGGGCATGGGCTCCCGGGGGGGAGGCGGCGCGGCGGCGGCGGGGGCGGCCCTGGGCTGCGGGCGGTGGTCGCGGGGCTCCCGCGGGGCCGCGCCCCCCTCCAGCCCCCCGGCCGCGTTGCCCATGGCGGGGCGGCCCCGGTTCCCAGCCCAGCTCCGTCCTCGCCCGTCCCCGGCGCCGCTCGCCGGCGTTTGCAACTTCTGCGGGCGTTATCGCGCTATAAACGCTCAGCCCGCCCCCGGCCCCCGCCCCGGCCGCGGCCAGAGGCGGCCCCGGCACCTGCGAGGCTGCGGGGAGGGAGCGGAGCGCTGCTGCCCCGGCCAGGCTCACTGCAGCCCTTGTGCTTTATTTTATTTTAATTTTATTTTATTTTATTTTATTTTATTTACTTTATTTTTTATTATTTTTTACTTTATTTTATTTTACCTTATTTTTATTTTATTATTTTATTTTATTTTTAAATTTAATTTTATTTTATTTTATTTTATTTTATTTTATTACCTTATTTTAGACTTACTTTCATTAAATGAAATTTAATATTAAATGTCATACTTTGTCATAAATGTCAAATTTAATATTAAATGTCATTAAATATCATATAAATAATAATTTATATGATATTAAATTAAATTTGTTTTACTTCTTAATTTTCATTTTTATTTTCTTTCTTTTTTACTTTATTTTAGGCTTACTTTTAAAATTATATTAAATATCATTTATCATTAAATGTAATTAATATTAATTTCTATTATATTAAGTAAAATTTATGTTATATTTTAATTTTATTTTTAAAATTTTTATTTATTGCTATTTATTTTTTTTCCAAAATATTGTTCTTAAAGTTTTTCTATTATTATTTGACTTTGTTCTATTTACATTCCTGTTTTCCCTTTATTTTATCCTTATTTATTTCATTTAATTCTATTCCTTATTTTAAATTTACTTTCGTTCTATTTATCTATTCAATTTTTGCTTTAATTTTTATGTTCTATGTATGCATTATATCATTACAATTTATTTAACTATTTTATTTCATTCTGCTATTTATTTTACTTTAAAATTCCCATTTATTTAGGCTTTTTGCTTGACTTTCTTTTTCTCTTACAGTAATGTATTACTGTTTTATAGAAATTTTTTTTTAGATTTTTCTTATATTTAATAATAAATTTAAATTTACAATTAAATAACAATAAATTTAGTGCACATCTGGCCCATCCCAGGATCCTGCTGGGAGCCCTGCCAGGGCAGTGGGACATGGCAGAGACCAGATCTGCTGAGAGCCGGTGAGATTCAGGGGCAGACACTGAGATTTGGTGACATTCGGTGAGATTTGGTGACATTCGGTGAGATTTGGTGAGATTTGATGACATTCACCAAAATTTGTTGAGATTTAGTGAGGTTGACCAAAATTTGGAGAGACTTGGAGAGACTTGATGAGATTCACCAAAATCTGGTGAGATTTAGCAAGACTTGGTGAGATTCACCAAGATTTGGAGATATTTGGTGAGATTCACCAAAATTTGGAGGGATTTGGTGAGATTCACCAAAATTTGGAGAGATTTGGTGAGACTTGATGAGATTCACCAAAATTTCGAAAGATTTGGTGAGATTTTTTAGGAGATTCACAAAAATACGGTGAGATTCAGCAAAATTTGGTGAGATTTGGCAAGACTTTGTTAGATTTGGTACAATTTGGTGAGATTTGGTGAGATTTTATGAGATTCACCAAAATTTGGTGAGATTTGGCAAGATTGGGTGAGATTCACCAAATTTGGTGATATTCAGTTATATGTGATGAGATTCACCAAAATTTGGTGAGCTTTGGCAAGATTTTGTGAGATTCACCAATATTTCATAAGATTCTGCGAGATTTCATGAAATTCACCAAAATTTGGAAATATTTGGCAAGACCTTTGAGGACATTCACCAAAATTTGAGGAGATTCGCCAAAATTTGGTGAGATTCGTCTAAATGTGGTGATATTTGGTGAGATTTCATGAGATTTGGTGAGACTCACCAAAATTTGGTGAGATTCAGTGACATTCACTAAAACTTTGTGAGATTTGGTGAGATTCACCAGGACTGGCCGAGACTGGGTGGGATTCTCCGAGTTGGGGTGAAATTTTCCGAATCCCAAAATTGGAGGAGGGACGGAAGGATTCCGAGGAACAGGGACAGATCCAGAGGAGATCCCAACAGCCCTGGCGGATCCCAACCCCTGCCCAGCCCCAGCGCTGCCACATCCTCACCACAGGCCCTGCCAGGTGTCCCCAGGTGTCCCCACAGCACCCCCAGGACCGGGTGAACGCGCCCAGCCTGTTCTGCCAACCCCAAATTTTGGGCAGGGGACACTCCAGGACAGCAGGCACCCATCCCATCATCCCTGGGGATTTGGGAGCTCAGCAGCACCAGAATTGGGGTCACCCATTTTGAGGGTTGTTCTGATACCCCAAAGCTGAATTTTGCAGTCAGTTAAATATTTCGGCTTCTCGTTAAATGTTTTACATTAATTTCCTGATCCAGGTTTTTAAGGGAAGGCATTGTTGTGCTCTGTGGGCGCAGGGACATCCAGGTGTGGTCCCAGAGGTGTGTCCAGGGTGAATATTGTCCCCCGGACCATGGGTGGCACCAGGGCTTCCATCCCACACCCTGGGCAGGCTCTGCTGTGGGGACTCCAAGCTCTGGGAGCTCCAGGATCATGGAATGGTTTGGTTTGGAATGGACCTTAAACAGCACCCAGTGCCACCCGTGCCATGGGCAGGGACATTTTCCACCAGGCCAGCCTGCTCCAAGCCCTGTCCTTGGACATTTCCAGGATGTTCTGGGATGAAACCCTAGAGCTGTGGGGTTTATTACAGTTTTATACAATTTATTTTTATTTCATTGTAGATTTTAGGTTTAATTTTAGAGTTTTTGATCCAGGCAGCACCTCCCTGCCCTCAGCTGGAGAAAGCTCCGAGGATCTGGAGCTCTGGAGCCCCAGCAGGACCAGACCAGACCAACAGTTCCATCTCCTGGCCGCAGGGAGGGCTGCGAGGGGCAGGGCTGGGAGAGCCTCCTGTGACACGTCCTGGGTGTTCTGTGAGGGATCTGGGTCCTGCTGATCCCCACCGAGATGGGAACAGGGAGCCAGGCTGGAATTTGAGCTGCTGGAGGTGTTTGGTGCATCAATGGCAGCAGGAGGATGAGCTGGGGGAGCATCCTGCCACCCCTTATCCCTGTCCTGGGCACTGGGATGGCTCTGGAGGAGAATCCTGCCACCCCTTATCCTCGCTTTGGGCACTGGGATTTCTCTGGAAGAGAACCTTGTCCACCTCTCATCCCATCCCTGGGCACTGGGATGTCTCTGGAGGAACATCCTGCCATTCCTTATCCCATTCTTGGGCACTGGGATGTCTTTGAAGGGGCATCCTGCCATCCTTCCCACCCCTCATTCCTGCTTTGGGCACTGGGATGTCTCTGGAGCAGCATCCTGCCCACCCTCATCCCATTCCTGGGCACTGGGATGTCTCTGGAGAAGCATCCTACCACCCCTTATCCCTGCTTTGGGTACTGGAATGTCTCTGGAGGTGCATCCTGCCCATCCCTGGGCACTGGGATGTCTCTGGAGGGGTATCCTGCCATCCTGCCCACCTTCATCCCAGCCCCAGACACTGGGGAGTCTCTGGAGGAACATCCTGCCCATCCCTTATTCCATCCCTGGGCACTGGGGTGTCTCTGGAGGGATATCCTGCCCACTCCTCATCTCATTCCTGGGCACTGGGGTGTCTCTGGAGCAGCATCTTCTCATCCTGTCCACCCTCATCCCATCCTAAAGCACTGGGATGGCTCTGGAGGTTCATCCTGCCCAGCCTCATCCCTGCCCAGGGCACTGGGATGGCTCTGGAGGTGGGAAACCACCCAGACTGCCCATGGCTGGTGGGAGGATTCACTGCTCTTCTCCAGGGTGATGGTTCTTGAGCTCCTGTGACATCCTGACCCCTCAGAACCTGGCTGGGACCTTTGGGAAGCGAGGAGCTCTTCACCTGAGGGACTTTGCTGGGAGGCACCTGGATCCCAGCTCAGGTGTTCCTGATGTTCCTCCAGCACAGAGCTTCTCCCTCCATCGAGCCACCCTCACCTCAGCCTGTCCATGGGGACAAAGATCTGGCCCCTTGTCACCACCCTGTCCTCATTCTCCTGTTTTCCTCTCCTTTCATTTCTTTCCTGGTGTTTGGGGTGTTTACCTGACAACTCCAGTTAGCCCAGGGCTGCTCAATTCCTGTGATAAAAGTCCTTAAAAAACCATTCTAAAAATTACACATTCAAATGATTATCTTCACTAAGTGCCCAGGGCCACATTTCTTACATTAAGGGTGATTTTAGATACTTTAGTTTGTTTTCTTAATTAATTTCAATTCCCTGGAAAGCACAAGCAGGAATAGGTTTTTTTTCCTGAATTTGCAGGTCCACAAAGAAAAAACAAAAACTATTTCTTGATGTTAGAGCTACCCAGGCAATCTCCCCTCATCCAAACAAGAATTCCCAGTTTAGATTGTGCAGCCTGAGGTTGTCTGATCCCCTAAAGGATGAAGCTCCAGAAAATTGAAGGTGTTTGGAGAGCTGAGCCCACCTCATGTTCCTCAAAGATCTGGACCTGGGGGCACCTGAAATTCCTGAGATAAGGTGGGAACCCCTTCTCAACATTCCCCAGGTGTCATCTCTCATCCTTTCCACCCCCACAGAGCATCCCTGAGGATTTAAAGATATTTTCTGGGGTTGTGTGGTTGAAGTGAAGGTCAGCCCAAGAGTCTGCCTTGGTGGAGGGACAAGATCTTAATTCCTTTGCCTCTGAGATGCTGAGATTAGAATTCTATTTTCAGCACTGCTGGATTTCTCAGTGGCTGTAATGAGTTCCAGGTATAATTCACTCTCCATTCCTTCCTGAATTACAGATTTTAATGTGTGAAGCCATGGCAAGCAGCAGAAGGAGAAGGAGCATGTGTCTTCTGTCAGTAAATAAGCTTCTTCTGTAGATAAATCAGATTTTTTACAGTACAAATATAGGTTAGGAGAGGAAAAGTTCATGCCTGGAGTCCTGGGACTTGGATTTTCAGGGCTATGAGGAGCTTGGAAAGCAGAGGAAGATAAACATCTCTCCCAACCAGAAATATTTTGGTCATGTCACATGGTAAATAGCTCATCAAGGGATTGATTATACCCAACTTGGTGTTTGCTTATCATCTGCAGCTTGAGCACACTCAGCCTGTTCCCCAGGGATGGGCTTGGAATGTGGGTAATGAGGAAAACATGGAATAGATGGAGGGGAAAAATCTGGGATGTGATCAGTGGGAAAGGGGTTCCTGAGCCTCCCTGTGCTGCTCTGGCATGGGAAATGCTGAGGGCAGAACATGGAATATTTCTGTTTGTTTATTTGTTTCTAAGGAGCAGGGAATCCACGGTTCCTGCTGGGAACAGGGGAGGAAGAGGAAGCAGGTGAGCTCTGTCAGGATGTCTCTCCCTGTGAGGAGTCATTCAGGCTGGAAAATCCCTCTGAGACCAAGCCCAGCACTGCCACCACTGAGCCCTGTCCCCAAGTGCCACATCCACAGGGATTTTAAACCCTGGGCAGCCGGGTCAGGGCTGGAGAACCCTTTGGGGGAGGAAATTTTCCTTTATATCCACCCTAAACATTCCCTGGGCTGGGTTTAGGGTGGATATTACCTGAGGCTGTTCCCTCTCCTCCTGTCCCTGTGCCCCCTGTCAGGAGCTGTGCAGAGCCACAAGGTCCCCCCTGATCCCTCTTTTCTCCAGGGAACATTGGGGATTTCCAAAAGTGTTCCCCTTTCACCAGCAGCAGGTTCACACACACATTTCCAAATTAATTTCCTCCTCAAATTTCATCCTCCATTTCCAACAGGAGATCAGAGCACCAAGCCCTGGCCAGGTGACAATCCGGTGCCACCCCCCAGTGGTCACATGGAGCCAGCAGCCAAGGACAATTAGCAACAGGAACAGGTTTGGCCACCAAAATTCCAAAGTTATCAGTGCCCAAGGCCTGATAAGGCTCTGGAAGCTGGAGAGTCTGTGCCACAGGAGGGGACAGGGAGGTGACAAATCCCTCCACACCAGCCCAGGGGGCAGGCATGGGGCTGCTCTGCCATCTCTGCAGGCTGCAGATGCCAAGGTGGCATCGGGATGCCAAACCCTGCCTGGATCCTCCTGCTGTGGTGGCCACCAGCTCCCAGAGGGTTCAGCAAGGTGGCCAGAGCTGATTTGTCACCTCTGCTCCAGTGTCCCTTCCAGCTGGGTCCCAGGCAGAGCTCTCAGACGTGTCCCCCCATGAAGTAGGTGGATTTGATTCTGTTTAATGATTTAATTCTGTTTATTTTAATTAATTAATTTAAATGCAGTTTGGATTTGGTTCTGTTTAATAATTAATTTAATTCTGGTTAATTAATTTAATTAATTGAAGTCTGGTTTGGATTTGGTTCTCTTTAATGATTAAATTAATTATAAAAGAGAACCAAATCCAAACCAGAATTCAATTAATTAATTTAATTAATTAAACAGAATTTAATTGGTTTGGATTTGGTTCTGTTTAATAATTAATTATTTTAAATTTATTTAATTAATTAATTTAATTAATTTAATTTGGTTTGGATTTAGTTCTGTTTAATAATTTAATTTCTTTAATAAATTTAATTAATTAAATTCTGGTTTGGATTTGGTTCTGTTTAATAATTAATTTAATTCTGTTTAATTAAATTAATAAATTTATTTTATTTCAATCTATTTATTTAATTTAATTTATTTATTTAATTTTGGATTTGGTTCTATTTAACAAAAAGAGCAGTTTCCTCCCGGCCCCTGCTCCAGGCAGAGGAGGAGGAAGGGTGGCAGGCTGGCATTATTTGGCACAGCTGGAGCCTGGCACTGGGCACAGCTGTGCCCCACCCAGGGCACCTCCAGGAGGCCTCTCTGGTGAGCAGGGACGAGAGCAGCACCCAACTGAAATCCAGCAGGTTTTCATGGAATCACACCGAGGTTATTGCTGGAAGGAGCCTCTGGAGGGCACCTGGTGCCCATCTCTGCTCCAGTCTGTGCCCAGACAGAGTTTTAGCATCAGCAAGGGTGGAGAGCACACATCCCCCCTGGGCAACCTGTGCCAGTCAAAAACATTGAGGTTGGAAAAGCCCCCTGAGATCACCCAGCACTGCCAAGGCCACCACTGAGCCCTGTCCCCAAGTGCCACATGCACAGGGCTTTGAAACCTCACCCCTGTCAGGCCTGAAGAACCCTCTGGGGGAAGAAATTTTTTCCTAATTTCAAAAAAATAGTGTTTTCCTGAGGTTCAGATGCTGTTGCAGGAGGTGCCCGTGGGCTTGGGCAGTGCTGAGTTTCACCCTCCCTCCAGGTGAGGTGAGGAGGTGCCTCTGAGCCTTCTCTTCCCCACACAACCCCAGCTCTCCCAGACATTCCTCGTGGGTGAGGAACTCCAGTTTTTCTCTCATTTTTTATCAAACTGTCCTCTGTGTGTCTGTGCTGCAGTAGGGCCCAGAACACAGCACAGCCCTGCAGGGTGGGCAACCTGAATTTGGGAATCCCTCCCTGATTTTGGGAGTCTCTCATGGAATTTGGATGTGATCCCTCACTGAATTTGGAAACAACCCCTCACTGACTTTGGGAGTGATCCCCTCACTGAATTTGGGAATGATCCCTCCCTGGCTTTGGGAATTATCCCTCACTGAATTTGAGAGTGAACTCTCACTGAACTTGGGAGTGATCCCCCACTGAACATGGGAGTCCCTCATTGAATTTAGGAGCGATCCCTCACTGACTTTAGGAATGATCCCTCATTGAATTTGGGAATTATCCCCCACTGAACTTGGGAGGGACTCCTCACTGAATGTGGGAGCGATCCCTCCCTGAATTTGGGGATCATCCCCCCCAACTTTAGGAGTGATCCCCTCCTGACTTTGGGGTGATCCCCCGCTGAATTTGAGAGGGGTGCCTCCCTGAGTTTGGGAATGATCCCACACTGAACTTGGGCATGATCCCTCACTGAATTTGGGAATCATCCCTCCCTGGCTTTGGGAGTGATCCCTCCCTGATTTTGGGAGTCCCTCACTGAACCTGGGAGTGATCCCTCCCTTCTCCTGCAGCGCAGGCTCCATCCCCACCCTTCCCAAGGGCACCCTGAGGCTCAGTGGCCACCCCAGTGCCCAGCAGGAGCCCAGCCCAGTCCCTGTCCCAGCTGGGTGTCTCTCAGAGTGTGCCTGGGTTCCTCCCCAGGGCTCCCAAACACCAAATTCTGCCTCCTCAGGCCATGGCTGGAGCTCCCACAGCCATTCCCAGCCCCAGAAATGGACAGAGCAGAGGCCTCAAGGCTCACCCTGGCCCATGTGAGCTCAGAACATGATAACAACCCCTCTGATAAGGAAGGAATTCTCTTCTGAGCAAGGAATACCCATGACTGCTGTGCCCATCACTGCTGGAGATGACCAGGCTGGTGGCCCAGAGCCTGATGCCAGCTCCCAAAGGGTGGGCACAGCTTGAGCAGCTCCTTCCTACCTGTGCCAGCGAGTTTGGGGGAAATAGGAGCAGCACAGGGAGTGCAGAGGTTGTCAATGCTTTATTGGTGACAGGGACAGCACCAAGGGACACCAGTGACACCAGAGCTCACCCCAGGAGGGTCTGGGTGTGTCCCACGCTGGCCAGGTCACCCTGGGAGCTGCTGGGGGGCTCCATCCCCATCTCCAGGTGCTCCAGGATGGGCTGACAGGGCCATGCTGTCACTGCCCTGAGGCTGCAGCGCTCCCACCATCCTCCTCTTCCTCCTGGTCTGGTGGCAGCTCTGAGGGGTTGGCACCTGGGTGGGGCAGAGCTCTGGAGAGCTGGTCCTCCTCTAGGCCTGCAGGAGATGGGCAGAAAGGGAATGGTGAGGTGCAGGAGACACCCATGGGGGTCACACAGAGCAGGATGAGCCCATCCAGGGCTGCATCAGAGACCCTCCCAGAGGGATGGGGATGGAGAGAACCTCAGGCCCTGGAGCAGGAATGCCACAGTGGGGCCATGCCTGGGTGTTTAGGGACAAAAAGAGGAGGAGAGTGCCCAGGAGCACAAGGTGGAGATGGCAAAGCAGAGAGAATGGGCTGGGGGTGCCTCAGGGGCCATCACCTTCCTCATCCTGAGCCTCTGATGCCTTCCCCTCCAGGCTCTGGGACAGCAGGGTCAGCCTCTTGAGCGCCAGCAGGGCTTTCCCTGTTTTCTGGAGGAAGGAGAATGGGCACTGAACCTTCATTAGAGCCACGCCCATGTCCCCATCACCCCACCAGGGACACTGAGCCCTTCAGCAGAGCCACATCCTGTCCCCATCCACCGACCAGGAACACTGAACCCTTGGGCAGAGCCATCCCCATGTCCCCATCACCCCACCAAGGGCTCTGAGCTATCTTCATGTCCCCATCACCCCACCAGGAGCACTGAGCTTGTCAGCAGAGCCATCTCCATGTCCCCACCAAGGGCACTGAGCCACCCCCATGTCCCCATCACCTCACCAGGGGCACTGAAACCTTCAGCAGAGCCACCTCCATGTCCCCATCACCCCACCAAAGGCTCTGAGCTCTTCAGAGCCACCCCTCTGTTCCCATGTCCCACCAGGGACACTGAGCCCTTGGGCAGAGCCACCCCCATGTCCCCATGTCCTCACCAAGGGCACTGAGCCCTCCAGCAGAGCCACCCCCCTGTCCCCACGTCCCCAGCAGGTACCTGCCACTTCCTCCGTGCCAGGAACTGCCTGATCCTCTCCTTGGACAGCACCTTGGGGCTGCTGGGCTGGGGCTGCTGCAGCCAGGGGTGCAGCAGAGCCCCTGCACTGGGGAGCCGCCGGCTGCAGCACACACAGGGGGTCACGGGGGGCTCCTCCACCCTGGAGCATCCCCCCCACCAAACAGGCAGAGCTTCCCCTCACCCACCCCCTCAGCACCCCAAAACCCAGCCCAGCCCCAGCTGAGCAGCCCCCAGGCCCTACCTGGGCTCCTTCTGCAGCAGTTGGCTGATGAAGTCCTTGGCTTGCTGGGAGATCTCCGAGAAGCTCTCCTCCTCAAAGTCCCACCGGGCAGCTGTGACATTGCTCAGGGTCTCCATGTCTGTGTCCCCCTGGAAGGGTGACTCCCCACTCAGCCTGGAGCGGGGAGCCCAGGCCATCAGTGAGAGCTCAGCCCCCTGCACCCAGCCTGCCCTGCCCAGGAGGGCACTCACAGGATGTAGCAGATGACACCAACGCTCCACATGTCTGTGGACAAGCTCACGGGCTCGAAGGCGACCACTTCTGGAGCCATGAACTCTGGGGTGCCGTGGAGAACCTTCACAGGGGTGTCTGGAGCTGCAGAGAGGAGGCAGGAGATCAGTTGGGATCTCCTTGGGGTCACTTGGGATCTCCTGGAGCAGGAGGCCAGTTGGGATCTTCACGGCCCAAGGAGGCCCAGCTGGGATCTCCATAGGGCACACGAGGCCCAGCTGGGATGGTCCTGGGGAGTTGGGATCTCCCTAGGGCAGGAAGCCAGCTGGGATCTCAATGGACAGGAGGCCCAGTTGGGTTCTCCATGAGATCTCCCTGGGGCAGGAGGCCCAGGCTGGGATCCCCAGGGGCCAAGGAGGCCCAGGCTGGGATCCCCAGGGGAAGTTGGGCTCTCCATGGGCCACAAGGCCCTGCTGGGCTCTTCGTGGGATCTCTCTGGGGCATGGGATCTCTGTGGGGCCAGTTGGGATCTCCACAGGCCACGAGGCCCAGCTGGGATCTCCTGGGGAACTTCATCCTCTTGCCTTTTCCTCTCTTATGCTTTTGCTCTCTTGTTTTTTTACTCTCTCACCCTCTCATCCTCTCTCTCCCTCTCTTCTCTCAGCCTGCTCTGAGCTGTGGCTGCAGCTCCCAGCAGGGCCCTGCACCCAGGCCCTTTGCAATAAACCCCAAGTTCCACAACCTGGCTGCAGAGATCTCTCATCTCCATCCATCCCAACCATCCTACCCCCAAAACTCTCTGATTTTATGGGTTCCCACACTCACCCAGCCTCCGTGCCAGCCCGAAGTCGATGATCTTGACGCGGTGGCTGCCGGGGCTGACGCAGACGATGTTCTCGGGTTTGAGGTCCAGGTGCACGATGGCCTGGCCGTGCATGAACTGCAGCCCCTCCAGGATCTGCTGCATGTACTGGGCACTGCTGGGCTCCGTGTGCTCGAAGTCATCGTCCACAATGCGCTCAAAGAGCTCCCCACCTGCCACGCTGGGGACAGACAGGTGATGGGGACACTTTTGGGATCTACCAGCCCCAAGGAGGGGAGGCCCCAGCAGAGAACCCAGGCTCAGCGCTCTGGGAGCATCTCTCCACCTTTATCTCCAGGAGCTTTGGGTTCCCATCTGTCCCACAAAAGCATCCCATGGCACAGGGACCCCTCACCACCTGCCACTGTGGGGACACCCAGGTGCTGGGGACCCCTTTGGGATCTACCAGCTCCAAGGAGAGGAAGTCCCAGCAGAGAGCCCAGTGCTCTGGGAGCATCTCTCCACCCTTATCTCCAGGAATTTTGGGTTCCCCATCCATCCCACCAGCACCTCATGGCACAGGGACCCCTTCCCACCTGCCACTGCAGGGACAACATGGTGCTGGGGACTCCTTTGGGATCTACCAGCCCCAAAGAGGGGAAGCCCCAGTGGAGAACTCATCTCTCCACCTTTATCTCCAGGAGCTGTAAGTTCCCCATCCATCCCACCAGCACCCCATGGCCCAGAGACCCCTTCCCACCTGCCACTGTGGGGACAATGAGGTGCTGGGGACCCTTTGGGACCCTCCATACTGGGGACTGTCCACACTGAGGGACAACAAAATTCTGGGGACCCCTTTGGGATCTACCAGCTCCAAGGAGAGGAAGCCCAGTGGTGAACCCAGTGCTTTGGCAGGATCTCACCACTCCTAACTCCAGAGTTGCCAGGTTCTCCATCCACCCATCCATCAATCCATCCCACGGCACAGGGATCTCTCCCCACCTGTGGAGAAGCCTGGGGACAATGAAGTTCTGGGGACCCCTTTGGGCTCTACCAGCTCCAAGGAGAAGCTCAGCAGAGAACTCAGCGCTCTGGGACAACCTCACTACTCGTAACTTCAGAGTTTCCAGGTTCTCCATCCATCCATCCATCGGCACAGGGGCCTCTCCATCCATCCATCCATCCATCCATCCCACGGCGCAGGGACCCCTCCCCACCTTCAGAGCCCCCCTGGCAGCCCCCAGCAATGCCCCTCACTCACTACTCCATGACCATCACCAGCTGGGTGGGCTCCTGGAAGGCCTCCAGGCACTGCACGAGGCGCGGGTGGTGCAGGAGGTTCATCAGCTCCACCTCGGCGCGCGCCGCCTGCCTCTCCTTGGCCGTGCGCGCTCGGAAATATTTCCCAGCCCGGATCCTGCCCGTGGCCTTCTCCTGCAGCCTGTACACCGTCCCAAACTTCCCCCTGGGACAGAGGAAGAGGAGGAGGAAGGATGGAGGAGCCACCAGCAGCACCAGGGCCGTGCATGGACAGCCAGGGCAATGCCCAGGGTGGGACACAGGAGCTTCACTCACTCCCCGAGCTTCTCCAGCTGTGTGTAGACATCTGAAACCTTGTCCTGGCTGTTGATGACCACGTCACGGTGTTCAAAGGGCTCCTCAGCTCCTAGGGGATGGATTAAGGTGGGCCATGCGGGGATTCCCCCCTGTATGCCCCACCAGTGATAATTTCTGTGTCCCCCCTGCTCCATCTGGGACCAACCACCCTCTGCACCCAGTGTGGATGGCTCCTGGGGAGGACATGGGGACAGGAGCTGGGGCAGCCCAGCACCCTGTAAGTCAGGTTTGGGGTGAAAGGTGCTTTTAGGATCAAAAATCCAAGAGAAATGGGGCCAGGATGGGATGGGGATTGGTGCTGATAGAGGGGGTGGACAGGGGTCACACCATTGCTGGGGTTCTCTGGGGCTCTGCTGTACCTTCTTCCTGGAACATGGTGGTGCCACTGGCTCCTCACAGGGTGCTGGCACAGTCAGGATGTGTCCCCCAGGCTGGGACAGGTGATGATCTCTGCTTCAGCTGCTCCCTGGGGTTCTGCACCTTCTCCCTGCCACAGGAGACCACCAGCATCACCCCAACATCACCCACACTCCCCATTCCACTGATGGACCCAAAAGAACCAAGCCAGATTTTAAGGCAAGGCCCTTTTTGGGATGGGAGACAGCCCTCCCCAGGCTCCAAGGCAATGTTTTTCCCATGCTCTGTCTTACAACAGGCAGGAAATCCCCAGGAAAGCCTCACTTGTAGGGCAAAGGAGCTGCTTCCTTAGACGCCCATCCCCAGAAGGGTTGGGGGGACAGAAAATGACACCTAAAGGTGTCAAGCAATGACACCCAAACCCCAACCCGGGAGCCCCAGCACTGACCTGGCACTGTCCAGCCCCTCCTGCAGCTTGCTGCCCTTTCAGTCACTGCAGAGCCACAAAAGCTGGGGAGGGAAGGAAGGGGAAATGCGGGAGGTTGAGGAACCACAACCAGAACCACAAAAATGGGGATATCTTGGGGTCCAGCTGGGAGCAGCCCTCCCACTCCAGCGCTGGGAGCAGCCCTGGCTGTCCCCTCCCTTTCCTTCCCAGCACAGCGCTTCCGGACATGGGGGATAAACAACCCCCACCAGCCTGAGCTGTCCCCAGTGTCCCCTTTGGGTCCCAGGTCTGCAACACGGAGCTGTGGAACCCCAGGGGCTGCAGAGGCTGACCCACCTCAGCACACAGCAGAGACCCCCCAGCTTTACCCTCCCAGCCCCTGTGCAGGATTGGGGGCTCTCCCAGGTTAAATCCACAGCCCACCCTAGAGGATAAACAACCCCCATCACCTACAAGCTGTCCCCAAACCCTGTCCCCAATGTCCCATTTGAGTCCCAGGTCTGCAACACGGAGCTGTGGAACCCCAGGGCAGGGGGAATGCAGAGAGCTGACCATGCAACAGAGACCCCCAGCTCTGCCCTCCCAACCTCTGTGCAGGATCTGGGGCCTCTCACAGGTTAAATCCACAGCCCATCACAGATTTAACCCTCTGACAGGTTAAATCCACAGCCCACCACAGATTTAACCCTCTGACAGGTTAAATCCACAGCCCACCCCGGGGGATAAACAACACCCACCACCCATGAGCTGCCCCCAATTCCCCTTTTGGGTCCCAGGTCTGCAACACAGCGCTGTGGAACCCCAGGGGCTGCAGAGACTGACACACCTCAGCACAGCAGAAACCCTCAGCTTTACCCTCCTAATTCCTGCACAGGATTTGGGACCTCCCACAGGTTCAATCCACAAATTGCGACCTCTCCCGGGTTAAATCCACAGCCCCCGCCCCTGTCCCACCCATGGGTGGGTTCCTGCAGAGGGGCTGAGCACCCACAGCTGTCCCCCTGGCCCTGCTCCACCTGCAGCCAATATCCCATCCCAGGGCTTTGGCTTCCCGGGAACGCTCCAGGTGAATGGGGAGTTACAAAACTCCTCCGAGCCTCCAAAGGAGGTGATTTAAAGGAAAAATGTGTTTCCCAGCTTTTATCCCCCCAAAAGCAGCAGCGTGCAGCCGCTCTGTGCCCGGTGCTGCCGTTTGGTTTGCCCGGTTTGCCCAGATTTGAAATGGGAAGAACGCCGGAAGATTTCCTCCCGGAGCTGACTCCAAACGCGAGGATCAGGCAGTGGCACCTCAAAGGGACACGAAACCCCTGGGGACAGCGGTGGCACAACGGGGGGGTCACCTGGGGTTACCTGTGTCCGCAGCCCCTCTCGGGGACCTTTGGGACGCCTCCAGACTCGTCCCAGCGCCGCTCCCAGGCTCGGCTCAAAGTCCACGGGCTCCGGCAGGGAGTAGGTGACAAATGTCCCCAGGGCAATGGCGGGGTCACCACGAGCTCGCCGCGCCTTTGTCACCGCGACCTTGGAGCCCGGGGGTGTCCCAGTGTCACCCCCGGGGATGCGCGGATGCTCCGGGCTCGGCGCTCGGCTGGACCCCGCTGCGATGTTATCGACTGCGGGGACACAACAGGACACAGGGGTGGCCGCGATGGGGACAGGCGGCTGGAGCACGGCTGGGTGCATCCCGGAGCCCCGGGGCACGGCGAGGCCGGGCTGGGCAGCTCCCGGTGCACCGGAGACAGCCCCGGAGCGAGAGCGATGCCGGCAGCCGCTGGATGTCAGTGTCGGCCTGATGCTGGAGAAAGGAGCAGAAAAAGAAAGATTTGGGGTCTGGGGGATTCGGGGAGGGCTGGCAGAGCCCAAATCCTGCGGGATGGAGGGGAATCCCTCAGGGGATGGAGCATCGCAGCCATGAGACAGCAGCAGCGGCAGGGAAAGCAGCAGCAGGGATCGACAGCAGATCAATCCTGTCTCGTTACCGACAGCTCCATTTACCGGCCCTGTCCCACCCCTCTGCCTCCGGATTTGTCCCCTCCCTTGTGCCTTAACACCCTCTCCTTGTGCTTTATGAAATTAATTAATTAATCTAATTAATTAATTATTAGTAGTCACAGCAGGCAGCCATGTGTGCTGCTTTGGGGGTCAAGGTGTCCCCATCTGCCCAGGGATTCCCCCAACCCCAAACCCACTCCTGCTGCCCATGGGGTGCCCACCAGACCCCCCCCAGTTCACCTCAACCCCCCTTCCCCTTTGGGCTCAGTCACGACCCTCTGGGCAGGTTCAGCTCCTCTGCTTGAGGTGACATCTCAATAAACGGTGTCACCTTGGTGCTGAGTGACATCGGGGGTGACAGGGTCACATCAGTGGGTGCTGGCTGTCTGTCTGTCCTTGAGCCTCTTGTGCCTGAGGGAAGGGCTTGATGGCCTCAGGGGGACACAGCCCCTGCTCCCTGTTATCCAAGGGGGGACATTGTCCCTGTTCCCATCACCCAGGGGTGGCACAGCCCCTGTTCCCATCACCCAGGGGGACACAGCCCTTTTCGGGTCACACCCCTTCCCATCACCCAGGGGGACACAGCCCTGTTCCATCACCAGGGCACAGCCCTGTTCCCATCACCCAGGGGTGGCACAGCCCCTGTTCCCATCACCCGGGGGGACACAGCCCCTGTTCCCATCACCCAGGGGGGACACAGTCCCTGTTCCCATCACCCAGGGGGGACACAGCCCCTGTTCCCATCACCCAGGGGGGACACGGTCCCTGTTCCCCATTTCCCCAGATGAAAGACTCAGCACATGTGCCAGACGTGCATGGGGACATGGGTGTCATGGGGAAGTGAAGGGCACCATGGACTTGAGGGGCACATGAAGGACATGAACACAGGGGACATCATGGGCATGGGGACACAGGAGGTTACTCAGGGGACTTGGGGAGACCAGGGGAGCATGGAGGGGACACAGGGAAGGTAGTGGACACTGGGGACAGGGGGGACATGGGAGTCACAAGGGCCCGCAGAGGCCATGGAGCAGATGGAGGGATGCAGGAGACATGCGAGGGACAGGGGACATCGGAGGGACACGGGGAGACAGAGGACAGGGGGGCACACAGGGGGACTCCACCAGCGATGGGGGCAGCAGGGACACCAGGGATGGAGGGACATGGGGGCACAGGGGACCTGGAAACGTTGGGTGGCACGGGGGCACACAGAGGGACACGGGAGGGGACATGGGGGGACTCCAGGGGGACACCAGGGGTGGGGGCAGCAGGGACACCCCGGATGGAGGCACATGGAAGCACAAGGGACATGGCAAAGGCTGGGGACACCTGGGGGACACGGGGGGGGGGGGGGGGGACAGGGGGGGACACGGGGGGGGGACGGGGGGGACACGGGGGGCGGGGCCAACAGCGGGGGCGCCGCTGGTGGGCGTGGCTACGGGGGCGGGGCTACGGCGGGGGGCGGGTGCGTTCGGAGCTCGGCTTCCGGGTTGGGCGGTGCCGGCGCTTTGCGCGGCGATGTGGGCGTGGCCATCCCCTTATTGGGAAATGTGGGCGGGGTCAGGCGGGGGCGCGCGTGTGCGGCTCTGGCGCCCCGGAGCGCTCGCGGGAGGGGGAGCGGCCGGGAACTGGGAACACTGGGAGCACTGGGAACACTGGGAGCACTGGGAGTGCTGGGAGTTGGATGCTGGGAGTGCTGGGAGCTCTGGGAGCACTGGGAAATGGGAGCACTGGGAGCTGGATGCTGGGAGCACTGAGAGCACTGGGAGTGCTGAGAGCACTGGGAGTGTTGGGAGCACTGGGAGATGGATGCTGGCAGCACTGGGAGTGCTGGGAGACGGGAACATTGGGAGCACTGGGAGTGTTGGGAGATGGGAGTGCTGGGAGCACTGGGAGTGTTGGGAGCTGGATGCTGGGAGCATTGGGAGCTGGATACTGGGAGATAGGAGCACTGGGAGCAGTGGGAACTGGGTTCTGGAAGCACTGGGAGGTCAGTGCTGGGAATACTGGAATTACTGGGAGCTCTGGGAGCTGGATGCTGGGAGCACTGGGAGGTGGATACTGGGAATGCTGGGAGCTGGATACTGGGAGATAGGAGCACTGGGAGCACTGGGAGATCAGTGCTGGGAATACTGGAATTACTGGGAACTGGGTGCAGGTGCTGGGACCACTGGGAGCATTGGAGCTGGGTGCAGGCTGCGGGTGGAAATGGGAGCACTGGGAGACGAGTGTTGGGTGCTGGAAGTCATGGCTGATGCATGGTGGGAGCGCTGGTGGGAGCTGGGAGGAGAGAACTGGGAGCTGTGGCTGATGCATGCTGGGAGCACTGGGATCCAGGAGCTGGGGCTGCTGGAATGCTGGGACAGGGAATGCTGGGGGATGGATGCAGGATGCTGGGATGTGGAATTCTGGGGGATGGATGCCTGGAGCTGCAGATCTGGGTGCTGGCAGCTCAGTGCTGGGTGTGGGCACTGGGAGTTGTGGTGGCTGCTGGGAGCTGGGGTCAAACCCCATTCTGCAGGATCAGGGTTGTGCAAACATCCATCGTCCCAAATTTATTCCTGACAGCATGGAAAGGGTTGTGGCACCTTGGATTTGGGATGCCACGAGGGGTGGCAGTGCTCAGCCAGGGCGTGGAGGAGCTAAAATATGGCTGGAAAAGACCCAAACCCATGGCAAATAAAAATAAATCAATCTGGATCTCTAAAGCACAGTATCTCTGGCACCAGCTCGGGAATCAGCCTGTGCCTGTGTGGGCTTGGCTGATCCAGCTCCTCCAGGCAGCCCCGGGACCCTGGAGCTGCTCCTGCAGCCCCGGGAGGGTGCAGGGAGTGTGGGATGGGCTGGGGAGCGCCCTGGGGAGGGGGATTGACTCTGCAGCCTCACAAAAATCCTACAAAGTGACAATTAATGGCACCTCAGAGAGCCCACGGTGGCTAAAAGGCACGGAGCTGGGCTCAGAGATAAGCACAACGCCCCGAGGCGTTATCAGCTTTATCAGCAGCCCAGGGTGTTCCTGCCTCATCCAGAGCCCTGCGGGCAAACCTGGTGCTGAGGGAAGGGAAGGGAAGGGAAGGGAAGGGAAGGGAAGGGAAGGGAAGGGAAGGGAAGGGAAGGGAAGGGAAGGGAAGGGAAGGGAAGGGAAGGGAAGGGAAGGGAAGGGAAGGGAAGGGAAGGGAAGGGAAGGGAAGGGAAGGGAAGGGAAGGGAAGGGAAGGGAAGGGGAAGGGAAAAAACAAAACAAAGCCAAAAAACACCCCCCCACAAAAAAAAACACCAAAACCACCCCCCATTGTCATTTTGTAACATCAGAACTTCATTCCAAAGGCTTCAAGTGGCTGTTCAGGCTCATTCCCTGAACTGTTCCTTCCCAAAAATCACACAGGGACAGGGACAGGGCCCAGCCTGCCCTAGAAAATGGGAGTTCAAGGCAACCAACTTTGAAGGGAGAGACATTTTACGTTGGTAGTGAGGATTTTTTGAGTTTTTTATTCCTTTTATTTACAAACTATTGCTTATTTTTGCCTTTTACACTCCTTTTAAACCCAAGGACACATTCCCTTCAAATTCCTGCTGCCTGAACCCCCCTGTCCACACCCCACAGGGCTCAGCCAGCAAAGAACACAACCAGTGGGGAAAAAAAATCCCCTTGAAACCCTTGGGAAAGCTCATGGACTTTGCCTTGTGGGTCACTTCTCTCCTTGAGATGTGAGATGGAGGCCAGATAAGCCTGGGAGGAGCATTTGGGAGAGCTGGAATTGGGCAGACGGGTGATTTTAGGGGAGAATTGTCAAAAACCGGGTGATTTGAGGGGAGAATTGTCACCCCCTGAGCACACCGAGCTCCCACCGTGCTGAGGGGACATTGTGGTCTGTGTCTGCTAATTGGGATCCATCTAATTGCGATCTCTGGGTGCCAATTTTGATCCTGATCTCTGGCTGCTGCTGCTGGAACGGTTCTGGAGAAGGACAGAGCATGAAGGAGTTAAATTCAGGCGGCTGAAGAGAAAGGCACCCTCATTTGGGGTCCTGAGGCTCTGGGGTCATCCCCTCGATCCAGGCCCGGCCCTGGATTCTCCCCGCCCCCGCCTGAGCAAGGCCTCGGTCCCTCAGGGTCCCTCAGGGCTTTCGGTGTCGCCACCCCGGGCAAACCCTCCTGCCCGCCCCGCTGAGGGGCTCCGGGCCCTGCAAGGCCCCCCTGGGCACATCGAGGCATGCGGAGGCCTCGGTGTTCGGTGTTCGCTGTCCCGCCCCCGCGGCGGAACCGGGCCCGGTTCCTCCGCCTCCCGCCGTGACACAGCGCCCGCCACGTGCGGCCGCGGGGCATCCTGGGGCAGCGAGTCCGCAACCACCCCGATCCCACTACCGCAACGCGCTTGCGGACTACAACCCCCATAATGCCTCGCGGTGGGGACAGGCACCGCCTTTTCCTGTACTAGTTGCGTTTCTATTGGCTCCGCCGGGCCGTCACGCAGCGGCACGGCGGGCTCTGATTGGCTGGAGAGCGGCGGAGCCGGGACGGCGACTATGGCGGCCGGGCAGGCGGAGCGGGAGCGGTGCCGCCGCCGCCATTTTGTGTGTGAGGGGCCGGGCCGGGCCCGCTCCCGTCCGCGGCCCTGAGGCGGCAGCACGGGCGGCCCAGCGGGGGCTCTGTCCCGCGAGCGGAGCGTGGGGCCCCTGATGGGGGGCGGTACCGCGGCGCCACCGGCCGTGTCCCCGTCAGCGCTCCGGGAGCGGAGCTCACGGAGCTGAGCCGGTGGGGTGGAGGAGCCCGGCCCGGAGCTCTCCGGCTGCGTTACTGGGCGGGGACTGGGGTTGTTTTTCGATCAAAATTAGCGTTAAACGGGATCTGAACGTTTGTCACGGCCGCAGCCCGATCTGGTGCGGGGCTGGCCCTGCCTGAGCCCCGTGAGGAGCAGCGAGGGGAGGAACAGCGCAGCTCTGAGGGAAATCGGGGCTGGGTGTGCCGGGGTCCCGTCCCTCACACCCCGCGGTTTCTTGTGGGGGGGGAGATCATCCCTGATATTTATTTAATCCTTTGTTTCACACATTTCAGCCAAAGCCCGCGGGGTTCCCGGAGCGATCCCGGCCGGATCCAGTGGATCTCAGCTAACATGGCCTCCCCGGCGGGGAGCTCCGAGACTCAAAAACAAAAGCGTTCGGTTGTTGCCAGGGCCCGGGGGAACTTCTCGGGCGGTAACAAACGCGACCGACCCCGGGCTCACAGGGAGTGATGCCCCTCCGGGGCTGGCCAAGCACCTGCTGCGTTGTTTACCCCGTGCAAAGTCAAACCCCAGCTCTTTAAAAACTAAAAATGGCTTTTTTTGGGGGAGGGATTGAGCTGGCGCAGCCTCCCCACGGCTCCTCAGTGGAGCTCCAGTTGCCAGCCCTGTTGTTGCCTCGATAACACCAGCTCATCCCCTGGTATTTGTGGGGCTGGGTTTACGTTTAAAACAGGGAGATTTGGGAGCCTTCTGCTCTAAGTGTGGCTTGTGCTGTCAGACGTGGGTCAGCCAGTTAAAACCAGATTATTTTACATTTAGGCACTTGGTGGGTGGGGTGTTGTATTTTTCTCTTTTTTTTTTTTTTCTTTTTTTTTAATTGTATTTGTTGTTGTGACTCTGCAGATGTTGCTTTAGCAGGTCCTGAATTCTAAAGCATAATATGGAAAAGTGATGGCTGCCCCAGCCCTGGAAGTGTCCAGGGCCACGTTTGGCAGGGCTTGGAGCAACCTGGGACACTGGAAGATGTCCCTGCCCCTGGCAGTGGGGTGGAACTGATCTCTAAGGTTCCTCCAACCCCATCCATTCTATAATTCCATAATATTTTACATCCCAACTGCATTTCCGGGGCTGGGATGTTTATTGTGTGTGTCTTCAAAAGCTGAAAATGCCATTTCAAGCTGATTTTGTCCAACTCATGAGGGTCACACTTGGTTTGAGCTGTGAGCTTTGCACCTGCCCAGGTGTCAGAGGGTTTGTGGGGAGCAGAAGGGGAACAATCCCAAGGGTCTGGAGCTGCCAGGTTTTTTGTGACCAGCTGCAGATTGTGCTGTTGTTTCACCAAAATGCCACTTGTGTCACCCAGAGTCACCAGTGTCCTGGGAAGGTGGGGGCAGTGAGGGGAGTTGGGGCAGGTGAGGTGCCCAAGCTGTGCCCTGGGTGTAACCCTGGCACAGAAGGAGCACCAGGAGCGACTCCAAGGGGCTGCTGTGTCCCAGGGCAGGATTTGGGGCTCACCTCACCCCAACAGCCACTTCCTTCTTGGATTTGTGGTGTTTCCAGGGATCTGCATTGCTTCTGTCCAAGGGGAAAGGCCATTCCTGCACATGGGATGGAGCAGTCTCCATTTTTGTGTGGTGCTGACAGAATTTCAGCCCTTTCTTCTGAAAACAAAACCCTTGGCAGGGGAGGAGCTGGGGGACCCTTTGCCTGAGTGTCTCTTGATTCCTGCCTGTCCAGACAATCATGGAATGGTTTGGGTGGGAAGAGACCCTAAAGCCCATCTCATTCCACCCCTTGCCATGGCAGCTGCTCCAGCCTGGCCTTGGACACTTCCAGGGATCCAGGACCAGCCACAGCTGCTCTGGGCACCTCTGCCAGCGCCTCCCCACCATGGCAAGGTTGGCACTGGATGGTCTGGAAGGTCACATCCAACCCAAACCATTCCATGATTGCAGCCTCGGGTTCCAAGCTGAGCTGTGCCAGGCTGATCCCTGCTGCTGTGGCTCTGTGCTCACACAGGTGAGCTCCAGTCAGGAGTTTGTGGGAAACCTTGGGATGAGGAGCTCTCTGTCCATTACTGAGCCACTCAGAGGTTCCAAAGGTCCCCAAATGTCCCTGCTCTGTGTCTGCAGGAGCTGCACTGAGCCCTTGGGATCAGGATAAAACACCATGGAATAAAGCAGGAGAACTTGGTGGGGGTAGAGGAGGTTGGAGAGTTGATCATTATGGTCCCTTTAATTGGTTTGTTTGCTTTGGGTTTTTCTAAGTTGTATTTTTAAAAATCATTTGCAGAGAAAATATTTTTTTCGAAGGACTTGAACCTGACAGGGTGTGGGGTGAGTGGATGAAGGCAAAACCTGATTGAGAATATCCCCTTGGATGGAGGTTTTCCCACAAAGCAGGTGCCGGGAGCTGCATTTCACAGAGCTGGGACCATCGGGGACCCCGTGAGGAAACGCCTCTTGTGGGAATCGCGGACAGAAAATCGCTCTGCAGGGGAATAAACAGCGGGAAAGCATCGGGCCGGAGGAGCAGGGGGGCTCGGTCCCATCGCAGCCCGCAGGATCCCGCAGATCATCCCCCCCTTCCCCGGCGCTGCGGTGATGTCATGGCAGAGGGAAGGAGCTCCCGGGCTCTTGAGCAAGTGGCCCTGGCTCGTTTCCTTCCCCCCGCCGTGCCCCGGAGCTGCATGGGGGCTGGGGGGACACAAAATCGGTGTAGTTCCCCCATCCCCCGGTTTTACACCGCGCTATCTGCTCTGGGGACATCGCTGTGCTCTCCCCCTGAACAAGGCTGGTTTTCCCCCATGGAGCTGCGGGGGTTTGGCCAGGCTGGGGTTAAAGCTGGTGGGACCGTTCCAGCCCCGAGCCGGTCACACCGGACCTGCCCGGCAGTGCTGGGACAGCCCCGTCCCCATCGGGTTTTGTGGGAATGTCCAGTTCCCCAATTCCCCCATTCCCGGGCAGCTGCCCGGGCCTATCCCGGCTCTTTCTGTCCCTTGGAGCTCTGGGACAGCCCCGTCCCCATCGGGTTTTATGGAAATGCCCAATTCCCCCATTCCCGGGCAGCTGCCCCGGCCCATCCCGGTTTCTGCTGTCCCCGGAGCTCTGGGACACCCCGTCCCCATCGGGTTTTGTGTAAGTCCCCGATTCCCCCATTTCCAGGCCCATCCCGGCTCCTGCTGCCCCCGGAGCGCTGGGACAGCCCCGTCCCCTCCTCTCCCCTCGTGTTTTATGGAAATGCCCAATTCCCCCATTCCCAGGCCCATCGCGGTTCCTGCTGTCCCCAGAGAACTGGGATAGCCCCGTCCCCTGTCCTTCCCCTCCCCTCGGGTTTTATGGATATGCCCAATTCCCCCATTCCCAGGCCCATCGCGGTTCCTGCTGTCCCCAGAGAACTGGGATAGCCCCGTCCCCTGTCCTTCCCCTCCCCTCGGGTTTTATGGATATGCCCAATTCCCCCATTTCCAGGCCCATCCCGGTTCCTGCTGCCCCCGGAGCGCTGGGACAGCCCCAATCCCCTCAGGTTTTATGGAAATGTCCAATTTCCCAATTCCCCCATTGCAGGGCCGCTGCCCGGGCCCATCTCGGCTCTTGCTGTCCCCCGAGCCCTGGGACTCCCCCGTCCCCTCTTCTCCCCTAAATGCCCAATTCCCCCATTCCTGGGCCCATCCCACTCCTGCTGTCCCCGGAGCTCTGGGACACCCCCGTCCCCTCTTCTCCCCTCGGGCTTTATGGAAATGCCCAATTCCCCCATTACTGGGCCCATCCCGGTTCCCGCTGTCCCCTCCTCTCCCCTCAGGCTCTGTGTAAATCCCCGATTCCCCCATTTCCAGGCCCATCCCGGCTCCTGCCTCACCAGGTCCAGCTTTCATCACCTCCCAGCCCCTCCTCCCCTGCTTCACCCCTTCAGGGACCTGTTCACCCCCCCAGAAAAGCTCCAGGCTCAGAGCTTCTCCCTCCTCCTCCTCCCCCTCTCTCTCAGGTGCAGCAGGAGGGAGGTTGAGCCATCGCCTTTCCCTCGTCAGCCATTTCAGAGGCCAAGTGCTGACTACCAAAACTTTTCCTTGGGCTGCTCCAAAACTTTAAGGTTTTTCCTATCACTTGTAGCTTGAAGTAATTTTTTTTTTTTAATTTATTTTGGGGCAGTTTTTGCCCAGATTTCAGTTAATGACCTGGATTCCTGCACAGCTGCTGGGAAACAGAGTCAAGTTTAAGTGAGCCTTAGGCAAACAGAGAGACTTGAGGCTACTCCTACTCTGTGTCCATCACACACCATTTCACCCCCCCTTCCAGGTACTTTTAACTATTTCAGCTCATTAAGCAAAATTAAAATTGAAAATAAATAGGGGAAAATAATAACAAAAAGGGTTAAGCGGGGAATTACAACTAAGTTTAATCAAACAGTTATAACACCGTGAAAATAATCCAGGATGTATTCCCTGGTGGAATGCCATCCTGATTATTTTCGAGAAATCACACCAAAACTATTACAGTTACAAGTAATTAAATTTATTAGACCTCTGTATTTTTTTTATAGTCAGTTTTGGCCAATTTATAGCTTTCCTGGGGAATTTTTCTTCTCTTTTTTTGGTTTAGACACAAAAAAAAAAAAAACAAAAAAAAAACCCCTAAACCAGATATCACCAATACATCAACCCCCCCCTCACCCCATCACAGCCACCTAAAAAAGGGGGAGCCCTCGGCCCACCCAGCTGCAGTTTAGCCCGTAAAAAGGGTCCGCGGCGACTCTGTACAAGGACCGAATGTTCCACCCAGCACTGTAAAAACCCCCCCGCGCCCCCCTGGCCCAGTGTCACTCCCCCGGCTTGCAGGGGCCCTTTTCCTGCCGGGGCAGCAGCTCCTGCTCCCGCAGCAGCCGCAGGTTCTCGGCTCGCAGCCTGTCCACCTCCCGCTCCAGCGCTTGCACCCGCGCCGGGTCCGCCGCTTCCCCGCCGGCTTTTTTGCTCTCCATCCTCAGCCGGTTGTTCTCCTCCTCCATGCGCGACAGGCACTTCTCCAGCTCCAGGTACTCCTTCACCAGCTCCTGCTTGCTCATGTTCTGCAGACTCTCCACATGGTACCGCTCGTAGGTCTCCGAGAAGTCCCTCTGCAGAAACTCGCTGCCGTCCCCCCCCATCCCGTCGCTGCCCCCGTCCTCGTCGGCCGCGTCGTCCAGGAAATCCTCCTCGCTCGTGTCGTCCGACTTGGCGGCCGCTCGCCGCGGGTACAGCCCGGTTTTCAGGTCGGGCTCCTCCTGGTCATGGTCCTCCATGAGGAACTGCGTGGTGTTGTAGGGAGCCACCGGCTGCCCCTTGGCGAACATCTCCGCTCGCAGCCGGGAGGCGCGGAGGCTCTGCCGCTCGTCGAACTGCTGCTTCTCCTCCCAGCTCAGCTTCGAGTACGGCTTCCAGCGCCGCTTCTTCTTCGACGGCCGCCGACGGTGCTTCTTCTTCACCGGCCACTCCTCGGTGCGTCCCACGGCCCGGTACCGCGGGCCCAGGCCGGGACGCCCCGCTCCGCCCGCCGGCGGCCGCCCCTCGGCGCCGCCCGCCGCCGCCGCCTCCGCCCCGGGGGGCGGCAGCCGCCCGGCATCGCCGTCCTCCGTCGGCGCCTCTCCGCGCTCGGGCTGCGGCTCGGGCTCGGACTGCGGCTCCGGCCGCGCCTCGGGCTCGGAGTGAGGCTCCGCTTCGCACTGGGGCTCCGGCCCCGGTTCAGCGGGCGCCGCGTCGGCCATAGCGCTGCGCTCGGCTACGCTCGCTGACGGGCGCTACCGGCGCCGCATGGGGGCTGGCCCCGCTCAGGCCGCCCGGGACATGGCCCGGGGGAGGTTTAACGCCGCCGGGCCCGCCTCCCCGCGCGCACTGCACGCGCCGCCGCCGCCGCTCCCGCCGCAATCCCACCCCACAGCCCAACCCGCGCCCGCCGCCGCCCGCTCCCGACTGCCGCTCCTCGGCCGCGGCCGTTCCCTTTATAGCCGCGCGCGCCCCGCCCCGCCCGGCGCAGGCGCCCTGCGCGCCCCGCCCCGCCGCGCGTCGGGACCCGCCCCCGCCGCGCGCCCCGTGCCGCCGCCACGGCCCCGAGCGCGCGGGCGGTGCCGCCTCTCGGCCAATCAGCGGGCGCGGGGGGCGGGCCGGCCATCCAGGACACGCCCCTGGCCGTTGCAGAGACTGGACACCATTGGCCGAGATGGCCGTCACTCTTCCGCGGCGCCACCAATCGCGAGGGGGAGAAGGCGGGACCGGGCCGTACCACGAGGCGGGGGAGTTCCCGTGCGCGGGGCCGCGCGCGCCCCGCGACCTTCAGGCCCGCGCCGAGGGCAGCGCGCGCGCCACCCCCACGGCGGGGCTGTGGCACGGTCCGAAAAGAGTCCCCGCGCGGCGGAGGTTCCGCCGGCCGTGCTGCGGCCCCGGGACCGGGGGGGTTGTACCGGGCCGTACCGAGCCAGGCTGGGCTGTAGGGGGGGCCGGGAGGGCCTCCGGGGGTGCCCGGGCCCGGGAGGGAAGGGGGCGAGCGGAAGGATCCCGGTGCTGTGTGGTGTGCGGCCGTGCTGCAGTTGGCGGAGGGAGATGTAAACAAACCGAAGCGGAAAGAAGTCCCCTCTTAAAGGCGCCGCGTCCCTTTTGGCAGGGGAGCCGCGCTCCCGAGGCCCGGGGGGTGCGGGGGGAGGGGCACGGCCAAGGAGGGGGATGGGGAGCCCTCGGGCCTTGTGCCGGTCCCGGTACCGATCCCGTTCCCGGCCCTGCCACCCCCAGCCATGGTGGCCATGTCCCCCTCGGGCCCCACGTTCGGGGGGGGCTGGCGGGGTTTGGGGGCCCCTCTGAGGGACACACGGCGGGGGGAGCCATGTGGGGGCTCCGTGTCTGAGGGGGAGCAGCCCAGGAGGGCCTCGGGGCAGCCGCGGCCTCACGGGGGGAGGAACCCGCGGGTGGAACCCGCCCTGCCCAGCCCCGCACCGGGCACCCCCTCACGGAGGTCCCGGGGCTCCCTGGGGCTTCCCGATCAGGGCCGGTGGCACCCTCAGGGTGGGCATGGCACCCGGTCAGGGGACAGCCTGGGGCCTGGGACAGAGCCCGCCGGGGGGACAGGGGGTGACCAGGCAGGGACAGTGGCCAGGCCGGAGCGTTTGGCCGCGCTCCCCTCCCCTGGTAGCAGTGCACAGGCAGCGGGGCTGAACCGAAAATGCGACTTTAATCGAGGCAGGCTCGGTGCTGTTCCCGGTGAGGCCGGGCCGGGCCCGGGGCTGCTCCTGCTCCGGCTGTGCGTGGCGGCGGCGGCGCGGGGGCCGGTGCTGGCCCTCAGTGTCGGTGCCGGTGTCCCGGTGGCTGCTGAGGCGGTTCCCGCGTGGCTCCGTGCGAAGCGGGATGGCGAGGTCGGCTGGCGGTGGCGGTGCTCGGGGGTCACCTCTTCCTGCCCTGCCAGTGGCGCAGCAGCCACTGGGTGACGAAGGGCCAGGTGGCCAGGAAGAGCAGCGTGCGGGGGGACACGGGCAGGCGCCACCGCGACACGGCCTGGCCGGGGGAACGGGGACAGAGGTGGCACCGATGGCAGCGAACACACCCTCAGCACTGCTCGGTGTCCCGGTGACATCCCCCCTCCTGTGTGCATCCCTGGCAGTGTCCCCACGGATGTCACCGGCTCCCCAGCTGTGTCCCCACACCCCCGTGGGCTCAGGTGGGCAGGGGGACAGCAGGGCCACCCACAGCATTTCCACTGTCCCCAACTCACCTGTGGAGCGAGTGCCAGGCCAGGGTCTGTCTGCCCCTGCAAGACAGGAGAGGGTTTGGGGTGCAGCTGGGGTGGGCACTCCCTGCCAGCCCCTGGGAGAGGGAGGGAACGGCTGGAGAGGCTGTGCAGGGATCAGAGGGGGCAGCTGGGCCGGGAGCCTGGGGGCAGAGGGAATGAGGGGCAATGGGAATGAGGGGGGAAACAAGAATGAGGGGGGCAATGGGAATGAGGGGAAACAGGAATGAGGGGGTCAAATGGGAATGAGGGAGCAGTGGAAATGAGGGGGGCAGTAGGAATGAGGGAGGAAATGGGAATGGGGGGAGCAATGGGAATGAAAGGGACAGTGGGAATGAGAGGGGCAGGAATGAGGGGGGCAATGGGAATTGGGGGTAAATGGGAATGAGGGAGGCAGTGGGATCAAGAGGGGCAGTGGGAATGAGGGGGCAACAGGAATGAGGGGAAAATAGGAATGAGGGGGGCAGTGAGAATAAGAAGGAAACAGGAATTAGGGGGAGAATGGGAATGAGAGGGACAATGGGAATAACGGGGGCAGCAGGAATGAGGAGGAGCAGTGGGAATGAGGGGGGCAATGGGAATGAGGGGAGCGGTGGGAGTAAGCCAGGCAATGGGAATGAAGGGGAAACAGGAATGAAAGGGGGGAAACGAGAATGAGGGGGCAATGGGAATGAAGGGGGCAGTGGGAATGAGTGGGGCAGGAATGAGAGGAAAATGGGAATGAGGGGGGCACTGGGAATGAGGATGCACTTGGAATGAGGGAGCAGTGGGAATAAAGAGTGCAGTGAGAATGAGGGGGAAACAGGAATGAAAGGGCAGTGGGACTGAGGGGGACACTGGGTATGAGGGGGCATTGAGAATAAGTAGAGCAATGAAATGAGGGGGGCAGTGGCAGCGAGGGACAGCCCTGCCTCCACCGTGGGCAGGATCAGGGCAGCACCAGCCTCACCCCGCCAGGATTTGTCACCACCAAGCGCCGGGGTGTCCCCACACCGTGTGGCAGGGCCCGGGGCTGAGCCCAGCACTGTCCCCGGCCGTACCTGGGCAGCCCCGAGCGTCTCCAGGCGGCTGAGCCGCTCCCGCACCCGCCGCAGCTCCTCCTGCAGCGCCCGCACCGCGCCGGCCACCTGCGCCTCCAGCTCCCCGGGCAGCCGGGCATCTGCGGGCACAGCCACGGGCACACGGCTGCCAGGGCACACTGGCACTGCCCGCCCCGCGCTGGCACCCACCGGTGGGCAGTGGCACCCACGGGGCACCTGCCCACCCACAGGATGTCCCCGTGGCTGTGCACCGCTGTGACACTGCCTGGTGGTGGCAGTGGGTGCTGTGGGGCACCTGGTGAAGGTGCCACCATGGGGTAGGACACCCAGGGCCAGGGCAGCTCCTCCCTGGCTGTCCTCAGGCCCAAATCAGGCTGGCAAACCCTGGATAATCCAGGCAGGGAGCAGGACACAGGCAGGGACTCGCTGCCAGCCCTGGGGACAAGTTCAGTGCCAAGGTCAGGCAGCCCGGAAGGGAACAGCAACAGGGGAAAGGGTGAGACACGTGGGCTGTGCCAGGTGAGGCAATGGCACCAGTCCCACGGGTCAGGGTGGCACTGCCACCCCAGAGTGTCTGGGCACAGCACAGAGGGTGCAGTGGCACAGCTCAAGGCCTGGTGGTGCCCAGGTGAGTGGCACTGCTGTCCCCAAGGCCTCCAGGGCACAGCTTCACCCCAGCTCACCCTTGGCACCACCCACACCCAAAGGACAAGGGGCAGGAGCTGGGCACGGGGAACAGGTCCCTGCATCCTCCAAACTCAGACAATTCAGTACCACAGCAGGAAATGGGCAAAGGAGGGGCTGAGCTGCTTGGGGATGCACACACAGGACACTTGTGGCTTCCCTCAGCCCCTGAGCACCCAACTGTGGGTGCTGGAGCCAAACTCAGCCCCTCACCCCCCCAGGCCAGCCCATGGAGGTGGCAGCAGCAGGAGGGGGCACAGGGACGAGCTCTGCACCCACCTGTGTCGGAGCCCAGGGCTGGCAGGGCTGTGCTGCTGCTGCTGCTGCTGCTCCCCTCGGCTCTTCTGCCTTCGCCCCGCTCGCCCTGCCCAGCACTGAGGGGCTCTGGGGGCTCAGCCCCGGCCTGGGGGCTCTTTGGGGGGAGCCCCCGCACCTGCCCGGCCTGTGAGAGGGGAGAGAAGGGCCCTGAGACCCCAATTCCCATCCCAGGGCAGGGGGGCAATGCCAGGGCAGCAGTGCAGGGCTTCTCTTGGGGTGGCATTTTTGGTGGCATTTGTGGTTTGGGAGGTGACATCTGAGGGGAGCGAGTGTCCTGATTTGAGGTGGAAAAAGAGGAGAGGGCTTCCTTCTTCCTTCCACCAGACCCACAGGCCTCAGCAAGGCACCAAATGTGGCAGGGGAACAACCCAGGTGGTGGCACCCATGTGGTGGAGCCTCAGCACAGCAATGAGGAGGCTGGGGAGGCTCCTCAGCATCCCCCAGTGACAGGGACAGGCTCCAGGAGTGACACAAAGCACAGAGAGGAGCAGGAGGGTGTCCCTGCTGGTTTTATGAAGCTCCCAGGCTGGTGGTGGCAGGGGTGGCAAAGCCTCCAGCGCTTCCTCCGTTACCTTCTCAGGCTCCATCTGCTCCAGGGTGTCACTGAACGTGTCCCCCTCAGAGTCACTCGTCACCTGGGTCACCTCGGGGCCTGGAGCCAGCCCAGGTCCTGGAAGGGAAGCACAGGGCTGAGCCCTGGGCAGGGCAGGGGTGCCCAGCTGTGTGGAGGGCACAGCTGGAACAGGGGATGAGCATGCCCAGGGTGAGGCTGGAGAGGGAAACTGAGGCACTGCAGCTCTGCTCACATGCCATGAAGCCAAGGACTGAATTCCCCCTTTCTGCTGCCCACGATGCCCCACTGGCACAGCCCCCAGGGCAGCAGTGGCACAGGCAGGGACACAGCCCAAGGCTGGCACACTGGCACTCGCTCTGTGACCATATTTGCTCCTGGGGAAGGCTGGAGCAGCAGCAGCAGCAGCAGGAGGAGAGGAGGAACCTCCCTGCAGCACCCTGCCCACCGCAGGGCACAGCCAGGGGCCCTCGAGGGGGCACAGCGAGGCAGGGCTGAGACAAAAGCCAGGGCTGAAGTTGAAGTGCCACCAGGGCTTGGTGCTGTGAATCCCAGTGCCAAGGAAGCTGCAAACGTGGCTTGAGCCACGGGAGAACATCCCCCCATGGATCAGGGTCCTTCCAGGGTGGTATTTTCCAGCCCAGGGGGCACCAGCCTGCCCTTGTGCCTGCAGTTTAGCAGATCCTGGCCCCTTTGCACACCACAGCCAGCCCCACAAACCCAGTGAGAGCTGGCTCTGGCAGTGCCCAGAGCACCCAGGGCTGGAGCAGAGGTGCCAACAGCTCCATGCCCCAGCCCTGGTTGTGCTGCACAGAGCTCTACCAAGGCAGGAACACCAACCTGGCACGTGCTGCTGCCCTGGCAGGCTGTCCCTGGGCCTCTCTGGAGCTGGGCTGCTCTCTGTGCCATCCTGGCTGGTGCCATCCTGCTGCCCCTGGCTCTCTGCACGGAGGGAAAGGCACAGCTGGGTCATCTGGTGCCCTCAGAGCTGCTGTCCTGGCTGGGCTGGCCGTGGAAATGCCAGGGAGGTGCCAGCAGCAGGCAAGGGAAGGAGAGGAGCCAGGAACCCACTTGGGCTCACCCAGGGGTGGTGGGGTGTCCCTGTCCCCAAACCCCTGGGGCAGCAGGCAGAGGGTGAGTGACAGTAACAGTGACAGTGCTGTCCCCTGGCAGTGCCCACAGCCCAGGGCACAGCCACAGTAACAGAGCCCAGGGCAAGAGGTGCTGGATGGAGGAGCCTTGTGTGGCCAGCAGCACCCCAAGACCTGGGAGAGAAACACCCCACAAATCTGGGCCAGCAGCACCCCAAGACCTGGGAGAGAAGAACCACAAAGATCTGGGCCAGCAGCACCCCAAGACCTGGGAAAGCAGCACCCCAAGGAGCTGGGCAGCAGCACCCTGAGAGGACCTGGGAGAGAAGCACCCCAGGATCTGGGAGAAAAGCAACCTAAAGATCTGGGCCAGCAGCACCCCAAGATCTGGACCAGCAGCACCCCAAGATCTGGGCCAGCAGCACCCTAACATCTGAGCCAGCAGCACCCCAGAACCCGGGCCAGCAGCACCCCAAGGACCTGGGTCAGCAGAACCCCAAGGACCTGGGCCACCAGCACCCCAAAGATCTGGACCAGCAGCACCCCAAGATGAGGGCCAGCAGCACCCAAGGACCTGTGAGCCCAGCAGCCCACCTGAGAGGTCCCACCAGCCCCCAGCCCTCCCCAGCAGGCCCTGGCACCCAAGGGGTTAATCCCAGCCGGTTTCCAGCAGCCCCCAGGACTTTGCTCTCTGCTCCTGGGCAGGTGTGTGGCAACGCTGCCCTGCTGCTCCTTCCCTCACTCTGCTGTCCCTTCTGTCCCCAGCCTGTCCTCACCATCACAGGGACACTGAGGGGACAAGGCAGCTGCACCCCACACAGGGGCAGTGCCACTCCGCCCAAATCCTCCTCAAATCCCCAAAATCCTCCTCCCCATCCCCAGATCCTGCTCAGGGTGTGCTGTGACCCACAGAGTGTGGCTCCTGTCACCTCACAGGGCACTAGGACAGACCTGGCCCCAGCCACCACATTCAAAAGGCTCTGGAGACCTGGTGGGACCTGGATCCATCCATGGTTTGGCTTCCAGGTGCTGCTTTATAACTTTATATACTTTATATATAAATAAACAAACCCAAAGCTGCCCAGAGCCCCAGCTCTGTGAGCTCTGTCACACACAGGGACACCAGAGCCACACACAGGGACACCAGAAGCTGCTGGAGGCACCTGCCACGCTCCACGCTCTGAAATTCCCTTTCTGCTCCACCACAGCTGTGATTGCAGGCTCTGAAGGTGATTTAGGAGCCTTTAACACAAATGACTCCACACCTTGAGGAGCTCAGGGCTTTGCACCTCAGTTCCAGCCACCTCGGGCTGGTTGTGCCACCAGGTTTGGATTTAAGTGATAATGTCACCTGTAAGTGACACTCCAAGTGGATAATGACCAGTTTAGACACAGCTTTTGAATTTCAGAGGAAAACCAAATCTGCCTTTTAAAGCGGTTCAGCAGCAAAATGGAGAACAAAGCACCTGGGACACAGAGGGACACTGGTGTCACACAAGGGGACACCTGAGTCACACACACAGGGAAACCTCTGTCACACAGATGGACACTGTCACACACAGGGACACCAGTGTCACACAGAGAGACATCTGTATCACACACAGGGACACCAGTGTCACACAAAAGGACACCTGTGTCACACATAGGCACACCTCTGTCACACATACAGGGACACCCATGTCACACACAGGCAAACCAGTGTCACATACCAGGACACCAGTGCCACACAAGGGGACACCTTTTTCACACACAGGGACACCTTTGTCACACAGAGGGACAGCAGTGTCACACACAGGGACACCCGTGTCACACACAGGGACACCTCTGTCACACACAGGGACACCAGTGTCACACACAGGGACACCAGGACATAAGGGGACAGCAATGTCACACAGAGGGACACCAGTGTCACACACAGAGATACCGGTGTCACACATGGGGACACCAATGTCACATAGAAGGACACCTGTGTCACACAAGGGGACAGCAATGTCACACACAGGGACCTCTGTTACACAGAGGGACACCGGTGTCACACCTCAGTGCCACACAAGGGGACACCGGTGTGCCCAGAGAGCCCCTGGCAGCAGCAGCAGTGCCCCTGCAGGATCTCTGGGATTTTCTGTGTCCCCACTGTGTCCCCTCGGGGCCAAACGGGACCCGGTGCCGGTACCGGTGGCAGCAGGAGGGCAGCACCGGGACAGGGCATCACTGGGAGGGCAGCACCGGGCACGGCAGCACCAGGGGCAGGGTGCAAGGGCACAGGGAGGGCACACCGGGATGGGCCAGCCAACCCGGCTCCCGGCACGCACTCGGACCCGGGCATGTCGCTCGTCTGAAGAAGGCCTCGGGGGGCCGGGGCATGTCGTGGATGACCTCGTAGAGCGGCTCGAAGTAGCGGAACATCTCCTGCGTGCTCTCGTCCATGGGCACGGTGTCAATGACCTGCGGAGGCCGCGGCTGGGCACGGGCACCGGGCGGCACCGGGCGGCACCGGCAGCGCCCGGCCCGGCCCCGCCGCCCGCCCCGGTACCTTCTGCGCCACCTTCTTCATCTCCGCCACGTACGCGGCCATCGCCTCCTCCTTGGACATCGCGCCCAGGCTGTGCCAGGCGTCCCTGCGGGGCCCGGGCCGTCAGCGGGACCGGGACCGGACAGGGACAGAAACCGGAACCGGACCGGTCCGGGACCGGAGCGGGAGTGGGACCGAAGCAGGAGTGGGACTGGACAGGGACAGAGACCGGGAGCAGGACTGGACCCAGAGCGGGACCAGAACCGGAGGGGGACCGGGACAGGGATCAGGACCGGACCTGGAGTGAAACCGGAACGGGACCGGAACCGTGACTGGACCAGAACCGGAGCGGGACTGGGACTGGGACCGGAGCGGGACCGGGACCGGAACCGGAGGGGGAGCAGAACCGGGAGCGGGACTGGACCAGAACCGGAGCGGGACAGGAGCAGGACCGGACCCAGACCGGAACAGGGACTGGGATCTGGAGCGGGACCGGACCTGGAGCAGGAGAGGGACCGGGACCGGGGAACGGACCCGGATCGGAACCGCATGGGGAGCGGGACTGGGAGCGGGACCGGACCGGAACCTGAGCGGGAGTAGGACCAAGACCGGGACGGGGAGGGGGACCGGGAGCGGAGCGGGACCAGAACCGGAGCGGGACTGGGACCGGAGGGGGACCAAAGCGGGACCGGGACCAGACCGGACCTGGACCCGGACCCGGACTAGAACCGGACCGGGACCGGGAGCAGGACCGGGACCCCCCCCTTACCACTTGTAGCGGCCGATGGGGTCCCAGAAGCCGGGCCGCGGGCCCTGGCAGCGCCCCGCCGTCGCCTGTTTGTAGTAGCTGTAGAAGCGCAGCATCTCCTCGTACGAGGGCCGGTACGCACCTGCGGGGCACGGTCAGCGGGGCCGCCCACGCCGCGCCCGCCCGGCCCCGCTCCCCACCGCTACTCACCGCTCCGCGGCAGCCCCTGGATCACCTGCACGGCGGCGCGGAACTGCGCCCCACAGCCCGGCTCGTCCATGGCGGGACCGGCCCCGCAGCCCGGCTCCTCCATGGCGGGACCGGCCCCGCACCGGCCCCGGCCCCGGCTCCGCTCCCGGTCCCAGTCCCGGTCCCTCTCTGTGCGGGGACAGCGCGCGGCCAATCAGAGCCTGTTTTACATCGGCTACCCACCACCTTACCCAATCAGCGCCCGCTTTACATCGGCCCCCTCCGCTCTGCGCCCAATCAGCGCGCGGCTCCAGGAACGGGCCCCTCCCGGCGCTGCGCTCCTGGCACCCCCTGGCGGCCGGAGCGGGCAGTGCATGGAGAGCGGGGATGGGAGGCGCCGCCTGGCGGGGACGGGAGGGACTGCAGGGATGGGGACAGGGACGGATGGGGACAGGGACGGGGGGACAGGGACACTGGGCAGGGATGGGGACAGGGACAGGGGGATAGAGACAGAGGGACAGGGACAGAGGGACACAGGGACAGGGACAGGGGGACAGAGGGACAAGGACAGATGCAGGGAAAGCCAGACAGTGGGACAGGGACACCCAAACAGGGACAGTGGCATAGCAGGACAGGCACAGTGGGACAGTGCACAGGGATATTGAGCCGGGACAATGAGTGCACAGGGACAGTTGGACAGTGAGAGACAGGACAAGGACAGTGCACAGGGACAGTGCCCAGGGACAGGGGACGCTGAGATGGTGCCTAGGGACAGTGCCCAGCCCCCTGGAGCACCCAGGCTGTGCCCAGGCTGTGCCCAGGCTGTGCCCAGGTGTGGAGCCCCAAGGCCAGGCTTGGGGCTTGGGGCACCTGGGACAGTGGAAGGTGTCCCTGCCATGGCAGGGGTGGCACTGGGTGGCTTTGAGGTCCTTTCCAACCCAAACCATTCTGGAATTCTGTGACAATCATCCAGGATCCTGGGGGCACACGTGGGGACACTGGGGCCACACAGGGACACTGTGACACCAGGACAGTGCAGTGGGGACAGGGACAATGGGGCCAAAGGTGCCAGGGAAGGGACCAGGGACTGGGACACTGCACTGGGATGTGGAACGTGGCACTGGGACAGTGCCACCAGGCCACCGGGCAGCAGAGGGGACAGCTGGGTCAGGCAGAGCAATTGTTAATTATTACCCAGTTGGATCCACTGTTCTTTTATTCACTGGATACTTTTAACCACTGTTAATTATTATCCAACTTCATTAATTACGGTAGTGAGGAAGGGGCAGGATTTGGGGTCCATAAGGGGCGAACCCCCCTGCTCTGTGGGGACATGGGGACAGGTGTGACCTGGCAGAACAAGGTGCCCTGGGGGGGGTGGGATGTTCTGGGGGGCCATGGGAGGTTCTGAGGTGCTGTGGAAGGCTCTGGGGTTCTGTGGGAGGTTCTGGGGGGCCATGGAAGGTTGTGGGGGGCCATGGGAAGTTCTGGGAGGCCAAAGGAGGTTCTGAGGTGCCATGGGAGGCTCTGGGGTGCTGTGGAAGGTTCTGGAAGGCCATGGGAGGTTCTGGGGTGCCATTGGAAGGTTATGGAGGGCCATGGAAGGTTCTGGGGTGCAATGGGAGGTTCTGGAGGGCCATGGGAGGTTCTGGAGGGGCGTGGAAGGTTCTGAGCTACCAAGGAAGGTTCTGGGATGTCGTGGGAGGTTCTGGGGTGCAATGGGATGTTCTGAGGTGCCATGGAAGGTTCTGGGGTGTTGTGGGAGGTTCTGGGGTGCTGTGAGATGTTCTGGAGGGCCGTGGGAAGTTCTGAAGTGCATTAGGAGGTTCTGGGGTGCCATGGGGACCCCCTGGATCCAGCCTGGCCCAGGGTGCTGGGGTTGGGATGCAGAGCAGCTTTCAGCATCCCTGTTTCATCCTTGCCTCCCGCTCCGGTTTTCCAACCTTAACCCCACCTCCAAACCCCAAATCCAAGCGGGTCAACACCTCCCAAACCCTCCTAAACCCCACCCACGTCGCCTGGGGATACATTTCCTTTTACCAATTAAACACAAATAAATAAAAAGAAATAAATCATAATAAAAAGAATGAAATAAAAGCAGTAAAATCTTTTAACGCCCCGGCCATTTCCCAGCTGTGACTCAGGATTGCTGCGCTGATTCACGGCACTCGTGCTGTGCTATAATCGGCCGGGAATGCGAGCCCGGGTCCCGTGGGATCCCGTCCAGGCCGGCAGAAAACAGAAACGGCAGCGCCAGGGAGGGGAGGGACCGAGCCGGGATTTGGGATTTGTTGTGCCCTGGGGTTGGGGAAGATGAAACAGGAAAGCCTTATCAATATGATTGTCTGGCAAAAGATTTTGAGAATATGGAAACTATAAGTGAGATTGAAATGAAAGCAAGCTTTGAGATCCCTCAGTTACTGAACAACTGGAAAACAATGGTGTGGCCGCTGAAGGTGATCCCCTTTTGATGGAACAACACCCTCTGCTTGCAGACAGGCCCAAGGGTCAGAGCAGACCCTGCAGCTTGGCAGAAGGGACCCAAAGAGGAGTTTGTAGGGTTTAAAATGTAACACAGGATGGTAATGTAATGATTGTTATAGGCTGTATGTAAATGCTATAGGATTTGTATCTTGTGCTAGATTGGTTAGTGAGAATCAGAATATTCAAACCAGAAGAAGATTTATTGTATTGGAATGGGAACCTCACTCTCTCACCCCTTTTACTCTCTCACCCTCTCATCCTCTCTCCCCCTCTCTTCTCTCAGCCTGCTCTGAGCTGTGGCTGCAGCTCCCAGCAGGGCCCTGCACCCAGGCCCTTTGCAATAAACCCCAAATTCCACAGCCTGGCTGCAGAGATCTCTCCTCTCCATCCATCCCCACCATCCTACGCCCCAATGCTCCTACACTGCGGGGTTTTTGCAGCCAGAGGTGTTTATCCTGCTCATCCCACCCTGATGAATTTCTGGCAGGAACAGAGCTTGGAGCAGAGCCCACTGATGTGGTTTGAAATTGCATTTTTGGGGTGACTCTGGTGTCCCCCTGTGTCTTGGTTTGGAAAGACAGGAGTCTGATAAGTGTGGAAAAACGCCAATCACTTGTTTTGAAAATTTTAAAAGTTGAATAGTAATAAAATGTTTTAAAAAAATAGGAATGCAATTAGAGTAATAATAATTTGGACAAATTGAATTAGGAAAATATGAGACAATAAATACAAAGAGTTATGGACATCCGGGTACCTTTTTCTGGGCATCACGAGCCTTAAATAGGACCCACGTTAACAAAGGATTAACCCTTAAAAGCAACAGCCTGTTGCATATTCATACACCTCATACAGGATGCATAAATTCCATTCAAATACAGGATTCTGTCTGGTCAGCATCAACTTCTTCCTCTGAATCCTAACAGCGCCTTCAAGGTGGGAAGCAGTTCATTTCTTCTGATAATGGAGCAATAAATTCCTTTTCTCTGAAAGATTCAGGTGTCCTGTGGCTGCTATCTCGCTGTGAGTCCTTTCTTTTAAAAAAGTATCCTACATAGCATAGTTCCTATTTTAACATTTTTTATAACCTAAAACTATATTTAACGCAGTCCTTAAGAGAATTAATACACCAATCCTTTCTAACACAACACATATAACATTCATTTTAATATTTGCAAAAAGCCAATCATAAAATACATGGATTTTTCACACTAAGGAAGGCAGGAGCCTTTTCTGAAATGGAGAATGTAAACCCTCCCCACCCCTCTGAATTGCTATACATTTTAAATTAAGGGGCTCTCAGGCAAAAATATGGGAGCGGGAAATAACAGTTCTTTAATAAGGGGGGGGAAAAAAAAGGATAAAACAAACAATGCAGTTCACTAGAACAGCACTGACAGAGTCAGAACCCAACCTGACACCCTGTGGGTCAGGGTGTTGGTGGCAGTGCCATTGGAATTGTGGCTCAGCCCTCCTGCAGTGTCAGGGGTGGTTCTGTTGGAGCAGGGGGATCTGCAGAGAAGGATGGATTCTGCCTCTGAAGATCCAGTGGAGGAAGAGGCAGCTGCTGTTCCTCTGGGGAATCCAGTGCAGAAGCCGTGCTGGTGTCTCAGAACCTCTGGATTATATCTGGGTAGCAATGCTTGGCTCCTCCCTCTGGGCTCACATCTCCCAATGGGATGTTACAGTTCTTATCAGCCATGCAGGGACATTCAATAGCTGTTATCAGCAATGTCCCCTCCCAGGGAGGTGTGAATGTGGTCACTCAAAGAGAGAGATAGGGCAAACTGCCCACGTGACAAAGGTAATCTGCTGTACAGATGGTAATGGAAAACATCTTGCATTGCAAGCTTCAACACCCTGTCCCCAAAGTCTTCATGAGGAGCTTTATCCCCCCCCAAAACAGCCCAGATGTGTCCCCAGGAGCTGCCCAGATCTTGAGCTACAGCGTAAAACTGTCCCAGGCTTCTCAGGTGTCTCCCTGCCTGTACAGGTGTTGCTCTGGGATAAGCAGAGATTGTGCCAGGAGTGCCCAGTGGTTGCTCTGGGTGCCCAGATGTTGCTCAGGACACACAGACATCACCCAGGATGCCCAGATGCTGCCCTAAGAGCCCAGATGTCACCCCAGGAGACTCAGGGGTCACTCCAGATGTTGACCAGATGTTGCCCAGATGTTGCTCCAGCCTGCCTTGCTCTCAGGGGCCTCAGGGCAGGCTCAGGGTGGGCACAGCAGGAATTTCCCCGTGGAAAGGGTGCTCAGGCCTTGGGAAAAGGTGCCCAGGCAGGTTTGGAGTGCCCATCCCTGGAGTGTCCAAGGAATTCCTGGATGTGGCACTGAGGGCCCCGGGCTGGGGACAAGGGGAGAGGTCAGGCACAGCCTCGATGATCCCAGGGGTCCTTCCCACCCTAAACCCTTCTGGAGTCTGTGTGAGCGTGGCTGCACACTCACACTCACACACTCACACTCACACTCACACTCTCACACTCACACTCACACTCACACTCAGGGCTCTGGGATTGGCACCTCCCGGCTCCTTCTGCTGCCCCTCCCCGGTGTCCCCTCACTGGGGACAGTCCCCTGGGTGTCCCTGGGTGTCCCTCTGCTGGTCAGCCCCGGTCAGCCCCGGTCAGCCCCGGTCAGCCCCGGTCAGCCCCGTTCGCCCCGGGCCGGCACAAACGGTTAACAGAGCCCGGCTGCCCCGTGGCTCCTCCCGGTCCCTCCCCGCGGGCCGGCCCCGGTCACGGCCCGACCGCCCAACCCCAGCCCCAGCCCCGACCTCCGCCACCGCCCAGCCCGGTTACACCGGCCGGGACACCGGGAGCGACACAACCGGCCGGGACACCGGGACACCGGGAGCACCGGAGTCCCGAAACACTCCCGAAACACCGGCGGTACCGGGGGTGCCGGGGGTCCCGGGTCATGATCTGCGGCAGGAAGGCGCGTCCCGCCGCCGAGCAGCTCCGAGCCCCGTCCGAAGGCGCCGGTGGCTCCCGCCGGCCCGGGAGAGCCCTGAAGAAAATGGGTGAGTCCGGGGGGAACCGGGCAGGAACCGCGGCGGGGATGGGGCAGGGGGGTGCGGGAGGGTCCCCGAGGTTGTTGGGGATCCCTGTGACAGGAACAGGCCCCCATGGCTGGGATGGGTCCCCCAAGCAGGGAGGGGTCCCAAAATATCTGTGCATGGCCCCAGCCATTGGGGGACATCAGGGTCGGGGTTTGGGCACATCACAGGTGACAGGAGCCCCCTTGCTCAGGGCATTTGCTGTCCCCAAGGCTCGGGTGCCACTCCCCAACACCGCCTCAGTTTCCCCTGGCACAGGAGGCACATGGGGCCCGGCAGGGTCAGGGCGGGTCCTGGGTGGGAGCAGCAGGAAGGGGCAGGGCTGGCCCTGTGCCCCCAACCCTGGACATGGGGCTGTGTGCGTGGAGCTGCTGAACCTCCGTGTGTCTGTGTCCCCGTGGCTGTGTGTCCCTGTGGCTGTGTGTCTGTGTGTCCCTGTGGCTGTGTGTCCTTGCACCCATCTGTCCCTGAACCTCTATATCCACACACCCTCATGTCTGTCTGTCCCTGCCTCCCAGCACCCGTGTGTCCATGCCTCCCCTGGGCTGTGTCTGGGAGCACCCACCCCTATGTCCATGCCTGTCCGTGTGTCTGTCTGTCCATCCCAATGCTGGTGCCCCCACGTGCCCGCACGTCCATGTGTCCTGCAGCAGTGCATCCATGCAGATCCATGCATCCCTGCATCCTGTCAGTGTATCCCTGTGTCCCCTGAGACTGAGCACCTGTGTCCATGCACCTGTGCATGCACCCCCCCACCTGAATGTCCATGTGTCTGTCTGTCCTTCCATCAGCAGATCCATGGATCCACACATCCCTGTGTCTCTGTATCCATCATCCACGTGTCCTTGTGTCTGTGCATCCACAAACCTGTGCCCATGGACCTGACATTCCACATGCTCATCCCTGTGCCCACAGATCTGACATTCCATGTGCCCATGGATCTGATATTCCTGTGCCCATCCCTGTGCCCATGGACCTGTATCCATGTGTCCATCCCTGTGCCCATGGATCTGACATTCCCTGTGCCCACAGATCTGACATTCTTGTGCTCATCCCGGTGCCCATGGACCTCACATTCCATATGCCTACAGATCTGACATCCCATGTGCCCATGGATCTGACATTCCTGTTCCCATCCCTGTATCCACGTGTCCATCCCTGAATCTGTGTCCCTCCCTGTATTCATGTGTCCCTACATCCTTGTGCCCATGGATCTGACATTCCTGTGCCCATCCCTGTGCCCACAGATCCGACATTGCCTATGCCCATGGACCTGACATTCCCCGTGCCCACAGATCTGACATTCCATGTGTCCATCCCTGTATCCACGTGTCCATCCCTGTATCCACGTGTCCATCCCTGTGTCCATGTGTCCCCAGATCCCTGCAGCCCCATGTTTGTGTCCCCATGTCCCCATACCCTCTGTCCTGCACCTTGGGCAGGATGTGACCGTGCAGGGGGTGCTGGCAGCTGTGGCTGCATCCCCGAGGCCACGGTGGCTCAGGGTGTCCCCAGAGCCCCCAGACCACCCTTTGCCAGCCCAGGAGTGGAATCTCCATCCAGAGCAGGACGTGGCCACTGGAGATCTTGGGAATGGCTGCTGAAATAATAAAGGGAGGAAATAACCATGCTGAGAACAGATGGAAAAATTCTGGCGGAGTGAGGCGTGGGCCTGCCAGTCCCCTGAGGCCACCCTGTCATTGTTCCCAGGCTGAGCTCTGCTGCTGGCACCGTCCTGGCACTCTCCATGCAGGATCCGGGCAGCTTTGCTGGGATTTGGCAGCTGGGCTGTGTCCCTGCTGTGCCCTGTCCCCCTTGAACAGCCTCACTGGGCTCCACAGGGGGCAAGAGCAGTGCTTGTCCTGTCTGTCCTCTCCTGCCTGTCCTGTCCCATCCCGTTATCCCATTCCCATTATCCCATTCCCATTATCTCATTCCCATTCCCATTCCTATCCCAACCTGTTTGTTCCACCCCATCCCATCTGCTCTGTCCCATCCTGTCCTGCCTCATCTTGTCTCTGCCCACCCTGTCCCATCCTGTCCTGCCCACTCTGTCCCATCCAGTCCAGTCTGTCCCACCCTCTCCTGTCCACTCCTACTTGTCCCATCTTGTCCCATCTTGTCCCATCTGCATTGTCACATTGTGTCATTCGTGTCCCACCCCATCTGCCTCTCCTGTCCATCTCACCCTGTCCTGTCCCATCCCATCCCATCCCATCCCATCCCATCCCATCCCATCCCATCCCATCCCATCCCATCCCATCCCATCCCATCCCATCCCTCCTGTCCCATTTGTCCCATGCCATCCCACTGGATACAGATGTGCACCCAGATGTGCACCAATCCCCCCCAGCCTGTGCCCCCCGTGCCCCCAGAACCCTCAGTACCCCCAGTGCCCCCAATGCCCCCTGTGCCCCCGTACCCCCAGTACCCCTTGTGCCTCCAATGCCCCCTGTGTCCCCCGTGTCCCCCGTGCCCGCGGTAGCCCAGGGCTGTCCCCGCAGGGCTGACGGAGGATGAGGATGTCCAGCGGATGCTCCAGGGGTCGCTGCTGTGGAAGGTGAAGGCCCGGGGGGGCTCCAGGGCGCGGCTGTTCCGCCTGCAGGAGGACGGGGTCACCGTGTGCTTCGAGGGACGGTTCCGGCGCGCCCGCGCCCCCCGGAGCTGTGAGTGCTGCCACTGCCACTGCCACTGTCACTGTCACTGCCACTGTCACTGCCACTGCCACTGTCACTGTCACTGTCACTGCCACTGTCACTGCCACTGCCACTGTCACTGTCCCATCCCAGAGCTGTGAGTGCTGCCACTGTCACTGTCACTGCCACTGTCACTGCCACTGCCACTGCCACTGTCCCATCCCAGAGCTGTGAGTGCTGCCACTGTCACTGTCATTGTCCCATCCCCAGAGCTGTGAGTGCTGCCACTGCCACTGCCACTGCCACTGTCACTGTCACTGTCACTGCCACTGTCACTGTCCCATCCCGGAGCTGTGAGTGCTGCCACTGTCACTGTCACTGTCACTGCCACTGTCCCACCCCCAGAGCTGTGAGTGCTGCCACTGCCACTGTCACTGCCACTGTCACTGTCACTGTCCCATCCCCGGAGCTGTGAGTGCTGCCACTGTCCCCCGAAGCTCAGGGACACCAGACACAGCCTGGGCTGCCACCAGCTGCAGGGAACAGGAGCTGGGCACTGCCCCAGACCCATCCCTAAATCCCAACAAGGACCTGACTCTTACCCAGACCCCACCTGGGACCCCGATCCCAATCCAAGACCTCATCCACAGCCTTGGGTCTGGATTCCCACACAGAATCCAGATATGGACATGTCCATGTGAGACCCAAACCCTAACCCAGACCCCAACCCAGGACCCCCACCTGGAATCCAGACCCTACCCCAGGACCCAGATCCATTCCCAGCATCCAGAACCCGCCCTGGATCCTGAGCACAGCCCAGTTCCCAGACCCCCACCCAAGACCTGGATCCCCACTCAGGACCCAGACCCCTCCCTGAGTTCCAGGACCCAGATCCCAGCCCAGGACCCAAATCCTCCAGTGAGAACCAGGGGTTTGCCAGTCCTGGGACATGGAACTCCACAATCCAGACCCCAATTGTGCCCCAGGTACCCCCTGGGACCCAGATCCCTGCTTGGGTCCCCACCTGTGACCTGGACCCAGATATCCCCCCCTCAGTCAGACCCCAGCTGAGGACCCAGACCCCAACCCTGAGTTCCAGAACCCAAATCCCCCAGTGAGAACCAAGGTATTGCCACTTCTGGGACATGGAACTCCACAATCCAAACCCCAATTGTGCCCCAGGTGCCCCCTGGGACCCAGATTCCAGCCCAGGACCCAAATCCCCCAGTGAGAACCAGGGGATTGCCACTCCTGGGACATGGAACTCCACAATCCAGACCCAAATTGTGCCCCAGATTCCTGCCTGGGTCCCCACCTGTGACCTGGACCCAGACATCCCCCTCCACTCACAGCCCAGCTGAGGACCCAGACCCCAACCCTGCACCCCAATCCTGGGCTCCAGACCCTCACCTGAGCGGAATCCAACCCAGAATGAGGACCCCCACCCAATACCGGCCCTCCAGCACCCTTCACCCAGCGGCTCCCAGAGCCTTCCAACCCTTCCCAGTGCCTGCCAGTACATGGAGCTGGGAGAGCCCCCACCCTTCCCCATCCCCCCGAGGTCCTGTCCCCATCCCGGCCAGACTCTGTCCCCTCCCCGGTGTCACCCATCCGGGACGGGTGCCCGGGGCACGGCGGCTCCGTCCCCTCCCTGGCAGCGTCCCCGTCCCCATCCCCGCGGGGACAGCGGCTCCTGGCGCGCCTGGGATTAGCGGGATAAGCCCGGCAGCGGCACCGAGCGGGGCCCGGCACCGTGCCGGGGGTGGTGTCTGTCTGTCCCGGGGGTGTCTGTCTGTCCCCGGGGCTGTCTGTCCTGGGCCGTGTCTGTCCATCCCGCAGGGTGTCTGTCCATCCCACGGGGTGTCTGCCTGTCCCGAGGGGTGTCTGTCCATCAGCAGCCGGGGTGTCTATCCGCCCTAGGGGGTGTCTGTGTGTCCCGGGGGGTGTCTGTCCTTCCTGGGAGGTGTCTGTCTGTCCCGGGGGATGTCTGTCCGTCCCGGGGGCGTCTGTCTGTCCTGGGGAGGTGTCTGTCCTTCCCTGGGGTGTCTGTCCATCAGCAGTCAGGGTGTCTGCCCATCCCAGGGGGTGTCTGTCCGTCCCACGGGGTGTCTGTCCTTCCCTGGGGTGTCTGTCCATCAGCAGTCAGGGTGTCTGCCCATCCCAGGGGGTGTCTGTCCGTCCCGGGGCTGTCTGTCTGTCCCGTGGGGTGTCTTTCCATCCCGGGGGGCATCTGTCTGTCCTGGGGGGTGTCTGTCCATCAGCAGCCAGGGTGTCTGTCCATCCCGGGGGGTGTCTGTCTGTCCTGGGGGTTGTCTGTCCATCAGCAGCCGGGATGTCTGTCCATCCCACAGTGTCCATCCATCAGCAGCTGGGGTGTCTGTCCGTCAGCAGCCGGGGGGTGTCTGTCTGTCTCGGGGATGTCCCGCAGGATGCTGGCAGGTGTCTGACCCGCCCGCTGTCCCCCCGTGTCCCCGCAGTCTCGGTGGCGCTGATCGAGGCCGTGCGCGAGGGTCGCCGCTCCGAGGGGCTGCGCAAGCACGGCGCCGCCTTCCCCGAGCGCCACTGCTTCAGCCTGGCCTTCAAGGGCCGCCGCAAGAACCTGGACCTGGCCGCCCGAGGGGAGGAGGACGCGCGGCACTGGGTGCAGGGGCTGGGCAAGCTGATGGGGAGGCTGCAGGCCATGAGCCAGATGGAGAAGCTCGACCAGTATCCTTGGAGGAGGGGTTGGGGACAGGGTGGGTATTGGGATATAATCCCAATATTGCCAGATGGAAAGTGCCTGGGCTCATCTGACCCTTGCTGCTTGACCAAGGGCAGCAGCTGTGGTGGTTTCACCTCAGAGACACCTTTGGATAAGCTGGATGCTGCTGCTGGCACTTGGGACAAGTCCAGGCAAGCAGGAACTCAGGTTTACCTCTGGAGGAAAGGCTTTAGGCGATGGTGAAGGAAAAGGAGATGGGTCCTGCTGGAGGGTTTGGATCCAGAGCTTTATTCCTGGCCCTCAGGACTCTGAATGCAGCAACAGCTCCAACAGAACAAGAACCATGTGGTTGCTGTGTCTTTTAACCCCAGGGAAGGGGTAGGGATCCCACCAACCGGGTAAGGAGGGAGAAGTCTCAGGGGACAAATGACACCTGGATGGCCCAATGTCCCCAGGGCTGAGAGGCATCTTTTGAACTCTGCCGATCACACGATGCCCTTGCTGGCATACTGAGATTGATGGACAGCCCTCAGCAGGAGACAAGGGGAGGGGAAGGGAGAGGGTATTGGCACACCTGGGAAAAGAGCTGGGATAGCTGAAACAGGCCATTCCATCACACTGCAACAGGTGGGGATGGATGTGGGTGACTCTGAGAGGTTTCCTTAGCCTGGTGCAGTTGGATCCACGGGGTCCTGCAGCGAGCAGACAGGAACAAGGACAACAAGATGTCCTTCCGGGAGGTGAAGAGCATGCTGAGGATGCTCAACATTGACATGGATGATGTCTACGCCTCCAAGCTCTTCAAGGTACCTGAGCTGCACCACTCAGTGGCTCCTTCTCTGCATTCCCCAGCACAGAGAGCTGACAAATTCATCACACCAAAGCCACCAAGGGCTGGGTCCCACCAGGAGCACGTGGTGGAGAGGGGTGAGGTGACCTGAGCTGTCCCAGATGCTGTTCTGTGTGTTAAGGTGGGACATTTCTACTCCATGGAGAGCTGCTCCTCTGGGCATCTCCCACAGATGGACACGTGGATGTGTGGTATAGAGAACAGGACAGTGGACAGATGTGTGTGATAGGGGCGGGACAGATGGACACATGGATGTGTGGATATAGAGTGTAAGACAAGGACAATGGTGGGATACAGAACAAGAGATGGACAATTATGTGTGGATATAGAGGTGCAGGGACAGATGGACACATGGATGTGTGGAGATAGAGGTATAGGACAGATGGACACATGGATGTGTGGATATAGAGAAACAAGGACAGATGGACACATGGGTGTGTTGATATAGAGGTGCAGGGACAGATGGACACGTGGATAATGAATGTATGGTTATAGAGGTGCAGGACAGACAGACCGATGTGGATAGAGTTAGACAGATGGACATGGTGTGGATATAGAGAAACAAGGACAGATGGACAAGGTGGTAATAAGGTGCGGACAATGGACATGGATGTGTGTGTGGATATGGAGGTGGAGGGACAGATGGACATGTGGATGTGTGTGTGGATATAGAGGTGTAAGGACAGATGGGCACATGGGTGTGTGGATATAGAGAAACAGGGACAGATGGACACGTGGATGTGTGAATATGGAGGAACAAGGACAGAAACTGAGGCACGGAGCTCTGCTCTGCTCCATCCCAGAGTGGGAGCTCAGGGGGCTCTGGCAGGGGGATCAGAGGGCACAGGACTCACCCCACCCACCAGGGAACAGGCAGGACAAGGCAGGGGGTGGCTGTGCCCCGTCCCCACAGGCAGGGGACAGTCCCTGAGGCTGGGCTGTGCCACCAGGAGTGCGACCACTCGGGCAACGAGCGGCTGGAGGGCCGGGAGCTGGAGGAGTTCTGCCGGCGGCTGCTGCGGCGCCCCGAGCTCGAGGAGCTCTTCGGGCGCTACTCGGGCGAGGACCGGGTGCTGTCGGCCGAGGAGCTGCAGGATTTCCTGAGGGACCAGGGCGAGGAGAGCAGCCTGCGCCAAGCCCGCGCCATCATCCGCACCCACGAGCTCAACGACAAGGGTGAGGTGGGGGATTGTGGGGTGGGCGCTCATGGATGTAGGGATGGGGCTCTGATTTGGGGTATCACCTCCTCAAATGGGTATGGGGTCTTCCAAGGTTTCTATACAGTCCTGGTGCGCATTCCCAGTGTCTGCCATCCTACACGTGGCCTGGCTGGCACCTGGTGGATGTGACACCATGGGGACAGGGCACGTCCCTTGGGGATGGTGAGGATGGGCAGGTGGTGGACTTCTGTGTCTCATGGGTGGTGTGATGCCAGCTCTGGCATGAACGTGACACTGCTGAGGGACTTCTGTCCTCCTCAGGTCCCACCATGGCAGGTGCAGGGTGAGCACAGCACTAGGGGACATCATGGTGGGGATGGAGGAGCTCCATGTCACAATAGTACCCTTAAGGCAGATGTGGCACTAGGAGGATGGAGGACATCAGATGGGAGATGGGACACAAAGGGGACCTCCCCTGAGTGCCACAGTACCAGGTCTGGGGTGACATGGCACTGGGAGGACAGAGGGCATCAGGTTGAAGACAGGGAACCTCCCCAGCTCATGGGTGTCACCATGCCACATCCAGAGTGAATGTGGCACCAGCAGTTTGGGTGACATCAGGATGGAGATGGGACACACTTACACGTCCCCTGGGTGCCACAGTGCCAGGTCGGGGACGAACATGGCGCCTCCAAGTGACACCTGCCACTGTGTCCCACAGCCAAGGAGCAGGACCTGATGATGCTGGACGGGTTCATGATGTACCTGCTGTCAGCTGCTGGGGACATCCTCAACCAGGAGCACACCAAGGTGCACCAGGACATGAGCCAGCCCCTGAGCCACTACTTCATCTCCTCGTCCCACAACACCTACCTGACCCGCAACCAGGTCGGCGGCAGCAGCAGCACCGAGGCCTACGTCAGGTGTGTGTGTCCTGGGGCCAGACGGACAGATGGACACATGGGTGTGTGGATATAGAGGTGCAGGGACAGATGGACACATGGGTGTGTGGATATAGAGGTACAGGGACAGATGGACACATGGGTGTGTGGATAGAGAGGAACAAGGACTGATGGACAGATGGACAGATGGACATATGGATGTGTGGGTATAGAGGAACAAGGACAGAGGGATAGATGGACACATGGATGTGTGGATATAGAGGTGCAGGGACAGATGGACACATGGGTATGTGGATATAGACGTACAAGGACAGACGGACACATGGTTATGTGGATATAGAGGTGCAGGGACAGATGGACACGTGGATGTGTAGGTATAGGGGTACAGGGACAGATAGACATGTGGATGTGTGGATATCAAGGTACAAGGAGAGATGGACAGAGGGACACATGGATATAGAGGTGCAGGGACAGATGGACACGTGGATGTGTGGATATAGAAGTACAGGGATAGATGGGTGGGAGGACACACGGCCACAGGGACACACAGACACAGGACAGACAGGCACGGGGACACAGGGACACACGGACACAGGGACACACAGCAGCTCCCGTGGCCCCAGGGCACAGGGCTGACCGGTGCCGGTGTGTGCAGGGCACTGCGGGCCGGGTGCCGCTGTGTGGAGCTGGACTGCTGGGAGGGCCCAGACGGGGAACCTGTGGTGTACCACGGGCACACCCTCACCTCCAAAATCCTCTTCCGAGACGTCATCGAGAGCATCCGTGACTCCGCCTTCGAGGTGAGACCGGACGGGAGCCCTGGGGGTGCCCGGTGCTGAGTGTGGAGTGTATGGTGCCCAGTGCCTGGTGCCCGGTGCTGAGTGTGGAGTGCCCAGTGCCTGGTGCCCAGTACTGAGTATGGAGTGTACGGTGCCCGGTGCTTGGTGCTGAGTGTGGAGTGTGAAGTGCCTGGTGCCCAGTGCTGACTGTGGGGTGCCCGCTGCTGAGTGTGGAGTGTAGGGTGCCCAGTGCCCGGTGCTCAGTGCCCGGTACCCAGTGCTGAGTGTGAAATGTGGAGTGTCCGATGCCCGGTGCCTGGTGTGGAGTGTGGGGTGGCTGGTGCCCGGTGCTGAGTGTGGGGTGCCCAGTGCCTGGTGCCTGGTGCTGAGTGTGGCATGCCCGGTCCCCAGTGCCTGGTGTGGAGTGTGGAGTGTCCGATGCCCGGTGCCTGGTGTGGAGCGTGGGGTGCCCGGTGCCTGGAGCCCGGTGCTGAGGGCTGCCCTCCCTACGCCCAGAAATCGCCCTACCCCGTCATCCTATCCCTGGAGAACCACTGTGGGCTGGAGCAGCAGGCCACCATGGCCCGGCACATGAAGGCCATCCTGGGGGACAGGCTGCTGACACAGCCCCTGCAGGGACAGGACCCCCACGAGCTCCCCTCCCCAGAGGTAAGGCCACCCGTGTGCCACCACCACGGCGTCCCCCTGTCCCCTCCGAGCCCTGAGCTCGCACCTGCCCTCTGCAGCAGCTGAAGGAGAAGATCCTGGTGAAGGGCAAGAAGCTGCAAGAGCCATGGCAGGAGCCACGGGGTGTCACCTCCCTTCTGGACCCCGAGGAGGAGGAAGAGGAAGAGGAGGAAGAAGAGGAGGAGAAGGTGCAGGAGAGAAGTCCACGGCGGGTAAGAGATTTCCCCAGGGAGGTGGTTTTGGGGCACCTCATGGTTCTGGTGGATCAGAGCATCCTGGTGGTGCCAGGGAACCATGAGATCCTGGTCGTGCCAGGGGACCATGGCATCATGGTGGTCCTGATGGATCAGAGCATCCTGGTGGTGCCAGGAGACCAGGGAATCTTAGTGGTTTTGGGGGACCATGGCATCGTGGTGGTCCTGATGGATCAGAGCATCCTGGTGGTTTTGGGGGACCATGCAATCCTGGTGGTGCCAGGAGACTATGAAATTATGGTGGTTCTGATGGATCAGAGCATCCTGGTGGTGCCAGGACATCCTGGGGCTGTCCCAGCTGGGCACTGCCAGCTCTGCCATGCCCTCTGCAGCCCTGCTCTCTCCTCTTTCAGTCGCTGCAGTCGCTGCAGGAGATCAAACCTCTGCAGGTGGGTGATGCTGGAGCTGGGGGGGCTCACAGGGTGGGTGCTGTGGGGGTGATGAGTGGCTGTCACTGCCTGGAAGAGGGGACAGAGCTTGGGGACCCCTCAGCTGTGCCTCCCTCTTCCTGTTTCTGGGGTTTCCAACACTTTGATTTCTCTGTCACCTCAAGTTCTCCATCATGTTGGGCCTTCATCACATCCAGGGTGACCTCTTGGGGTTGGCATCACTTTGGGGTCTCTGTCACCTCAAGTATCCCATCCTCTTGGGGTGCCCATCACCTCAGGGTCTCCAGCACTCTGGGGTCTCCCTCATGTTGGGTCTGTAACATCCCTTGGGTTCTCCATGACTGAAGGTTCTCAACCTCCTTGGGCTACTCCAAGGCCTTGGTCCATCACTCCATTGCCTGGGGTTCTGCACCACCGTGGGGTCTCTGTCACCTCAAGTATTCCATCCTCTCGGGGTCTCCAGCACGTTGGGATCTTCCTCATCTTGGGATCTGTAACATCTTGGGTTGTCCATCCCCTTGGGTTCTCCATGGCTGCAGGTTCTCAACCTCCTTGGGTTCTCCATCAGCCCCTGGGTCCATCACTCCATTGCCTGGGGTTCTGCACCACCGTGGGGTCTTTGTCACCTCAAGTATTCTATCCTCTTTGGGTGCGCATCACCTCAGATTCTCCAGGACTTTGGGGTCTCCCTCATCTTGGGTTTGTAACATCTTGGGCTGTCCATCTCCTTGGGTTCTCCATGACTTCGGGTTCTCCATGGCTGCAGGTTCTCAACCTCCTTGGGTTCTCCATCAGCCCCTGGGTCCATCACTCCATTGCCTGGGGTTCTGCACCACCGTGGGGTCTTTGTCACCTCAAGTATTCTATCCTCTTGGGGTCTCCAGCACTTTGGGATCTCCCTCATCTTGGGATCTGTAACATCTTGGGCTGTCCATCCCCTTGGGTTCTCCATGACTGCAGGTTCTCAACCTGCTTGGGTTCCCCCAAGCCCCTGGTCAATCACCTTGGGGTCTCCACTGTTTGAGGGTCTCCACAACCTTGGGGGTCTCAGCACTAGCAGGGCAGGGGGTCTGTAGACCCTCAGACTGGCAGATTGCCACCAAGGCCAGCTTGTCCCTGTGGCTCCCTCAGGCCAAGGACGCGTCGCAGGTGTCCCCGGAGCTGTCGGCGCTGGTCGTGTACTGCCAGGCTGTGCCCTTCCCCGGGCTGGCCCAGGCCCTGCGCCACCCCCAGCCCTGCCACGTGTCCTCCTTCAGCGAGAGGAAGGCTCGGAAGCTCATCAAGGAGGCAGGTGAGGGCCACCAGATGGGGACAGGATGGGGACAGGGTGGGTCCAGACTCCTGAGCCACTGGGATGCAGGATGGGCTGAGAATGGTGGGCTTGGTCTCTAGGGTGGCTCCATGAGGGGTCAGGGTCATGCTGGTCTCACCCAGGCTGCCCTGGATGGGTGGGACTGGGGTCTGCTGGCAGGGCCAGAGGCCAGGACTGGGGTCACACGACCAGGATCAAGGTCTGGGATTGGGATTTGGGATGTGGCATCTGGGTCCAGGGTCTGGGGATGGGAATAAGGTCTGGGTCAGAGTCCAGAACTGAAGTCTGGGGTCAGGGTCTGAGATTAAGATCTGAGTCAGATTTTGGGTGTTCAGGGTCTGGGGGCCAGGGTCAGTGTCTGGAGTCAAAGATTAGGATCTGGGTCAGGGCTTGGGGCTGGGAATAAGGTCTGGGTCAGAGCTCAGGGACTGAAGTCTGGGGTCAAGGCCTTGGGGTCAGGGTCAGGGTCAGAATCTGAGGTTAGGCAGGGCCTGAGATTAAGATCTGAGTCAGTGTTCAGGGTCTGGGGTCTTGGGTCAGTCCAGGGTCTGGAGTTAAGGGTTAGGATCAGTGTCAGGGCATAGGCTTGAGGGTCTTGGTTTGGAGTCTGAGGTCCAGTGATCAGGGCCAGGGTCTGGGTTCCATGGTCAAGGTCCAGGGTCAGGGGTCTAAAGTCAAAGTGTGGGGTCAAGATCAGGATCAAGGTCAGAGGTTTGGGGTCAGGGATCCAAGGTCAAGGTCCAGGTTTGAGGTCTGGTTTCAGGGTCATATATCAGGCTCTGTCTGTGTCCTTGGGCCCCTCAGCCTCTGTAGGGCCCCCCAGCAGCCCCCCTGAGCCGTGTCCATCCCCAGGCCCAGCCCTGGTCCGGTACAACGCCCGCCAGCTCAGCCGCGTGTACCCGCTGGGGCTCAAGATGAACTCTGCCAACTACAACCCCCAGGAGATGTGGAACGCTGGCTGCCAGCTGGGTGAGACCCCAGTCCCCCTGACCTGGTACCCACCTCTGGAGGTGTCACCCACCCCTGACAGCCCGTCCTGCTGTCCCCACAGTGGCCCTGAACTTCCAGACGCCGGGCTATGAGATGGACCTGAACGCCGGGCGCTTCCTGCCCAACGGGCGCTGTGGCTACGTCCTGAAACCGCCCTGCCTGCACTGCCCCCCCAGAGAGGGCTCCCGGCGCCTGGCCCTGCACATCAGGGTGAGGACACGCCACCAGCCTGTCCCCAAGGCCACCTGAGTGCCACTCAGGTCCCTGTGGGGTCACACCCGTGACATTCCAGTGGCTGGCCGGGTGCCACCTGCATCTTTTCGCAGGTGACACCAACCCTGTCCCCAAATCCAGCTGGTATCAGCCATGTCCTTTCTGTGAGATGGCATCAGCCACCTCCCTCCTCCTCATTCCATCCTGACTGTGTTACCCATGACACTTCTGGGGGACACCAACCCTGTCCCCAAATCCAGCTGGTATCAGCCATGCCCATTCTCTGAGATGGCATCAGCCACCTCCCTCTTCATCCCTTCCCCACTCCTGGCTGGGTGCCATCTGCTCCCTTCTGGGGACACCACCTTGTCCCCAGCCATGTGTCACCTTCTCCTGGATGACACCAGCCACCTCCCTCCTCCTTATCCCATCCACACTCCTGACTATGCCACCCATGACACTTCTCCTGGGTGACACCACCCCTGTCCCCAAATCCAGTTGGTATCAGCCATGTCCCTTCTCTGAGATGGCATCAGCCACCATGTCCCCAGTCCCAGCCAAGTACCACCCACATCCCTTCTCCTGAGGACCCAGCCACATGTCACTCATGTTCCTTCTCTTGTGTGGTACCAACAATGTCCCTCCTCCTCATCCCCATCCTCACTCCTGGCTGGGTGCCATCTCCACCTTGTCCCCAGCCATGTGTCACCTTCTCATGGATGGCACCAGCCACCTCCCTCCTCCTCATCCCGTCCTGACTGTGCCACCCATGACACTTCTGGGTGACACTACCCTGTCCCCAAATCCAGCTGCCATCAGCCACTGGGTGGCATCAGCCACCTCCATCCTTTCACCGTGTCCCCAGCCCCAGCCAAGTGCCACCCAGGTCCCTTCAGGGACACCCACATGTCCCCTGTGCCCAGGTGATCACAGCCCAGCAGCTGCCCAAGCTCAACAGGGACAAGGGCAGCTCCATCGTGGATCCCTTCGTGCGCGTGGAGATCCACGGGGTCCCGGCCGACTGTGCCAAGCAGCAAACCCACCACAAGCTCAACAACGGTGAGTGGGGCCACCTGGGCACCCTGGGGACACCTGAGCACCGTGGGGACATCCAGCCACAACCCCATTACTGCCTCAATCCCAGCAATGCCCAAGGACAAGCCAGGGTTCCTCAGGGCACCCTGATCCCTGCAGACACCCCATGAAACCTGATCTCCAGGGGTGCTCCAGGACACCCAGGGTTCCTCAGGGACACCCAGGGTTCCTCAGGACACCTTAGGGCACCCTGATCCATGGAACTTGATCTCCAAGGGTGCTCCAGGACACCCAGGGTTCCTCAGGGAGGACACCTCAGGGCACCCTGATCCAGGGACACCTTGATGTCAGGGGCACCCTAATCCCCGTGACATGGGTACCCATAGCCCAGCACTCACTACCAGAAGGACCAGTGCCCAGCACACCCCAGTTCCCAGTATATCCCAGTATTCAGCACCCCCAGTGCCCAGTACATCCCAGTGCCCAGCTTATCCCAGTGCCCAGGACATCTCAGTCCCTCCAGCACAGGCAGCCCCCACCATGTCAGGGTCATCCTGTACTCCAGTGTGCTCCTGATGTCCCCAGTCACCCACCCAGCCCATGGTCCCATATGCCCAGACTCCACCAGTATGACCATCCCAGCATACCCCAGCCCAGTATGACCCATTCCCCAGTATCCACCACAGCCCAGTGACCATACCCCAGTGCCCAGCTTATCCCAGTTCCCAGACAGTCCCAGTTACCCCCCCCACAGTCCAGCCCACCATGCAGTTAATCATGCCCCAGTATGGTCCCAGTTGATCCCCCTCCAGTCTGCTCCACCACAGTCACTGTACAACCCCCATTCTCCCAGTATAACCCAGTCCAGCACCAGTTTGGCCCCATTTTCCCCAGTATAACCCATCATGGCACCAGTATAACCCCCTTTTCCCCAGTACAGCCCCAGTATGACCCCCATTCCCGATACAGCCCAGTGTGACCCCATTCTTCCCAGTGTACCCCATCATGGCCCCAGTATAACCCCCTTTTCCCCAGTACAGCCCCAGTATGACCCCCAATTCCCCCACCACAGCCCCAGTATGACCCCCTTTTCCCCAGTACACCCCATTGTGGCCCCCAGTATGACCCCATTCCTGGTACACTCATACGCCCAGTATGACCCATTCCCCACACAGCCCCAGTATGACTCCCTTTCCCCCAGTACACTCCATTTGGCCCCAGTATGACCTCCTTCCCGTAAGCCCCAGTATGACCCCCATTCCCCAGTACAACCCAGTGGACCCCTTTTCCCAGTACATCCATTCTGGCTCCCAGTATGACCCCCATTCCCCCAGTACAGCCCCAGTATGACCCCCATTCCCCCAGTACAGCCCCAGTGTGACCCCCATTTCCCCACTACGCCCCACTGTGGCCCCATCCCCACATCCCCAGTGCAGCAGGGCAGCTCAGCGGGGCAGGGGCAGTGCCCGGGGCTCCTGCCGGTCCCGGTGGCCCCACCCAGCCCCCTGCCGGTGCCTCAGGTTTCAACCCGCGCTGGGAGGAGACGCTGCGGTTCCAGGTGCGGGTGCCCGAGCTGGCCCTGGTGCGGTTCGTGGTGGAGGATTACGACAGCACCTCCTGCAACGACTTCGTGGGGCAGTTCACGCTGCCCCTGCCCAGCATGCGCCAAGGTGGGGGCAGGCGCCACCCCGGGGGGACACGGGGACAGCCCCTGGCACGGGCTGAGCCCCCTGTGTGTCCCCAGGGTACCGCCACATCCACCTGCTCTCCAAGGACGGCACCTCCCTGGCCCCTGCCACGCTGTTCGTGCACGTTCGAGCCAAGAGCCTGTGAGGGAGCACAGGAGGGACAGCCTGGTGTCCCCAAGGAGGTGCCAGGGGGACATTGTGGCTGTGGGGAGCACAGGAGGGACAGCCTGGTGTCCCCATGGAGGTGCCCAGGGGGACATTGTGGCTGTGAGGGAGCACAGGAGGGACAGCCTGGTGTCCTCATGGGGGACATTGTGGCTGTGTGGGTGCACAGGAGGGACAGCCTGGTGTCCCCATGAAGGGACATTGTGGCTGTGAGGGAGCACAGGAGGGACAGCCTGGTGTCCCTGAGGTGCCCATGGGGACATTGTGGCTGTGGGGAGCACAGGAGGGACAACCTGATGTCCCCATGGAGGGACATTGTGGCTGTGTGGGTGCACAGGAGGGACAGCCTGGTGTCCCCATGGAGGTGCCCAGGGGGACATTGTGGCTGTGGGGGGGACAATAGGCTCCTCCATGAGTGGGGACAGCCTGAGGACACTGCTCACCCAGTCTGTGGCTCCCCTACCCGGTGCCACCCACTGGTGTCCCACTGCTGTCCTTGAGGGGACAGAGATGCTGTGACAACCAGGATTGGGCCAATGACAGCCCCAGCACAGCCCCACGGGGGTGACATGGGTGACAACAACCAGCAAATCTCACCAGCTTTGGCCACGTTTGGGGTGCAAGGATGGTGCCACCATCACCCTGGAGGCCCTGAGGGGACCCTGCCACCACACACTCCATTGTGCCCAGGTGGGGACACATTGCCAAGCTCTGGCACAGATTTACAGCCCTGGGATCAAGCCAGTGGAATAAAGGTTTTATTTTAACAGAGCCTGTCCCAGTGTCCCTGTCACCCTCCGGGGCCCATCGTGGCTGGATCAGGGCTGAGCCCACCCCCAGACCAGCAGGGAGCTGGGGGAATTCACTGGAGCAGCCATGGGGACAAGGGGAGGGTCCCCCACCCACAGCCAGGACAGCAGGGACACACAGGGGGGACACAGAGGTACTTGCATAGGTGACACAGGACCCCGAGCAGGGGGTGTGATGGCACTGCCAGGGGGGTGTGATGGGCTCCTGGTCCCCTCTGAGGCCCCACAGGTCCAGAATGACCCCACAGGGTCCATGGTGCCACGGGACGTGACAGGGACACGGCAGCACAGGGAGGTGTGACAGTGCATAGACGGGGTCTTGGCCTTGGTGTGCAGCTTTGGAAACCTTTGGCTGGGCAGGCAGGAGCAGCTCGGAGCTCTGGGCTCAGGACATGGCAGGAGGATGTCCTGGCACTCCTGGATGGGATGGAGGGTTGCCATGACAACGTTTCCTTTCTCTCAGAGGGTCCCACACAGCACGAGGTGACACCGGGGAGGATGATGCCAATGGAGAATCCAGATTTCCATGCTTCCAGAGAAAAGCAGCTGAGCAGAGAGGCTGTGGCAGTGGAGCATCCCCGTGGGGAGGCTGAGGGGAAGCAGCCCCAGGAGCAGAGCAGGGTGTGCCTGGAGCTGAACCCCCCTGGATCCATCCAGCAGGAAGGGTTGGAGTCTCTGTGGCTGGGCAGGAGGTGGGACAAGGCATCTCTTGCACAAATAGCCCTTGGAAAGGAATCTCCCCCTGTCAGAGTCAGGAGCAAACCTGGGGCAAAGAGCCTGAAGCACCCTCGGGGCAGGCAGGAGGGTTTTGACCAGCAGCCACCATCAGCATCAACCTCAGCTGTCCCAAAGGAGAAAAAAAAGTCCCAGTCCAGCAGCCCAGTGGTGACCTCCAGCAGCCGAATGTAACTCATGGCAGTTGGGAACAGGAAAGATTTTAAAATATATAATATATACTTTTATTATTCACCCGTTAAATCCATTATATGCCAATCATGATCTAGTTTCAGCAGTTACATTCCCTTGATCATGTCTTTAGGAGGATGCAGTTAAATCAAACAAGGAGGAGGCTGGCAGCAGCAGGGGGGCTCTGGTGCCCCTCTCTCCTGGCGTGGCTCCGGCTTTGGCAGAAAGGATGAGGGCAGCACCTCCTCAGGCCCGGCTCCTCCACGCTCTCCTGGCAAGGGCTCCCTTACTGCAGCACCAATCCAACCTGGAAATGGGGATCAGGACAGAAATTGGGCTCATCAGGACAGAAATTGGGCTCGGGAGGTGCCCTCTGCTCCGTACCCAGCTCGGTGCTGCCTGTGTTGGTTTCTGTCACACACATCTTTTATGGAAAATCCATATGGAAATTCCACAGTGCTGGATTAAAAAATGCTGCTCTGGATGTGGCACTTTAGCCAGCCCTAAGTTCCTCCAGCTGGTTTATCTGCAGCTCCAGCAATTCCTTCCCCTTTAGCATCTCAAATCATCAAACCACAGCCCCATCTACAGCACTGTCACGCACATCTTTTATGAGAAATCCTTTCCTTAGGATTTTTCCTCCTGAGAAGCTGAAAAGCCTCAGGAGCAAAATGTAAACATTGGTTATCTGCTGCTGTGGAATGCAACAGGTGCATCTGTGATTGGTCTCATGTTAGATGTTTGTAATTAATGGTCAATAACAGCCCAGCTGGCTCAGACTCTCTGTCCAAGCCACAATCCTTTGTTATCATTCTTTCCTTTTCTATTCTTAGCCAGCCTTCTGATGAAAACTTTCTTCTATTCTTTTAGTATAGTTTTAATAGAATATATATCATAAAATAATAAATCAAGCCTTCTGAAACATGGAGTCAGATCCTCGTCTCTTCCCTCATCCTCAGACCCCTGTGAACACCATCACAGGTTTCCCCACTGGTTTTGGGGTGTTTGAGAGCAGCAGAGCCCTGGCTTTGTGGCTGAGTGGGCACACAGGTCCTGCCCAGCTCTGATCTGGGGAGGTGACCAATGTTTGGGGTGTGACAAGCCCCATCAGGTTATGAGACAGTGTTGATTCACGAGCCAGGGGCGTTTCCCAGCTCATGGTGAGGAGAGGGATGAACATCCCTGCTGGGAGGTTGTTCAGCCTGGAGAAGGCTGCAGGGAGGCCTCAGAGCCCCTTTCACTGCCAAAGAGGGACTTTGGACAAGGACCTGGAGTGATAGGACAAGGGGGAATGGCTTCCCACTGCCAGAGGGCAGGGATGGATGGGATATTGGGATGAATTCCTCCCTGGGAGGTGGGGCCCTGGCCCAGGGTGCCCAGAGCAGCTGTGGCTGCCCCTGGATCCCTGGCAGTGCCCAAGGCCAGGCTGGGCACCTCCAGGGAACCTCCTGGGGCTTCCTAAGAGCAGGCAGGTGAGGCTGGTTTAGGGCACAGGGCTTGTGCCCAGGGACAGACCTGGCTTCACACCAGGGAACCAAAGCCCTGTGACTGCCATCAAGGCATTAATTAGCTGTTAAGGCATTAATTAGCTGTGATGTAGCTGGGCAGATTCTGGTCTGCAAGGTGCTGAATCACATCCCTGGTGTGGAGGGACAGCAGCAAGCAGGGGCTGCCTCAGAATGGCCCAGGGCAGGCAGGTGGGGAGCCAGCACAGCTCTGGGGGGAACAGGCTGCTGGCCCTGGGGACAAATGACATCCTGGGATCCTGTGGCTCAGCTCCTTTGTCACAGGGGCTGCTCCAGCCTGCCTGCTCTCTCCAGAGGGGTGGCTGTCACAGACATCTTTTATGAAAAATCCTTTCCTTGGGATTTTTCCTCCTGAGAAGCTGAAAAGCCTCAGGAACAAAATGTAAACAATGGTTATCTGCTGCTGTGGAATGCAACAGGTGCATCTGGGATTGGTCTCATGTGGTTGTTTCTAATTAATGACCAATCACAGTCAGCTGGCTCAGACTCTCTGTCTGAGATACAAACCTTTGTTATCATTCTTTCTTTTTCTATTCTTAGCCAGCCTTCTGATGAAATCCTTTCTTCTATTCTTTTAGTATAGTTTTAATAGAATATATATCATAAAATAATAAATCAAACCTTCTGAAACATGGAGTCAGATCTTTGTCTCTTCCCTCATCCAAGAACCCCTGTGAACACTGTCACAGGTGGCTGCTCCTCCCAGCCCACCAGGACACAGTGACACCCATGAGGGATCACAGGTGCCTGTCACAACCCTTGGTGTCACATCTGTCACCCTGCAGCCCTCTGTGCTTGGCCTCCTTCCTTAGAGGGAAAGAATTGGTGTGAAGGACTGAACCTGCACTAGTCCAGGAATAAAACTGGCTTTGGAAGATGAGTGTGGAGGGGCTTTTCCCCAGGGACACACTCTGCAGGCACAGATGACAGAGGGATCCCCCATCCCTGTGTGTGACACTGCAGGGACACCAGCTGGGCTGGAATGCTGAGGTGACAGCCAACCCCTGTCCCCAGGGCTGAGGGGAAAAGCCCCCTCCTCACAGCACTGACCTTCTCTGGTGCCATGCTGGGACACTTCCAATTGTACAGGTAATACTGCAGGTTCCCATCCCCGATCCCAAACTTCAGCTTCTCCAGGAAGGTTTTGTTCTCCATGAGATCCAGTGCATTGAAGACGTCAAATCCTTTCTGCACAGGGAGACATGAAGCCATCAGTTCCTGCTTTAGTGCTGGGGAGTTCCTCCCACCTGTGTGAGCAGCCTGGCCCCCTTTCCTGCCTGGCTTTGAATCCCAGAAAAAGGGAAGAGCTTTTGGTGCTCTCATCCTCAATCCAACTCTTTGCTGTAGGACATGAGTAACACCACAAGCTGGAAGGTTCAAGGTACCCCAGCATCCCTCTCCTGGGTGGCAGATCCTTTTGGATTTGGATTTTTATAGTGCTGGGATCAAGCCCTTCCCACAAACCCAAGGGTGGCCAGCCTGCAGTGAGTTTACTGTGAGCTGCCCAGTGTCGCATGGTGCTACCCCATCCCTGCATCCCTCACCTGTGGGAAATGGGTTTGTAAGAATTTTCAAAGCCTGACAGAAGGCTTTGAGGCTCAACAAATTGAGGGTAATTTTAGATGATTGGCTTTAAGGCATTTACAGCATGGTAAAAAGCTGATAGGCCAAGAAACACTTATAGTTTATTGTAATTAGGAAATAGTTGGCTTCTGATTGTGATGGTGTGAATTGTAACACCTTGGTGTTCTCACCCTCAATCCAACCACTACAGACTGCTGTAGGACATGAGTAACACCACAAGCTGGAAGGTTCAAGGTACCCCAGCATCCCTCTCCTGGGTGGCAGATACTTTTGGATTTGGATTTTTATAGTGCTGGGATCAAGCCCTTCCCACAAACCCAAGGGTGGCCAGCCTGCAGTGAGTTCCTGTGAGCTGCCCAATGTCCCACAGTGCCAGCCCATCCCTGCATCCCTCACCTGTGGGAAAAATGGATTTGTAGAGGATTCTCAAAGCCTGACAGAAGGCTTTGAGGGCAATTTTAGATGATTGGCTTTAAGGCATTTACAGCACGGTGTGGCAAAAGCTGCTAGGCCAAAATACACTTATAACATAATTAGGAAATATTTGGCTTCTAATCGTGATGGCGTGAATTCTAACATCTGTAGTGTCTCACCCTTCACATGAGGCTGAAAATGGAGTGAAAGCTTTACAAAACACCCCTCAGCTGCCCCAGGTGTGGCTCAGGGAAGGGCTCAGGGCAGCACTCACCGACTTGGCGAGGATGAGCGCGTCGCTCATGAGGTCGATGAGAGGCGTCTTGGTGTGGACGTTGTAGAAGGAATAAGCAGCTTTCAGGCTCTTGTGAGTCGGGTGGTTCATGATGGTGGAGGGCAGGGTGTAAAAGCTCAGGAAGTCTGTCACCTCTCCTGGGGCACTCTGGAAGGCAGAAGTGACATCGTGACTGTCACTGTGATATTTTCTGAAAAATCATCTTTGCCCAGAAGTCTTCTCCTGGGAAGCTGAGAAGCCTCAGAGAAAAAGGAAAACAATAATTATCTGATTGCTTCTCCTGTGTTTTGCTGCCTTGGAATGTGGTTTGGAGATTTTTTTATCACCCAGGTGGATGTTTGATTGGTTTCATGTGAATTGTTTTGACTTAATGACCAATCACAGCCCAGCTGTGTTGGGACTCTGGAGAGAGTCACAGGTTTTTCATTACTATCTTGTTAAACCTTTGGTAAGTATCCTTTACTCTATTCTTTAGTAAAGTTTTAGTATAGCATAATATAGCATAATATAATATAGCACAATATAGCATAATATAATATAGCATAATATAGCATAATATAATATAATATAATATAATATAATATAATATAATATAATATAATATAATATAATATAATATAATATAATATAATATAATATATATAATTTATATAATATTATATAAAATAATAATATATATATAATATCAGTATTTATATAAAATATATAATATATATATATATTAATATAATTAATATAGTATATATAAGATACAATATAATGATGATATGAGATATTAATATCAATATCATGTAATATAATGAAATGAAATGTAATGTAATATAATATGATATAATAGGATATGATATATGATATAATTTATATGTGATATATGATATATATTATAGTATGAGATGATATAGCATGAGATTATATGCTAAGATTCAATATAATGTAATACAATGTAATGTAATATAATATAATAATAAAATAGCCTTCTAAGAACATGGAGTCACATTCATCATTTCCTCCCTGCCACAGAGGACCCTGAAAACACCACCCATGACACGTCAGGCTGGGATAAAACCTGCCCAGGGCCTTAGAGGCTCTCCCAGTTGGAGTGGTGGCTGCAAGGACACCCAGGCCCAGCATGGAGGCACCATCTGCAGCCAATTCCCATCCTGGAGAGCCATGGAGCTGCTCCCTGCTGGCTCCCACAGCTCCAGCAGAGGCCAAATCCCAGGAGAACACCCCTCCCATGGTGCTGCTGCCCTCACCTCCACCACAAAGGTGTCGATGATGTTCTCCTGAGGTACAAACCAGTGCTCCACCTCCTCTCTGCTCATCACAGGGGTCAGGTGGAACTGCTTCAGGTACTCAGTCAAGAGCTTGTGCACAGCAGGGATGTCCTTGTGCTCCATGGGCCGCAGGCCAGGAGTCTTGGGAGTCTGCAGCAAGTGGGACAAGTTGTTTTGTTGCTTGCACAGTGGTTTTCATCACCCAAGGGCTCTCCAACGAGCAGCACAGAGACACTCTGTGCTGAGATCAGCCCATTTCCAGCCCCCCAGCCCAGGATGGATGTGATCTGCTGTGACACTGATGGCAAAGATCACGGAGAGCACAGCACGCCCCAAAGCCCCAGGTGCCAGGTCAGGTCCCACTGGAAGTGCTCCTACCCACTAACAACACAAACTGTGCTTCCCTCAGGGTCCTGTTCCCACTCACAGCAGGCACAGGCTGGGAGATGAGTCCCAGGCTCCACAAGATGTAATTCCCAGTTGGCCTCAATTACTAATTTAGGGTTGGGATGGCTCAGCAAGCCCAGATCTGCTCTGGGGCTGAGTTTCTGTGCAAAAACCAGTAGCTCCAGCCCAGCAACTGCTGTCTGTGGGCTGTGGGAGGCAGGAGCTGGGAGCTGCCCAGCTTGAAAGCAGCACTTTCCACCCCAAAGGGGGGACAGAAAGGAGCCAACAAGGTCAGGGAAGGTGGTGGCAATTTTAATGCAGTTTGCTTCTTTCTCTTCCATCTCCAGCTGGGGAACTTCCCCAGCAGGACAACTGCAGTGCCAGAACTGATCAGTGTGACTGAGGAATGAGGGACTAACTCGATCCAAGGTCACACTGAGGTTGTGTTTGGACAGATGAAGGCTGTCACATCTGCCTGCTTGTTTTACCAGAACGACAGGCTGTGACTCACCAGCAAACAAAACCTCCCAGGCTCCTCTAACTGCAAGAATTTGCCCTTAAAATGCAGGTATCCAGGCAAAAATACATCAAGATTAAATAAAGCACAACAGCTTGACAGAGCCATTTACTACATGGAGCAAACCCTGAGTCTGCAGGCAGAGGACCTGACCCTGACCTCCTTTGTGTGTTTTGCCCAGGGAGGAGCAAGCCCTGAGCTGTGTCTGGCTGTCACCCACCTCGGGCAGGCGGTACAGCTTCGTGGTTCTTTGCATAGTCATGTTCCTGCTCAGGTGGGAGAACTTGACCTCGATGAGCTTCCGAGGGTTCAGGGAGCGGTGCCAGTACCTGCAGAAACAAACTGGCACTGGGAAACTTGTACTGGGGCAGCGGGGTGGCTGCAGGGGCAAGGGAGAATATCAGGGCAGCAGCTCCCCACAGAGAGCAACATGGTTCTTGTAGGAGTGATGGGGGTAGGATGGTGGGGATGGATGGAGAGGAGAGATCTCTGCAGCCAGGTTGTGGAACTTGGGGTTTATTGCAAAGGGCCTGGGTGCAGGGCCCTGCTGGGAGCTGCAGCCACAGCTCAGAGCAGGCTGAGAGAAGAGAGGGGGAGAGAGGATGAGAGGGTGAGAGAGTAAAAGGGTAAGAGAGTAAAGTTCCCATTACAATACAATAAATCTTCTTCTGTGTTGAATATCCTAATTCTCACTAACCAATCCAGTACAAGATACAGATCCTGTAGCATTTCCATACAGCCTATAAGAATCATTACATTACCACACTGTGTTACATTTTAAACCCTAAAAACTCCTCTTTGGGCCCCTTCTGCTAAACTAGTGGGGTCTGCTCTGACCCTTGGGCCTGTCTGCAAGCAGAGGGTGTTTCATCACCTTCAGTGGCCACACCATTGTTTTCCAGTTGTTCAGTAACTGAGGGATCTCAAAGCTTGCTTTCATTTCAATCTCACTTACAGTTTCCATATTCTCAAAATCTTTTGCCAGACAATCATATTTATAAAGCTTTCCTGTTTCATCTTCCCCAACAGTTCTGAAGTGATTCTGCTGCCAAAGCCTCCTCTCCTGTGTTACATGAGCAGCTTCAGCAAAGCCACTGCATTTAATCCTGGGAGGAGAAACCTGGGCTGGGATCACACTCCCCTGTCCTGGGCAATCCCACACTGGCCACAGAGGGAAGATCTGCAGACAGAAATCTTGGGAGAGCCACAGACACTCACCTGCAAGTCCCCACAGGCTTTGGCAGCACCACTCCTGCAGTGTAAACAGCCTGGAAGATTCCCTCTAGATGCACCCTCCTGGTGATCTCACGGATCAGAACCGGAGCCACCCGTTTGGAGCGCAGCTTTTTGTGCACACACAGGAAGTTTATCTCCACCATCTTCTTCTCTCTTGGGGAAGAAACAATGCAGAGCATGAGGATTGACTGTCCTGACCTGGGAGGGTCAGACCAACACCCTGGGCAACCTCCAAACCCCTTCAAGGAAATGAGGAATCAACACCTCAGGAACGGGCAGGGGTTTTGGAGAACCCTCCCTTAAGCTGTCACCCAGGGATTCTCAGGGAAAATGGTCTGAATCTGGGTCAGGGGAGGGTCAGGTTGAATATTAGGGAAAGGTTCTTGCCCCAGAGGGTGGCTGGACACTGCCCAGGGAATGGTCAGAGCCCCAAGGCTGCCAGAGCTGCAGGAGAGTTTGGACAATGCTCTCAGGGACAGTGTGGATTGCTGGGCTGCCCTGTACAGGGCTAGGAGTTGGATGATCCTTAGAGATCCATTCCAGCTCAGGATATTCTATGATTTTACATCTCCATCCTCCATCCCTGGAAGATTTCTGTAAGCCCTAAGTTAATCCACCTCATTGAGGAAAACAGCCTTCACAATGGTTAACTGCCCAGAACCTCCCTGCCAACCCTTAAATAGCCCTTAAATATCCCCCACCTTCCCCTCCAAGCAGCAAAACACCTCCAAAGCTGAAGGGTGCAGGTGTTTGCTGGGGAAGACAATGGAGTCAGAGCCCCTGAGCACTCCTGGAGCCCCAGCAAGGGGCAGGATGAGCAATGCAGCAGCACTCACGTGTCATAGATGTGGATGGTGGCTGGAATGGCGCTGATAAATCCCACCAGCTTCTTGCTGGACACCACTCGGACCCCACAGTGCCACTGGGGCAGCCAGCCTGGAGGACGCAGTGCCCTGGGGAGGGGACACACCTCAGGACACACCCATGCTCCCTGGGGTACCTGCTCCTGCCTCCCACCCTGCCCTGGGACACCCCGAGTCCTGCTGGCCAGCAAGAGGATGACAGAGTGACAGGGATGTGACAAGGACTGTAGGGATCATCCAGGACAATTCCTGCACCCCACAGCCAGTCCTCACTAGGGACACAAGAGGAAATCTGTTCCTGGATTTAGGAACACTCTGAGGAAACAGCAGCAGGACTCCAAGGGTAATTTCTGGCAGTTGCCTTCATCCCACAGCTCCAGGGCACTGAGGAGCTGCTGGGATTTTCACAAACACTTAAAGGATCAAACCAAAGAGGAGAAAAATCCACTTTTAAGCTCCCACATCTCCAAGGAGCCAGAGGCAGGCAGGGCTGGGTGACAGCCCCACTCACCGCGTCCCTGGGACACCGTCCACAGTGACAGATGGGGAAGGGACATTTCAGCAAGAAGGGAGATGGCAGAAGCAAAGGCAGCTGCAGCTCAGTCAGGGGGATCAGGCCTGTCAGCACCCCTCAGCCCTGCTCTGCAGTGCTGCTGCCACTCACCACAGCAGGAACTCGGGCGAGTAATCGAAGCGGAACATGTTGTCATCATCCTCCACGTAGTTCTCGTTGAGCAGAGTGTACAGCTCCTTCAGCTGCAGCACAGAACACTCAGGTTAAGGAGTTTATTCACCCCCAGACAGGACTCTGAACATTTAATGTGTGGCCACAGCACTGGGGCACCATGTGCAGCCATGCCCCTGCTGCAGTGGAGCGGTGTCACACAGAGCAGGGCAGCAGCAGGACACAGAATCTGGTCCATGCAGTTATTAGGGTAGATAGCTTTAGGGCTTTGGTTGTGTTTAGGGTGAGGAAAAACAGTTGCAGTTACTATAATGTATAGGTAGAAGTTGAGGAGGGTGAGTTTAGGGTTGCACATGATAATGATTGCTATTCAGCCTAGGTGGGAGATGGAACAAAAGGCTAGGATTTTTCTGATTTCTGTTTGGTTGAGTCCTATTCATCCTCCCAGGGCTGCTGAGAGGATAGCCAGGATAGTTAGGAGTGCAGGGTTTAATGAGGGTGAGGTTTAATGAGAGTAGTGTGACTGGAGGGAGTTTTGTGACAGTACATAGGAGGAGGCTGGTGGTGAGGTAAATAAACCCTGTGTCACCTCCCAGGGAGGTGGGACATGCTCTAAAAGGGGTTCTCACAGAACTCCAGGCTTCAGGAATCCTTATATCCAGGAGTTATTCACCCCCAGACAGGACTCTGAACATTTAATGTGTGGCCACAGCACTGGGGCACCATGTGCAGCCATGCCCCTGCTGCAGTGGAGCGGTGTCACACAGAGCAGGGCAGCAGCAGGACACAGAATTCTGGTCCATGCAGTTATTAGGGTAGAGAGCTTTAGGGCTTTGGTTGTGTTTAGGGTGAGGAAGACAGCTGCAGTTATTATAGTTATAGGCAGAAGTTGAGGAGGGTGAGTTTAGGGTTGCACATGATAATGATTGCTATTCAGCCTAGGTGGGAGATGGAAGGAAAGGCTGGGATTTTTCAGATTTGTGTTTGGTTGAGTCCTATTCAGCCTCCCAGGGCTGCTGAGAGGATAGCCAGGATAGTTAGGAGTGCAGGGTTTAATGAGGGTGAGGTTTAATGAGAGTAGTGTGACTGGAGGGAGTTTTGTGACAGTACATAGGAGGAGGCTGGTGGTGAGGTAAATAAACCCTGTGTCACCTCCCATGGAGGTGGGACATGCTCTAAAAGGGGTTCTCACAGAACTCCAGGCTTCAGGAATCCTTATATCCCCTTGGAAAAACCAGGCCAAGCTGCCAGTGTGGGATGGAAATGCAGGGGGGGAGTCAGACCCATGCAAATCCAAGCTGTGACAGAGCCACAGAGTCACCTGCTGTGCTGAAGGACACATTTCCATCCCCAAAACCATCTCCAACAGCCCAAGCATTGAGCTGCCACCCAAAACACTCCAAAATGAATGTGCTGAGCTGCCTGGCATTGTGGGGAAGGATCAGGCACCACTTGTGGAGCTGTGCTGAGCTGCCTGACCCATGCAAGCCCAAGGTGTGACAGAGCCACACCTGCTGTGCTGAAGGACACATTTCCATCCCCAAAACCATCTCCTACAGCCTAAGCATTGAACTGCCATGAAAAACACTCCAGAATGAATGTGCTGAGCTGCCTGGGATTGTGAGGATGGATCAGGCACCTTGTGTGGAGCTGTGCTGAGCTGCCTGACCCATGCAAGCCATGGAGTCACCTACTGTGGTGAAGGACACATTTCCATCCCCAAAACCATCTCCAACAGCCCAAGGATTGAGCTGCCACCCAAGACACTCCAAAATGAATGTGCTGAGCTGCCTGGGACTGTGGGGAAGGATCAGGCACCATGTGTGAAGCTGTGCTGAGCTGCCTGACCCATCCAAGCCCAAGGTGTGACAGAACCAGAGTCATCTGCTGTGCTGGGGATTTCCATCCCAAAACCACATCCAACAGCCCAAGCATTGACCAGCCACCCAAAACACTCCAGAATGAATGTGCTGAGCTGCCTGGGATTGTGGGGAAGGATCAGGAACCATGTGTGGAGCTGTGCTGAGCTGCCTGACCCATCCAAGCCCAAGCTACGACAGAGCCACACTTGCTGTGCTGAAGGACACATTTCCATCCCCAAAACCATCTCCTACAGCCTAAGCATTGAACTGCCATGAAAAACACTCCAAAATGAATGTGCTGAGCTGCCTGGGACTGTGGGGAAGGATCAGGCACCATGTGTGAAGCTGTGCTGAGCTGCCTGAGCCATCCAAGCCCAAGGTGTGACAGAGCCACAGAGTCACCTGCTGTGCTGGGGATTTCCATCCCCAAAACCATCTCCTACAGCCCAAGGATTGAGCTGCCACCCAAAACACTCCAAAATGAATGTGCTGAGCTGCCTGGGATTGTGGGGAAGGATCAGGAACCATGTGTGGAGCTGTGCTGAGCTGCCTGACCCATCCGAGCCCAAGGTGTGATAGAGCCACACCTGCTGTGCTGGGGATTTCCATCCCCAAAACCATCTCCTACAGCCCAAGCATTGAGCTGCCACCCAAAACGCCCCAGAATGAATGTGCTGAGCTGCCTGTACTCACCACACCTCTGTCCCCCAGGTCCAGGGCGTCCCAGGTGAAGCCCTGGGGCAGGGTGTAGGGCTCCTGGCGGATGTTGTCCTTGTCTGGCTCCACTGGGCCGTGGGTGTTCACCACTTCTCCTGTAGGACAGAGCAGGGAGACATGAAGAAGTTTGAAACAGGGTCTCCCTCGAGTTTCTGTGGTTGAGATAACCCCTGAGGTGTTAAAGTCTCTTTTTCCCAGCCCTGTGACCGAAGAAGTCGAAATTCATCAGTTCTGCTTTTCAAGGTTTATTTTATCTATTTCATTCTTTCTCTGACCTGCTGAGGTCAGGTTGTGACACAGTGACTGCCCTTGGGGTGGCGCTAACTTTTTATACTAAAAACTACCTGTACTTTATTTACAATAATTTTCCAATACCTATCACCTATGTTAGATAGTGAGCTTCTACTCTAAACCAATCCAGAAGTGCCACCATCACAGCAGAGGATGGAGGACAAGTGTAAGAGAAGGACAGGACATGCCCAGATTCCTCCATCTTGCCTCTTGAACCCCCATTGTAAAACCCCAAAATTCTACTTTTTCACCTTGTGACATATTAACTATCATTCTACTCAAACTCTTGTGGCTTGTAACTCCTCACACAAAGTTGTGTGTGAGGAGTTTGTTGTTTCCATGGGTTAAAATTGAAGGTACAGGTGTTTTTGACTCTGTGCCAAGGTCTCTGAGCCCCCTGTCAGAGTCTGGAGTCCTCCAGGGCAGCCAGAGCAATGTCCTGGGTCCCAAAAGGTCTCCTCCAGCCAGGTCTCAGAAGCTTCTGGAGATCTATTTCACACCCAGGATAGCTCAGCTACCTCAGAAAGCATCAAATCATCAGCATGGCTTCTGTTGCAGTGTTGGAAACAAAAAGGTTTTATGATAAAAGGCAAAATAACAAAACTCTTTACAGAGAAAAACCAATTCAGGTGCAAGAGATTCTTGCTGCTGGTAAAACACCTCACAAAAGCAATTTAGTTCCTTTGTTCTCTTCTTTTTCTACTAAATTGCTCAGGCAGGACTTTTTGGCTCCTGTCCAATTGGGTATCCTTAGGTTTGAGGTGAAGTCCCCCGGGTCCTATGATGAAGAAAGAAACTTCTGAGCTTTTTTCCTTTTTAAGCAGACAAAAGACACTTTTGTCACTCTGTCAACAAGGGCCACACTCCTACAGAAGTTCTCTGCTGTGTGAGGCCTCCACAACACCTCAGTCTCACATCTCCACCCCTGCAGTGGCACACAGGGATTGTCACCTCACCCACCCAGCCTGGGATGTGACAATGGGCAGGGAATCAAAACTTCCAGGGCCAGGCTGGAGCCCCCTGGGTGACCAAACCCAGCCACAGCTGCATCCTCCAGCTCCCTGATCCTTCCCCATCCCCACAATCCCAGCATTTCACTGGGAGCCCCTCCATGGGACAGGGATCTCCCCAGCCCTCTGTACCCAAGTTTTGTCTGTGGTGCTGCCGAGATTGGTGCTCCCAGAAAAGTTTTGAGACCCAAAAAAGGCTCAAAAAAGTGGTGTGGACAACATGGAATGGGAATCAAACACTGCACCTGCAGCAAAAGGGATACAAACTCATTGTCACAGACATCTTTTATGAAAAATCCTTTCCTTAGGATTTTTTCTCCTGAGAAGCTGAAAAGCCTCAGGAACAAAATGTAAACAATGGTTATCTGCTGCTGTGGAATGCAACAGGTAGATCTTTGATTGGCCCATGTTGCTTGTTTCTAATTAATGGCCAATTACAGTCAGCTGGCTCTGACAGAGAGTCTGAGCCACAAACCTTTGTTATCATTCCTTATTATTCTATTCTTAGCCAGCCTTCTGATGAAATCCTTTCTTCTATTCTTTTAGTATAGTTTTAATGTAATATATATCATAAAATAATAAATCAGCCTTCTGAAACATGGAGTCAGATCCTCATCTCTTCCCTCATCCTTAGACTCCTGTGAACACCATCACAACTCATGAAGGGAAATCCTGAAGAGCAGCAAATCAGAAACCATGACAAGTTTTGGATAAATCTATAAACTGTGGGCTTGGACTCAGTCTCTAATTCCCCTGAGTTCTGGGGGATGCAGATGAGGAGAGGGAAGGAAAATCCTAAAGGGGAATCCTGAAGAGCAGCAAGTCTGAAGCTCTGAGATTGGTGCTCCCAGGAAAGTTTTTGAGACCCAAAAAAGCCTCAAAAAATGGTGTGGACAACATGGAATGGGAATTAAACACTGCAGTAAAAGGGACACAAACCCATGAAGGGAAAGCTGGAGCTGGAGGATGCAGCTGTGGCTGGGTTTGGTCACCCAGGGGGCTCCAGCCTGGCCCTGGAAGTTTTGATTCCCTGCCCATTGTCACATCCCAGGCTGGGTGGGTGAGGTGACAATCCCTGTGTGCCACTGCAGGGGTGGAGATGTGAGACTGAGGTGTTGTGGAGGCCTCACACAGCAGAGAACTTCTGTAGGAGTGTGGCCCTTGTTGACAGAGTGACAAAAGTGTCTTTTGTCTGCTTAAAAAGGAAAAAAGCTCAGAAGTTTTTTTCCTCAATTAGCGAAAAAGACACCTCATAGGACCCGGGGGACTTCACCTCAATCTTAAGGATGGCCAACTGGACAGGGGCCAAAAAATCCTGCCTGAGCAATTCACTAGAAAAAGAAGAGAACAAAGGAACTAAATTGCTTTTGTGAGGTGTTTTACCAGCAGCAAGAATCTCTTGCACCTGGATTGGTTTTTCTCTGTAAAGAGTTTTGTTATTTTGCCTTTTATTATAAAACCTTTTTGTTTCCAACACTGCCACAGAAGCCATGCTGATGATTTGATGCTTTCTGAGGTAGCTGAGCTATCTTGGCTGTGAAATAAATCTCCTGGAGCTTCTGAGACCTGGCTGGAGGAGACCTTTTGGGACCCAGGACATTGCTCTGGGTCATTTGAGACCCAGACCAGGACTGGGATTAAGGGATACAAAAATGCAGGAAGCATCAGGTGAGGTGTCTGAAGGGGTTCCTTGTCCCTCTGTACCCCCTGAAATGCTTGCACAGCTCTTCAGACCCTCCCCACTCACCTTGATGAATGGTGGGGAAGTGGTTTTGGTGCCTTTGAAGCCCAGGCCAGGCAGGGACTCACCTGGTGGCCACAGATCAGCATCTCCAGCCTTCTCTGAGGGCTTCCTGGGGACCACAGGGCCTCCCCCAGGGCCCACAGGACACTGAGGGGCTGCACATACCTAACTTGGGCACTGGCTGTGTGTCCCAGAACTGGTAGCTCCTCTTGCTGGCTTCCTCCATGGTTTTGGCAGGTCCCTGACCTACAGAGAAGAGCTCGATGGCTTTTTGAATCTCCTGGATCCTCTCAGCAGGTAAAGAGTTCACCTGAGGGCACAGAAAGACAAAATGAGTCAGGTGAGCCAGCAGGGCTCCTCATCAGGGGAATTTGGAGCTGATCCTGTCATGGAGAGCAGGCAGGAACTTCCTTTCCCATCCTCAATCCTTGATATGAATCCTTTCACCAGCCCTCACCTAGATCTGGTTCCAAGCACTCCCAGGACAAAGGTGATGGCAAAATTTTCTGAAAAATGCTTGAAGTGGGTGCTGTGAGTCCCAGGAGCAAATTCCCCACCTGCCATCCTGCACAGACAGATGGATCAGCCCACACCCAGCACTTGAGATGCTTTCAGTGGCTTTTCTCTCACTGCTCAGCCTCCTCCCTCCACAAACTGCAGCTTCCAGAGGAGTCCCTGGACACCAGGGACTGGGACAAGGCAGAGAGGTTGAGTCAAATGAAAGCCACTTTCATCCTCCTCTTCCTCAGGGTGGACGGCTCTGCACTGAATTCCCAACCCAGCTCCTCTCTGATCCCTGAGGAATTCAATTTGAAACACACAAAGCCCAAATTTAAAGCTCTGCAGTGTCAGATGGACAAAATATTCAAAATATTTGGACAGAAAACAGCCTGTGCTGATGTATGTCCTCTGCCACAGGACCAGAGGGACAAACCCTGTGTGTCCCATTCCTGAATCCCTGACTGCTGGACAGGATCAGGCAAAGCCCAGAGGGATGAAACAGACCCTGCTCTCCCCAGCTGCTGTTCTTGGGATCATCAAGCAAAAAATCAACACCAGCAGAAGTCATTTCTGTGCTGCTGAGGACAGGACTCACCTGGCAGTGTGAGTCTGGGAAGAATAACTTGGAGGTGCTAATCTGACCCTGGAACTGGCTGAGATATCCAGCCCAGGATTGCTTTATCCCTAAAGGGCTCTGCAAACACCTTGTGCACCAACAGGAATCCCCACACATGGAGAAATCATTCAAAATCTGAATTTTTTTGAGCAAATAAATGCCTAAAACCAAGGCTGGGAATTCTTTCTTTGGGCTAAGTAACAGTGGAGGGGTTTGGGATGGGGCTGGGATTGTGGGAAGGGGTGCTCACCTTCACTGGCTGGTCCTGAGCCTGTTCCTGAGATCATCAAACAAAAAATCAACACCAGCAGATGTCCCCTCTGTGCTGCTGAGGGCAGGACTCACCTGGCAGGGTGAATCTGGGAAGAATAACCTGGAGGTGCAAGTCTGACCCTGGAACTGGCTGAGATATCCAGCCAAAGACTTCATTACCCCTGGAGGGCTCTGCAAACACCTTCTGCACTGACAGGAATATCCACACATGGAAAAATCATTCAAAATCTGAATTTTTTTTGAGCAAATAAGTGCCTAAAACCAGGGCTGGGAATTCTTTCTTTGGGCTAAGTAACACTGGAGGGGTTTGGGATGGGGCTGGGATTGTGGGAAGGGGTGCTCACCTTCACTGGCTGGTCCTGAGCCTGTTCCTGAGATCATCAAACAAAAAATCAACACCAGCAGATGTCCCCTCTGGGCTGCTGAGAACAGGACTCACCTGGCAGTGGCAGCTGCTGCCTGTGACAGCAGCTGCTGAATGGGAAGGGTAACTTGGAGGTGCTAATCTGACCCTGGAACTGGCTGAGATTATCCCTGGAGGGCTCTGCAAACACCTTCTGCACCAACAGGAATCCCCACACATGGAGAAATCACCCTAAATCTGACTTTTTTTTTGAGCAACCAAGTGCCAAAAACCAGAGCTGGGAATTCTTTCTTTGGGCTAAGTAACACTGGAGGGGTTTGGGATGGGGCTGGGATTGTGGGAAGGGGTGCTCACCTTCACTGGCTGGTCCTGAGCCTGGTCAGCCTGGTCTCCTCCTCCCTTCTCTTTCTTCCTTTTGGGTTTCTTTTTCTTCTTTTTGGCTCCACTGTCATTTGCTGGACTCAGGCCCCTGAGGAACAAAAGAAACATCATTGGAGCTTTGGGGTTTTTCTTTTGGGACAACATTTTTTGGTTTCTGAGGCACTCTAAAGAAAATGCAGGCTCCTGCTGAGTGCAAGTGTCCAGGAAGGGGAATATTCTGTGCACAGAAATCCCTGGGAGCCCCCAAAAGGGACAGCACCAACACAGGTGTGCTGGGACAGTGGGGACAGTGCCCTGTGCTGCAGGTGACCCCATCCCTGCTCTGCCACCTGTGCCCAAACCCACCCTGGGGAGTGCTGGGGTGCTCAGCTTTGGCTTTTTCCTCTTTTCCAAGCCCAAGGATGGATGTGGAAGCACAAAACACAGGTCCAGCCCCAGGGATGAGGTCCCAGAGCAGGCTCAGGCACCACAGAGAGGTGGTGACACTGTGCCAATGTCACCTCACCTGCAGAGGTGAAGCTGTTTACTGGGAAATCACAATATTGTTGGAAAATTGAGAGTGAGGAGCAAATTTCTGGGAGAACAAGGTGGGAAGTGCCCACAGCAGGGCACAGCTGCTCCTTCCAGAGCTGCAGGGCAGCCCTGGACACCCACATCATCATCATCATCATCATCATCATCCTCCCCAAACAGCTGCTGGTGTGAAATCCCTCACTGAGCCCGGATTTTGTTCCAGTTTTCCCCTCACTGAGCCCGGATTTTGTTCCAGTTTTCCCCTCACTGAGCCCGGATTTTGTTCCAGTTTTTCCCCTCACTGAGCCTGGATTTTGTTCCAGTTTTGTCCCCTCACTGAGCCTGGATTTTGATCCAGTTTTTCCCCTCACTGAGCCTGGATTTTGATCCAGTTTTTCCCCTCACTGAGCCTGGATTTTGTTCCAGTTTTTCCCCTCACTGAGCCTGGATTTTGATCCAGTTTTTCTCCTCACTGAGCCTGGATTTTGTTCCAGTTTTTCCCCTCACTAAGCCTGGGTTTTGTTCCAGTTTTTCCCCTCACTGAGCCTGGATTTTGATCCAGTTTTTCTCCTCACTGAGCCTGGGTTTTGTTCCAGTTTTTCCCCTCACTGAGCCTGGATTTTGATCCAGTTTTTCCCCTCACTGAGCCTGGATTTTGTTCCAGTTTTGTCCCCTCACTGAGCCTGGGTTTTGTTCCAGTTTTTCCCCTCACTGAGCCTGGATTTTGTTCCAGTTTTTCCCCTCACTGATCCTGGATTTTGTTCCAGTTTTTCCCCTCACTGATCCTGGATTTTGTTCCAGTTTTTCCCCTCACTGAGCCTGGATTTTGTTCCAGTTTTTCTCCTCACTGAGCCTGGATTTTGTTCCAGTTTTTCCCCTCACTGAGCCTGGATTTTGATCCAGTTTTGTCCCCTCACTGAGCCTGGATTTTGATCCAGTTTTTCCCCTCACTGATCCTGGATTTTGTTCCAGTTTTTCTCCTCACTGAGCCTGGATTTTGATCCAGTTTTGTCCCCTCACTGAGCCTGGATTTTGTTCCAGTTTTGTCCCCTCACTGAGCCTGGATTTTGTTCCAGTTTTGTCCCCTCACTGAGCCTGGATTTTGTTCCAGTTTTTCTCCTCACTGAGCCTGGCTTGTATTCCAGTTTTGTCCCCTCACTGATCCTGGGTTTTGTTCCAGTTTTGTCCCCTCACTGAGCCTGGATTTTGTTCCAGTTTTTCTCCTCACTGAGCCTGGATTTTGTTCCAGTTTTTCCCCTCACTAAACCTGGCTTTGTTTGCCATCCTGATGCCAAAACCCAAGAGAGGTTCCTGCTCCCAGCATGGCAGAGGGCAACTCATGATGATGATCTTGTGATCCTGCATGGAATGATCTGACACAGGATATTCAACATTATGGGGGAGCTGGGAGCCTCTGAGACACAGCACAGGTGTTCCCCTCCTTGCACCCCAAAACAGAGCAACCCCACAGATCTGACCTGCCCAGAGGTACCAACCTGGAATCCCCCCACAAAAACACAGTTTGATGTCTTTACAAACACAAAATAGTGGTGAAAATGGTGGAGAAGGGAAAAAAAAAGAAAAAAATGTGTTGGAAAATATGTTGGAGCAGCATCCAATTATTTATTTCAGGGAGGAAAACAGAGCTTGGAAGGTGGAAGGTGTCCCTGCCTGGATAATCTTCAAGGTCCCTTCCAACCCAAGCACTCTGTGCAAGGTTATGAAACTGGGGAAAAGTGGATGGAGAAATGGTTTTGGAGGGATGAAATGGGATGTGGAACAGAAAGCCAACATGATGGGGAGCAGAGAAGGGTTTGCAGGACATGGAGCTGTTGGGCTGGGGAAAAGGATCCTCATCCATCAGCAGAGCCTGTGTGGGACAGCTGGAGATGGATGGAAGGGACACCTGGAGATTGGACACCAGGAGGTGGAAGGGACAGCTGGAGAGGGAAGGGACATGAGGAGGTGGAAGGGACACCAGGACATGGAAGGGACACCTGGACGTGGAAGGGACACCTGGAGATGGAAGGGACACCTGGAGATAAAAGGGAAATCAGGAGATGGAAGGGACACCTGGACATGGAAGGGACTCCTGGAGATGGATGGGACTCCTGGAGATAAAAGGGACACCTGGAGATGGAAGAAGCACCTAGAAGTGGAAGGGACACCTGGAGATAGAAGGGACATCAGGAGATGGAAGGGACACCTGGAGATGAAAGGGACATCAGGAGATGGAAGGGACACCAGGAGATGGAAGAAGCACCTAGAAGTGGAAGGGACACCTGGAGATAAAAGGGAAATCAGGAGATGAATCTGCTGATGAAAGGAACATCAGGAGATGGATGGGACACCGGGAGATGGAAGGGACAGGAGATGGAAGGGACACCTGCAGATGGAGCATTCCTGGTGTGTGGAACAAGCAGTGGTTCAGGGCAAGCTGCTCCACCAAAGGGGGTGAAGATAAACCCCCTTTTCTCCAGAAGAACACGAAGGAGAGGAGCAGGAGCCCCAAGGTCCAGCATCCCTGGGGGCAATCTCACCTTCCCTCCACTGCCAGGAAAGGGCTTTGCCCCCACCTGGGAGAGCAGCAATGACACCACGATTGATTTCAGTGACAAATGTCACTTCTTGAACTCTCAGGGGAGCAGCACAGGCAAATCCTGGCCACTCTGAAGTCCTGGCATGAGCAAAGCCACCTTGGAGCTGCAATAAACACATCCCAACCATTTCCCAGCAATTCTGACAGCACCAGGAGAATTCCTGAGCACACCCCAAGGGCTGACACTGAAATTGTCCCTTCCAAAGGGGTAGGACACAAATTCCCAGCTCACCTGCACCTTGGGATGCTGGGACAGACAAAATGCTCTCCTCATCCTCTGTCAGCATTGCTTTGCTTCAGAAATCAGAGCTGCCAACTCCCAGCTTGGTGCTAATGAGCTCAGCCCAAGCAGGCAGGTGAAAGCTCAGAGAAAATTCCTCCCTGATCTACGAGCTGGAAGAAATCAGGGTGCCAGAAGGTGCCATGAGGTTTGGCATTGCAGGTGGCATGGCCAGGAGATGAAAACCAACCTGGCAGAGGAGGCACCAGCTGGAAAATGCTGGAAAACCCAAACTTCCCACTCACTGCACCCAGAAAAGCAACAATTACAGGTATTTTTTTATTTTAAATCTATTTAGGAAAGCAAATATCTTCTTTTTCCAAGGTAGCTACACCACCCAGATACTCCCCAAATTAATGACAATGTGTGGGACAAACCATCACCACCCAAAATCTGCAGCTGGCCTGGCAAAGCTGAGAGGGCTGGAGGAGTTTCATCCTCAGGAGGGGTGAGGTGCATCCCACATCCTAAATCCCACATCCCAAATCCCACATCCTAAATCCCACATCCCACATCCCATATCCCATATCCCATATCCCACAGCCTTCCCAGCTGCATTTAAGGCCTTTTACCCTCCCAAATCCCTTTGCAGCAGGACAAAGGCAAAGCTGCAAACATCTCCCAGCTCCCTGAGGGATCACCATGGGCTCTTTTTCTGGTTAAGGAAAACTTTTCCCTTCTCTTGGGAAAGGCATCCCCACCACCATGGCCATTGCTCCAATCCCTCCTTTCCTGTTTCCAGGTGTCTGCAAAGGCTCCAGCCCCAAACACTGCCCAGAAACAACTCCTGTGACCTGAGTGATCTTGAAAATTGATTTTTGGGAGCTTTTAAAGACAGCAACCAGGCTTGGTCAGGGTGAGACCTGCTTAGATTGGCTCAGCCTTTCTAGAGGCTGGAAATCACCCAGTACCAAACTGGGAAACACCAGGCTCACCCAGTAATACCAAACTGGTGCTCAGCACCCACTCATACATCCCTGGCTGCTCCCAAAGCTCAGGGAGGGAACAAATCCAGTTTGGGGCAGCTCCCTGAGCCTGGTGGGAGGCTGCAAGTGTCAGAGGAGATCCCTGCTCTGTATTTAGGGGATGGAAAATCCTCCTGCCATGCCAGGGGCTAATCAGGCAGCGTGCTTAGGGTGTAATCTCTGAAATCTCGTTAGGGAGGATCTGCAGATGGCAGAGCTCAGATGGCCACCAGTGCCTGCTCCAGGAACCTTTTCTTGTGGCTAAAACCCCTCTGTCCCCTCACACAGGGGCACTCCCAAACCCTTCCAGCCTGGAGCAGTTTCAGGGGATTGGGACACTGCTAATCTTGCTGTCACCACTGCCTGGGAGGTGACAAACCCCATGCCCTTCCAGAACCAGGGAATAAATCCTCCACAGCAGAAGCTCCCTCCACACAAAAGGAAATATTAAAAAATAACCAAGTGGGATTATTTTCTTTGGAAAATCAACTTGGATAGGCACAGCAGAGAGCAGAGCAGCCACTTCCCTGCCTGAAACTCAATTCCTCTTTCCTGTCCTTAAAAGGAAAGGAAGTGTTGCTTTCACTGAGGAATACTTTTATGTTTTAAACCTCAGGGCCAAAATCCAGTGAGTCCCAGGCATAGGAAGGGCTCTGAGTGAGGCTCAGCAGCTCAAAGCCCTTCCCTTGCCCTGGTTTTGGGGACAGTGGCACTGGGGTGACAGGAAACACTCCCACACCCTGCTGCAATGGAATGGATGCTATGGAATAAACACAATTAATGCCTGTAAGAAATCCATCCTCCTTCCCACCACTTGGTCTCTCCCTGGTGCTTTTTGGGGGTTTTCCAGAGAAAAACCTCCCTGTTTCACGCTCCTTATGTGCCCACCAGCCACAATTTTGGTGTTATTTCCCAAATTATCCAAATTATTTCCTAGTGGATACTCCCAGCTCCTCTTGGTGCCCAGGATCCCAAGGAGGGCTCCAGAAAACACCTTTTCCTGGCAAAGGGCATGAGGAACTGCTGCAGCAGTGATTGAGCACCCTGTCTCCTGTGCTCAGCTCTGGCTTGCACAAACCTAATCATGTCAGAGGCAAAGAAAATAAAAATCTCCCCCAAGCACAGCTAAAGAGATTAAAGTGAGACACGGTGCCACACCCGGGAGGCAAATGAAATATAAATGGGCAGCTGTGCTGTCAGAAAAAAAAGCCTCTGTGATATTTCTTGGGTGACCTTTTATTCACTTTTGGGTCCTGGGCAGGCAGGATTGGAGGGAGAATGGTGGGGAAGCAGCACCAGGAGAGCAGGAGGAGCCCAGGGAGGTGCAGAAAAATCAAAGTGAAAACTGCAGGAACCTCTGCAAAGCCACACGTTGGTGTTGGATTCCCAGCAGGAACGGGGACAGAGCCTCTCCCCCAAATCCCAGCATGGTGAGACAGCTCTGCACTGTATTAATTAATTCACTGAGTAATGAGGGTGCTACGTTAAGCATTCCTGCTGAGATAAGGACCTGCCTGGCTGCCTGTGTTGTTGTTATTCCACCATTCCATTCCCCTGCAGGCTCCGACCACGAGACAATGTAGGCAGAGCTTTGCAAAACCCTGCGCTGTGTTTAGGATAACGACGGGGTGAGTGTGCGGAACGCCGCGATTATTCCGGGGATGCCACACGCTCCGCACAGCAGCGTGTCACCGTGCCACCACCCTGGGTGGCACCGCGGGGATGGAGATGCCACGAGTGGGCTGAGGCTCCTGCGGGAGGGCACAGGGAATGCGGGGAGACACACCCTAATGCACAGCCAGGAAGAGCTGCTAAATGCGCTCATTTCTGCCCCAAAAAGGCGCTCCGGACCCACCCCGGCAGCACCGCAGCACCGCGGCCGTCACCCATCCACGCCGCGGCCGCGCCCGACCCGGCTGAGCTTCGGACACGCTCCCGCAGCGGGTGTGAATGGGCGCCAGCGGCACCGCCCCCCCGCCAGACTGACAGGCGCCTCGACCAATCGCTGCCCGGGACGCTGCCCAGTGACCAATCAGCGCAGGCAAGGGGCGGGGCGCCTCTCACTTCCCGGCCGTTCCTCGCCTCAATGGGCCCGGCCGCCGCCGTGGCACGCGGTCCCGGCCGCCGCTCACCCCCGGTTGGAGCCATGCTCCGCCTCGTTCTCGCAGTCGCTGCAATGCTCGTGGTCGTTCTCCTCCGCCGCCGGCCGCGAAGTCCTCGCCGGTGGCCGCCTCACTGCTGTCTCACTGTCGTCCGCCATCTTGAACGGGGCCTCCGCGCGTGCCGCGCCCCCGCAACAAAGCGCGCCGCGATTGGCCGGCAGGCCGTGAGGCATGCCGGGAGTGGTAGTCCGCGTGGGTTTGCGGGGGCCGGGCTGCGCCGGGACCGGAACTACAATTCCCGTGAGGCCTCTGGTGGCGTTTACGGGCGGGCCGCCGGTGGCGGGAGAGCTCCCTCACACCGGGACGCCGCGTGGATGTCCCGGCGGACGGAGAGCCGCGGCCCGTTCCCCGCTGAAGCCGCGTCTCCACCCGTGAGGGATGGGAGGGATGCCTGAGGGATGGGTCGCGTCTAATGAGGGCAGCGCTGATTGGCTGCGAGAGACGCCCCCACTTCCCGCCAGCCAATGGGAGCGCGGGACACTGCGGCGTGGGTGAAGCCGGGCGGAGGGTGAGTGTGAGGGTGGCGGCCATGGCGGTGGCCCCGGGGTCGGTCACGGTGTTTGTGGCGGCTCTTTCCCCGCCAATTAACGGTGATTCTTCCCTTTGGCTGCAACTTCCTCCAGCCAAACACCTCTTAGCCCCAGCAGAGATGAGGAGGGCCGGGTGAGGATGGTGCTGGAGCTTCATCCAGCTTCATCCCCATTCCCTGTACTTGCCTGGTGGATGGGTTAAGGCTGGCAGCTTGTGCTGTGCTCAAACCCCCCAGGAAGCGAGACACGGGAATTTTTAGGCACTTAATTCTTTGAAAAACATTTCTTCAGTGCTCTGGGTGCACCTCCCCATAACAGCTCACTGAGTTTTCCTGAGCAACCTCTGTGGGTCGTGTTCTGGTTTATCCCCATACCTGGTTTAGTTGGACCAGGCCAAATACATCCCGAAAAATGCTGTATTTTGGGGAAAACTACCTCTGGCTCCTGCCAGTAACATCTGCAGGAGCAAGCTGCCCTCTCCCCTCGTGTGCAGTTCAAAGCAGAGCTCGTTAAATATTGATGGCTGAGATCTGTGCAGGCCCTTGGACAGATCTGAACATCCCTGCCTGGCCCTGCTTTCCAGGGTAACCCTTCCAAGGGCTGCTTTCCCCTGCAGTGATTCCTGTGGAGGAGGGACAGAAATAGCAGGGTTTTGGGAGCAAGTCCCAGAAGTCTGGAATTACTGCAGTTAAAACCCTGTTTACAAGGGCAGGAGAGTTTTCAGGGTATTTTTACAAAATGTATTTTTGTAAAAATACATTTTTTTTACAAAGCAGGAGCCTGCACTGATCCAGCTCCTCCTCCTACAAGCTGCAGCAGTGGGAGGATAAAATCCTGATGGGATGGCAAATAAATAATAAATAACCAGCTCCTCTGTCACTCCAAGCCCCCTGGGACACCCCTGTGGGGTCCAGGTCCTGTTTGGGATGTAGATAAGCCTCCACAATCTTTGCTGTTTGCTGTTCATATTTTGGCCCTCCGTTTTTCCTTGTTGCTGTGGGTTTGGGTCCTGTTTGAGGATTGAATTATGACTGAAATGTCCTTTTTTTGTTGTGGTTTTCTGTTTTGTTGTGTTCCCAGCCATCCTCTGTGCCCACCTGCTGTCCTGGGGGGGCACTGTGGGCAGTTTGTACCTGGCAGGGGAAAACTGTCTGAATTCTGCCCTTTTTCACTGCTCCTGTGTCCCAGTCCTGGCTCAGATAGGGCAGAACTCAGACAATATCTGAGCCAGGAGTGGGACACAGGAACAGGGAAAAAATTGTCTGAATTCTGCCCTTTTTTATTCCTTTTGTGTCCCACTCCTGGCTGAGATCTGAATTCTGCCCCTTTTTCACTTTTCCTGTGTCCCTGCCTCAGATTTTGTCTGAATTCTGCCCTTTTTTATTGCTTTTGTGTCCCACTCCTGGCTTAGATAGGGCAGAACTCAGACAATATCTGAGCCACGACTGGGACACAGGAGCAGGGAAAAAGGGAGAATTCAGACCATTTTTTCCTGCTCCTGTGTCCCACTCCTGGCTCAGATTTTGTCTGAGTTCTGCCCTATCTGAGCCAGGAGTGGGACACAGGAACAGGGAAAAAATGTCTGAGTTCTGCCCTTTTTCACTTCTCCTGTGTCCCACTCCTGGCTCAGATCTGAATTCTGCCCTTTTTCCGTGCTCCTGTGTCCCAGTCCTGGCTCAGATCTGAATTCTACCCTATCTGAGCCACGACTGGGACACAGGAACAGGAAAAAATTGTCTGAATTCTGCCCTTTTTTATTGCTTTTGTGTCCCACTCCTGGCTCAGATCTGAATTCTGCCCCTTTTTCACTCCTCCTGTGTCCCTGGCTCAAATATTTTCTGAATTCTGCCCCTTTTTCACTCCTCCTGTGTCCCTGGCTCAAATATTTTCTGAATTCTGTCATTTTTCACTGCTCCTGGGTCCCAGTTCTGGCTCAGATAGGGCAGAACTCAGACAATACCTGAGCCACGACTGGGACACAGGAGCAGGGAAAAAGGGAGAATTCAGACCATTTTTTCCTGCTCCTGGATCCCACTCCTGGCTCAGATTTTGTCTGAATTCTGCCCCTTTTTCACTTCTCCTGTGTCCCACTCCTGGCTCAGATTTGAGTTTTGCCCTTTTTCCGTGCTCCTGTGTCCCAGTTCTGGCTCAGATTTTGTCTGAATTCTGCCCTTTTTCCGTGCTCCTGTGTCCCAGTTCTGGCTCAGATATTGTCTGAATTCTGCCCTATCTGAGCCAGGACTGGGACACAGGAACAGGAAAAAATTGGCTGAATTCTGCCCTTTTTCATTGCTTTTGTGTCCCACTCCTGGCTCAGATCTGAATTCTGCCCCTTTTTCACTGCTCCTGGGTCCCAGTTCTGGCTCAGATAGGGCAGAACTCAGACAATACCTGAGCCACGACTGGGACACAGGAGCAGGGGGAAAAGGGAGAATTCAGACATTTTTTCCCTGTTCCTGTGTCCCACTCCTGGCTCAGATTTGAATTTTGCCCTTTTTCTGTGCTCCTGTGTCCCTGGCTCAGATATTTTCTGAATTCTGCCCTTTTTCACTGCTCCTGGGTCCCAGTCCTGGCTCAGATAGGGCAGAACTCAGACAATATCTGAGCAGGAGTGGGACACAGGAGCAGGAAAAAATTGTCTGAATTCTGCCCTTTTTTATTGCTTTTGTGTCCCACTCCTGGCTCAGATCTGAATTCTGCCCCTTTTTCACTGCTCCTGTGTCCCTGGCTCAGATATTTTCTGAATTCTGTCATTTTTCACTGCTCCTGTGTCACCCTCAACAAACCTGCTCAGAAATTTCCTGATTTCTCTGAGCAGATCCAGAGGAGGCCGTGGAGATGCATCAAAGGCTGGAGCTCCCCTGCTCTGGATCCAGCTGGGAGAGCTCACCTGGAGAAAAGAGGGATCCAGGGAGAGCTCAGAGCCCCTTCCAGGGCTTAAAGGGGCTCCAGGAGAGATTTTGGACAAGGGGAAATGGGATATTGGGATGGAATTCCTCCCTGTGAGGGTGGGCAGGCCCTGGCACAGGGTGCCCAGAGCAGCTGGGGCTGCCCCATCCCTAAGAATGTTCCAGACCAGGTTGGACAGGGCTTGGAGCACCCAGGGATAGTGGAAATCCCTGTCTGTAGCAGGAGGTGGAGTTGAATTTGGTTTAAAATCTCTTCCAATCCAAATAATTCCATAATTCCATGCTCAGGGTGCTTGTGGTGGTGTTCACAGGGCTCTGAGGATGAGGGAGAGATGAAGATCTGACTCCATGTTTCAGAAGGCTGATTTATTATTTTATGATATATATTACATTAAAACTATACTAAAAGAATAGAAGAAAGGATTTCATCAAAAAGCTAGCTAAGAATTAAAAAAGAAAGAATGATAACAAAGGTTTGTGGCTTGGACAGAGTCTGAGCCAGCTGATTGGGATTGGCCATTAATTAGAAACAACTCTATGAAACCAATCACAGATTTACTTGTTGCATTCCACAGCAGCAGATAATCAATGTTTGCATTTTGTTCCTGAGGCTTTTTGGCTTCTCAGGAGGAAAAATCCTAAAAAAAAGGATTTTTCATAAAATGTATCTGTGACAGTGCTGTGGTTTGATGATTTGAGGTGCTAAAGGGGAAGGAATTGCTAAACCAGGAGGAACCTAGGGCTGCCTCAAATGCCACATCCAGAGCAGCATTTTTAACCCAGCACTGTGGCACACCCAGCTCAGAGGCTGCCAAAATCCTGCTGATATCTCAGTGACACCCTGAGAAAATAAAAAAAACGAGCTTTGAACAACGTTGCCTGTTTGGGACTAAATATTTGATGTGCTCGGCATGAACAGAATTCAGACAATATCCTGGCGCGTTTGGCAGCTTTTCCCTTTCCCTTGTAGGGAAGAGCAGCATGTTCCTGGTGGGACTCTCGGGTGGCATCGCGTCGGGGAAGAGCGCGGTGGTGGCCGTGCTGCGGGAGCTGGGCTGTGCCGTGATCGACGCCGATGTTCTCGCCAGGCAGGGTGAGTGCCCAGCGCTCCTCCCTCTCCATGAGGTTCCCCTGACAACCGGCATCGCTGACGGCAGAGGGTGCTCTGGCTACATCGCAAAAAGGTTTTTCCCTCCTGCTTCCCAGTCCCAGCTGCCCCGGGAGGGGATTGGAATGGGGATATATTTTTAATAAAGGGAAAAAAAAAAAAAATATCATGACCTAATAAACACCATGGGGTATTGAAGTCGGAGGGAGGGACCCACCTTGCATTGATCAGCATCAACTCCGGTTGATTCATCAATCAGGCACCTTTTATAACAGTGTTAATTCACTTCATGCATATTGCAAAGTCTGAGCTCACAATAGGTCAGAGATAACACACCAACCCCTCCTTATGTTTCCAATACCAAGATTTGGGTTCTCAAAATTATTTTTGCTTTCCCAAAACAGCCAAAGATAGAACATCTACTTGTTATGAGAAAGCTGCCTGAGAACTCTGATGTCCAAGGCTCTCAAGGCCTTCATGTTTGTCACTTTTACCTGTAATTAAAAACAACCTGAGAACCTCTGCTGTTCACAGAAACAGGCTGTGAGAACCTGTCCCCCACAGCTGCCTTCCAAGCCATCCCTGAAAAAATCTCCAACAATGGGGATGTTGTACTCTGAGTTTCCATCCCTTAGAGTGTGATGATTCCCAGGTTTGAAAGCAAAAGGAAATGTGGTTTCCTGTCAAGTGGGATCCCTTGATGAGTCCAACACATCCCCTGAGCCCCAGGACACCCATCCTGTCACTCAGTTATGGTGGTGGCTGAAAGAGAATGTCCCTTTGTGCTTCATGTTGTTATTCTGGTGATACTGAGAGATCAGAGCACAAAATTGATGTGCTCAGAAAAAAAACCCCAAACAACAAAAAAACCACTCCAAAACAACAGCAAAACAAAACAAACCCAAACAACAACAACAAAAACAAAAGGCTTGTGCTGCTTGGGCTGGAGAAAAACCCCAAAATCCCAGCTCTGTTGACTCAGTAGGACCAGAGCAGAACTTGTTTTCCCTGATTACCTGGGAGATGTTAATCCCTTCACCCCACCAGGGTAATGAGGAGAGCACAGGGTGCCCAGAGCAGCTCTGGCTGCCCCTGAATCCCTGGAAGTGTCTCAGGTCAGGCTGGATGGGGCTTGGAGCAGCCTGGGATAGTGAAATATGTCCCTGCCATGGCCTGGGTGAGGTTTCTCCCCAAACCAGTCTGGGTTTCTGAGTTGCTGCATGCAGCAGGTTTGGGGTCTGCTGTTGAACAATGGTGTCATTTGGAAATGCCTGAGCTTTTCTGTTTGGTGAAGAACTTACTGTGTAGCCACTCAAAGCTGTGATGCTTTAACATTTTATTGCACTGTAATTCCCCTGGAGGTGCAGGAGAAATTTGCTGGAGGTGCTAAAAGCCCTCAGAGACAGTAGGAAAACACTACAGATACTCTGTGAAAGTTTTCTGCCAATCACTTTATTTTACACCAATTCCTTTTTTATATGTGTTTGTTTACTATATGGATTTCACCCATCCTGAAACTGCCTTCCACAGGAGAAAAAAAATTGCTCTTAAAGACTTTTATGAGCTTGGCCTGAGGTTCCAACCTGTGGCAATGTTCCTGGATTTGGGAGAGATGATTATCTGTGGTCTGTCCTCGCTGTGGTTACCCTCAGCTGGAGCTTAATTATGGTTTTATTGCTTCATCCCTTTTGTTGGGGATTTTTTTTTTCTGTGGTGGCTTTAAAGTTGTACACTCCTGTAACATCAGAGCCCCTGCAAGGGCTGGTTGGGGGTTGAGCTTTTTCTGTTCATTTTTCTGAAGAATTTAGTGACTGATGTGAAAGATAATAAAAACAAACCACCTCAGCAGCATCCAGAGCCATGTGAGTATCCACAGAGTGCTGAAGTTTCCAGCTGGTCCTGGTTCCTTTAGGATCTCCCTGCTCCATCCTGGTGGGAATTGGCTCAGCCCAGCTGCTCCCCCAGCCTTGGCTTGTGGCCATCACCGTGTCCTCCCTGCTGAATGGTCACCCTGAGAGGGTTGTGGTGCTGAATTCGTGTCTGCAAAGGGATCAGGGACCTTGGGCTGGCAGCAGCTGCAGATGTGCTGCCAGGACAGATGTGCTGCCAGGGCGAGCACCAGCGCTGTGGTGAATGAGCAAAGCCCATCTGAGGGTGATTGCTGATGCAAACACCAAGTGTAAAGCTGTAAAACTGCCTCTCACCCCCAGCTGTTTGATGTTCTCAGTGGTGCAGCCCCACTCCAAGGCCCATCAGCAGATCCTGCAGCACTTTGGCACCGAGATCCTCCTGGAGAACGGCGAGATAAACCGCGAGGCTCTGGGAAGCATCATCTTCTCCCAGCCCGAGAAACGGCGGCTGCTGAACTCCATCACCCACCCTGAGATCCTGAAGGAGATGCTGAAGCAGATCCTGAAGTATTTTGTGCTTGGTAAGAGGCTTTGTCCAGGCTCCTGCCCAATCAGGAGTCATCCCTGCTCCCTTGGATGTGGGGAGAGGGACATTGAGTGACAGCCTTTGGTGTCAGCCTTGTCCTGCTTGGGCAGGAGCCGTCCCTGCTCCCTCTGCCTTTGGTTTGAATGTGGGGAGAGGGACAGGGATGACAGAGGGAGGGAAGGGACATTGAGTGACAGCCTTTGTGCTCTGCCTGCGGTGGCCTTTGGTGTCAGTGTTTGGAGGATTCATTCCTGATTCACTCCTGCCTTTCACTGCTGCCCTTCACCGCTTTCCCCTGTGGTTTCAAGTGTATCTGTAGGGCCTGGGAGCAGCTTTGCTGAGATTCCCCACAGGATAATGCCCCACTCCTGCAATGGCCACACATCCCTCCCTGCCCCCTGCCTGCTCCAGCTTCACTGCAAGCTGTGGAGCCCTCAGAGTGTTGATAAGGTGAGGGATGGGCTGACAGCTGTGGCTTCCAAAGTGCCACGTTCCCCCTGATAAAAGGAACAAATGCAGCTGTCAGGCTGGGCTGGGGAAATGCCAGATAAGATCAGCAGCTGTTCCAGAGGTCCCTGTGTAGACAGAAGGATGCCTTAATAGAGTCAGTCTGGATTGGTGCTGCTTATCAGAGCCCTGAGAGAGCTGAACAGGCTGGGGCACCACGGGGCCGAGCTCTGCTGCGGGGTGAGGAGGAGGAGGAGGAGGAAGCACAAAGGAAGCAACAGGCAGGAATGCCAGGAGCCAGAGATGGAGTCTTGAACTCGGGGCTGCGGGCTGAGGAGGCGGATGCTGTCCTGGCCCTTGGCTAGAGCTCTGTGTGGCTTCAGCAGGCTGCTTTGTCCTCATTAGTCAGGATTTAATGATTTGGGATAGCTGGATGATGTCTCTGAGGATGGCTGTGTAAGGAAAGCTCTGATCGATCAAATCAGAGGGCATGAGAAGCCTCTCAGGGCAGAGGTGCCGGTGGAATGGTGGCTCCTTGGATGATGATGTCTTTGTCAAGGCTTCACTTGCTGTGGGCAGCTCAGTTTTAGGGGGGTTATAAAGAGGGGACACCAGCCTGAGATGTCCCCATGACTGGGGGACACACAGGGAAGTGAAGTCCTGACTTAGAGCTTTCCCCTCTCTCCCAGACTCACCAGAGCATCTCCCACCTCCCCAAGGGCAGAGGCATGGAGAGAACCAGGGGAACAGCGATTGACTGTGAGAAGCTCTGCTCCCTGTGCTGTCAGAGGTTTTAACCCAAACTCAGCCAGTTTTGGTGAGAGTTCAGCCCCTGGGCTGTGCCTGGAGGCTCCCCTCACATTTCAGTGTCACAGCTGCACGAGGTCTGTGGAGATTTCCTTGCTCCCCTTGGAAAAATGGAGCTGTTTAACCAAAGCTTCTCATAAAGGGAGGAAAGCTGAGCAGGGAAATGCTGGCTCAGATGGCTGCAGCCTGGTGAAGTCTTGGACAAGAGAAGGAGAGCAGAGCAGATCCTGCTGTGGGCACTGCTTCCCAGGAGAAGCCAGCACAGCACACAGCTGCTGCTGCTGCCAGCCAGGCACTGCTGCTCTCATTTCAGCTCCTCGTTTCAGCTCCTCATTATATTTCTGCAGTTTCACCTTTGCTCTGGAGCAGCCAGGTTAGGGTTGATTTTTTTATTTTTTTTCCCCTCTGGAAACTTGGAATGAAACCATTTCCTCCCTGTGAGAGGGAGGAGGGCCAGCAGGCTCTGCTCTGCTTGGCTGTGATCATGGAGCTGAAGATCTCCTGCTTGCTTTGCTTTCCCTGGCCATGGTGTGTGTGCAGCATGAAGGGATTTGGGAATGGGGGTTAACTCTGTTCCTTTTTTGGGGAATGTTTCTGTTTCCACAGGTTACCGCTACGTGATCCTCGACATCCCTCTGCTCTTTGAGACCCGTGGGCTGACCAGGCTGATGAAATACACAGTGCTGGTTTATTGGTAAGTGCTCTGGGAACCACGAGGACAGGGACAATGTCACCTCTCTCAGAGGGGACCATCATCCACTCTGGAGGTTCAGCCTCAGCCCTGGTGCAGTTGAGAGAAGCAATACCTCCGTTTGCAGTGCATGAGGGCCTTCCTGAGCTTTCCCTAGCACCATCCTAGAGGGAATTCACTGAATTCACTGCCTTTGGGCTCTCCACAGCCCGTGTTCTATCAGGGCAGCATTTGGGGCTCTGTTACAGGCTGTGTGAATGCTGAGAACAGCCCAGGCAGCCGTGCCTCTGCTGCTCCAAGTGCAGGCTGCTCCCCCAGAAATGACAAGGGGGCACCTCTCTCATTCCCACTTTATCCCAGTGGGGCAGATCCCCCTTCCCCTCCCTCCCACCCCCAGCTCATCCCCGTGCTCCGCCCGGCAGTGACCCCCCGACTCAGCTGGCGCGGCTGATGAAGAGGAGCGGGCTGGGCGTGGCCGAGGCCGAAGCTCGGATCAGCTCGCAGCTGCCCCTGGAGGAGAAGCGCAGGTGGGCCACGCACGTCATCGACAACTCCGGGGACTGGGAGAGCACTCGCCGGCAGGTCCTGCAGCTGCACAGCCGCCTCGAGGATTCCCTGGATTTCCTGTGGGCACGGCTGGCCGTGGGCACGGCTGTGGCCGGGCTGGGCGGGCTGGTGTTCCTCCTCATCCGGCATTTCATCTCTTAATTCACCTTTTCTCTTAGGCAGGGAAGGGGGCCTGAATTTCCCCGTTTGAAAAGGGCACTGAAAGGCCACCTCTGTTAATGAGCTTTGCCAGCTGAATGCAGACAGAGGTGTCTCCTTGCACTCTTCCCAAGGTGAACACAGCCAGAGGTTTTTTCAGGCACATTCTCCCTGCTCAGGTTCTCACCCACCAGCTGTGCCTGTGGGATGGTGCCCTCGATCCCATGTGGGTCCATTGTGGGACTTCAGTGAGCTGAGGCACTTTAATCTGGGACAATCTCACTTTAATTTGGGACAATCCCACTTTAATCAGGTACAATCTCACTTTAATGTCTTCCAGGACAATCTCCTCCCTAGGGCTGGGGCCTTCTCAGACCTGCAGTGTTCCCTGAGGTGATTCCCCATAGCTCAGCCCTCTTAATCCAAATTTAGATTTGGGATTTCCCTTCTTTCATGTTGATTTAAAGGAAAGCTGTTAAATCAGCGAGGGGGAGGACAGCACCTCATTCACATGGATGGGGTGCTCAGCTTGCTGCTCCTCCCCTCTGCCTCTGTGGCCATCACTCAAGGGTCACCCTTGGCTTTGGATCCAGGGCTGTGATCCACCCTGGAGCAGGCTGAGACCTGGGCTCTGCCTCATTCCAACTCATTTCCTGCTGTTTGAGCTTCCTTTGGCAGCAGTTCCCTGGTGGGAGAGCCGAGCCCGGGCGAGGCGGGTGCTGGGTCTTCACTTTTGTTTTAATAAAACACTGCAAGCAGCTGCTCCACATCCCGTGGCTCTTCCCAGGCTGTTCCTATGCCGGGGCACGGCTGCACTCTGTAAAGTTCAGCACACACAGGAAGAGCTGCTGCCTGCTCCTGCTTTTCCCAGTAAACATCCCTGAGCTGCTTGGAGCATCAGCCCTGCCATGGCTTTCCTCGGGGGGCTGTGGCTCAGTGTTGGCTCTGGGGTGGGTTTGGCTTGCTGGGATGTGATTCTGGACCTGCTGTGGTTCTCTGTTCCCTCTGGGGTACCCCTGTCCCCAGTGCCACTGCTTGTCCCCACACCACGACCATGGTGATCCCTGGGATCCTCCAGGGTGTTCCCACCCTCCTGCCACCCTTTAGGCACAGGGACCTTCCCAGGGTGTCCCCAGCCAGCACCTGCCCCTTTTTGGGGGCCAGGCACTCTTCCACCTCCATCCTCCCCTGGTGAGGAGAGACCTGGTGGTGCCTGTGCAGTCCCAGGGAGCCTCCCTTAGCTGTACCCCAGCGCTGACCCCTCCTGCTCTAAACGCTCCCTGATTGTGCTGTGCCGCTGGAATCCCTCGCAGGCAGCCATCAATCAGGGCCGGAGCGAGATTTCTCGGCCGAGATAAGAGCCAGTTCCGCCTCCCTCGGATAAATGGAGCCCGGGGTGGGAGGATGGAGCGAGACGGGGAATAATCGCATTTGGCGCTGCGCTCCCGCCCGGCTGACGTTCGTTCACCCGCCGCTAACGAGTTTAGCGGGGCCGGGAAAGCGAGAGGATCCAGGGGGATGCTGAGGCCGGGGGAGCCTGGGCTGAGCCCCCTGCGTGGGCTGCACCCACGGGGGAAGGGCTCTGGAGCGTGGCTATGGAGTTGTGTCCGTAGGAGCTGCCCCAGGATTGCACCAGCCCCACTCCTGAACATCCCAAACCCCCTCAGGGCAAACCCAAGGAAGGGAGGCTCCAGGAATGGGGTACAGCAGGGAAGGGGGACTCCAGGAATGGGGTACACCAGGGAAGGGGGACTCCAGGAATGGGGTACACCAGGGAAGGGGGGCTCCAGGAATGGGGTACACCAGGGAAGGGGGGCTCCAGGAATGGGGTACAGCAGGGAAGGGGGGCTCCAGGAATGGGGTACACCAGGGAAGGGGGACTCCAGGAATGGGGTACACCAGGGAAGGGGGCCTTCAAGAATGGGGTACACCAAGGAAAAGGAGCTCCAGGAATGGGGTTTACCAGGGAAGGGGGGCTCCAGGAATGGGGTACAGAAGGAAAGGGGGTGTTCCAGGAATGGGGTACACCAGGGAAGGGGGGCTCTGAGGAAGGGGTTACCCCAGGGAGGGGATGCTCTGTGAAGGGGGTGCTCCAAGAATGGGGTACAGCAGGGAAGGGGAGCCCCCGGAATGGGGTACAGCAGGGACGGAGGGGGGCTCTGAGGAAGGGGTTACCCCAGGGAGGAGGTGCTCCAGGAAATGGGGTACAGCAGGGAAAGGGGGCTCCAGGAATGGGGTACAGCAGGGAAGGGGTGCTCTGAGGAAGGGGTTACCCCGGGGAGGAGGTGCTCCAGGAAATGGGGTACACCAGGGAAGGGGGCTCCAGGAATGGGGTACAGCAGGGAAGGGGTGCTCTGAGGAAGGGGTTACCCAAGGGAAGTCGTGCTCTGTGAAGGGGGTGCTCCAATGATGGAGCTCCATGGCCACCAGTGGCCGTGTGACAGATGGCTCAGCGGTATCGGCCATCAGTGGCCATGGAGATGGCCGGGAGAACATCCTGGCTGAGCCCCTGAGCTCCTGGAACAGGTTCTGCCCACTGAGCGGGCTCCACGTGGGCTCCCAAAGCCCCTGGGTGCTCATGGAGGATCGTGGGTGCTGATGGAGGATCGTGGATGCTCATGGAAAGTCGCGGGTGCTGATGGAGGATCGAGGGTGCTGATGGAGAGTTATGGGTGCTGATGGAGAATCCCGGGTGCTGCACCTCGACCCCCGCCCCGGCCCCGCGCGTTGAGGCCGCCCCAGTTCCCCGCACGTCCCGCCATCGATCGCGGAGCAGCCGCCACCGTCACCGCGGGCCCCGCGCCCACCGGGGCGGCTCGAGCAGAGCCGGCCCCGCGCCGCGAAGCCAAATATTTGACTGTGCAAATTGGCGGCCGGATCGATGCTGCTGCGGCTGGCGGGGGCTGTGACAGACGAACCCTCCTCCTGCCGCACCCCTGCTCCTGCCTCCCCTTCCGAACCGGAGCAGCCCCCCCCGAGCATTTCCTTCCTCAGTGCGCCCCTTTCTTGGGGTACCCCCTCTCCTCTGCACCCCTTCCTCAGAGCATCCATTCCCCATTCCTGAAACCTCCCTTTCTTGGAGCTCCATCGCTGGAGCACCCCCTACACAGGGCACCCCCTTTCCTGCTGTACCCCATTCCTGGAGCTCCCTTTCCTGGTGTACCCCATTCCTGGATCCCTCCTTCCCTGCTGTACCACATTCCTGGTGTACCCCATTCCTGGAGCCTCCCCTTCACAGAGCACCCCCTCTCTGGGGTAACCCCTACCTCAGAGCCCCCCTTCCCTGCTGTACCCCATTCCTGGAGTCCCCCTTTCCTGCTGTACCCCATTCCTGGAGCCCCCTTTCCCTGCTGTACCCCATTCCTGGAGTCTCCCTTTTCCTGCTGTATCCCATTCCTGGAGCCCTCTTTCCTGCTGTACCCCATTCCTGGAGCCCCCATTCCTTTGTGTGCCCCATTCCTGGAGCCCCCTTCCTGCTGTACCCCATTCCTGGAGCCCCCTTTCCTGTGCCCCATCCTGGACACCCCTTCATTGCGATGTCCCCAGTGCGGTAAGGTGAGCCCCCGTGTGACAGGTCCCCCCTCCCTGGGGTAACCCCTTCCTCAGAGCCCTCCTTCCCTGGTGTACCCCATTCCTGGAATCCCCCCTTTCCTTCTGTACCCCATTCCTGGAGCCCCTTCCCTGGTGTACCCCATTCCTGGAGCCCTTCTTCCCTGGTGTACCCCATTCCTGGAGCTCCCTTTCCTGGTGTACCCCATTTCCTGGAGCCCCCTTTCCTTGGCCCACCCTCCATGGGACACCCACTTGGCCAGGATGTGGGGTCAGATGTCCCCTCACGAAGCTGCAGGTACAGGGTGATGTCCCCCCGTGGGACATGTCCCCAGGTGTCAACTGGGTGGGCACCTCAATACCCACAAGGGGGAACAAGCCGGGGGTGTGAGTGTGGTGTCACTGCATGGCATCTGTTGTCACAGGTGTCACTGTCACTGCACGGCCCCGGGGTGTGGCACAGTGTCAGTGTCACTGCACACCTCCCCGGGGTGGCACATAGTGTCACCGTGGCTGCACAGCCCCACTCGTGTCACACGGAGCTGCCGCGCAGCCCTGCGGTGCTGCACAGCTTCACTGTTGCTCCCCGGAGTGTCACATGGTGTCACTGTCACCGCGCGGTGCACAGGGTGTCACTGTCACTGTGGGGCCGCCGGGTGCCACGCAGTGTCACTGCAGCTCCCGTGGATTGTCACACAGAGTCACCGTCAGCGCCTGGTGCTGGGGCTGTCACACAACGCTATGTCACCGCGTGGCCCACGGCGTGTCACCCACTGTCACCGTCACTGCCGGCCCACAGTGGATCACCCAGTGTCACTGTCACTGCACGGCCCACGGCGTGTCACCCACTGTCACCATCACTGCACAGCCCGGGGTGCAGGACACTCCCGGTGCCACCCCTGCACACCCCATCGCTGGCACCCCCTCCGTGTCACACCCCGCGACAGCACAGCTGTCCCAGCACCCCAAATCCCGGCTGCTCCCCCTGGGGACACGTCCCCGAGCCTGTCCCCTCCGCCAGCCGTGTGGCCATCGCCTCGCAGCGCTCACCGCCGGCGCTAATTAACTGCGGTGTTGGCAGCCCTTAATTGCCGCGCGGTGGGAGGGTGACAGCCCCGCCGTGTCCGTAATGAGAGGCGGCGTGACGGGGACAGGGACGGGGATGTGCCACCCACACCCTGTGCCCTCCCCCTGCCTGCGGCCGGGCTGTGCCCGCTGGGCTGGGGACAGTGCCTGGTGCTGGCTGGGGACAGTGGGGATGGGGACAGTGCCTGGTGTGGGGATGGGGACAGTGGGGATGGGGACAGTGGGGATGGGGACAGTGCCTGGTGTGGGGATGGGGACAGTGCTGGTGTGGGGATGGGGACAGTGCCTGTGTGGATGGGGACAGTGCGGGTTGGGATAGGGACAGTGCTGGTGTGGGGATGGGGACAGTGGGGATGGGGACAGTGCCTGGTGTGGGGCTGGGGACAGTGCCTGGTGTTGTGATGGGGACAGTGCCTGATATGGGGCTGGGACATGCTGGGACGGTGTTGGCTGGCCACCAGCCAACTGCTCAGCTAGCCAGACAAGCAGATGGACAGCTGGACAGCCTGGTGGTCCACTGGCCAGCCAGCCAATCAGCCATCTAGCCAACTGGCCAACCAGGCAACCAAGCCAGCAGCCAGCCCACCCTGCCTGGGTGTCCCACGAGCCTGGTCACTGCCAGTGAGCCAGTTGGCCACCAAGCGCCAGCTCACCAAGCAGCCATCCACTTGTCCTTCAAGGCCAGCAGACAGCTGGGCCTCCCTGCCCACAGCTGAATGTCCCCATCCCATGTCCTTCCAGAGCCCATCCTGAGGACACAGTTGGAATTTGGGGGACAGCATCCCAACTCCTTGGGGCCTGCAAATGGCTGCTTGTCACTGTGAGATGACATTGGGCTCATTGGTTGTGTCCAGTTCTGTCTTAATTCCAGCTGAGCCTGCCCATGCTGAGCCACGGTGGCACAATGTCCCTGTCCCCCTGGCCAAGCGTGGTCCTATGGGCACCATCTGCCACAATGCCAGGAGGGGAAACTGAGGCAGGGCACAGTGCCGGCCCCACTAGCCCCCTGCCCTGGCCCGGTCACGCTTCCCTTTCCCAAATCCTCCTCCATGAGTTCCAGGAGGTGCTGGGTGTTGGGCACAGCCACCCCCGGCCCAAGCTGCGCCCCTGGAGCATCGATTGTCCCCATCCCCGCTGCCGGCGTCCCCAGCACGGCCCAGCCGCCCCCGCCCGCGTTGCCAAAGCAAACAGCCGAGGGCTGGGCCGGCATCGATTCTGCGGGAGCTGCTGTTTGCTTAACCTTTGCAGAGGAGCGGCGGGCGTCGAGCGGAGCCGCAGCCACCGCAGCCACCGCCGTGACAGCAGCTGCAGCCACCGCTGCCACTGCAGCCACCACAACCCCTGCAGCCGCTGCTGTCACCACAACCACCGCAGCCACTGCCGCAACAGCTGCAGCCACTGCTGTCACTGCATCCTCTGCACTCACTGTCACAACCCCTGCAGCCCCTGCTGCCACCGCTGTCACCACAGCCCCTACAGCTACTGCTGTAACCCCTGCAGCCACCGCTGCCACTGCTGTCACCATGGCCATCGCTGCCACCACAGCCCCGCAACCACTGCACCCACCACAACCACTGCAGCTGTGACAGTCACTGTTGTCACCACTGCAGCCACCACAGCTGCCACACCGCAACAGCTGCAGCCATCACTGCCACTGTTGTCACCTCAACCCCTGCAGCCACCACTGCAACCCCTGCAGCCACTGCTGCCACTGCTGTCACCACAGCCACCACTGCCACTGCTGTCACCACAACCACCACAGCCACCGCTGTCACCACAGCCCTGCAGCCACCACCATCACTGCAGCCACCACCACAACCACTGCAGCTGTGACAGCACTGTTGTCACCACTGCTGCCACCACAGCCACCGTGGCCACCACCACTAGCACTGGAGTCACTGCTGTCACTGCAATCGCTGCTGCCATCGCTGCCACCACAACCATGGCAGCCACTGCTGCTGCCACCTCCCACCTTTGTCCCTTTCCCACCTCCTGCACTCCCAAATGTGGCCATTTGGAGCTTTGCCATCCATTCCCTGTGCCCAGGTGCATGGAGCTGGTTTGGGGACAGGGCTTGGGGACAGGGAGCCCCTCAGTGTCACCTGGGGTGTCATACCCCCCATACGGTGCTGCTGTCCCACAGGCCGTCCTGGCTCTGTGGCTGCAGGGCCCCAGCTTGGGGACACGGTGGCCAAGGGTAGTGGCCTTGCCATGGGGACAGGACAGCCCAGAGTGATGCTGTCACCTGCGGTGGTGACTATGCCAAGGGGACACAATGTCCTGTGGCAACAAGGTGACCTGGGCCAGTGTCCCCTCCATGAGGACCAGGGATGTCCTCTGAGCCTCCAGGCGAGACGAGGGCCCTGGTGCAGCCAGCGTGGGCCTGTCCTCCCTCCGTGTCCCCACCACGGCCACCCTGTCCCCACGCAGAGCCCCCTGCCCACCCGGGCCACCCTGTCCCCGTGCTGCTGGTGACTCACGCAGCCCGTGACCTCGCCAGGCGTATTTTTAGGCACTTGTTAAAGCAGAAAGATAACGAGGAATGGGGGGGGGGTGTGCAGGGGGGCGACAAAAATGATGGAGAAAAGCATCAGGGAAACAGCTGGTGACAAACTTTGAGGGGGGGACACGGTGCTGGCAGCGCCCCCACCCCAAAATGCTCTCCCCCTCCCCAGCCTTGGAAAGACCCCAGCAATAATTGCCTCCTTAAAGGTAGCTAATTGATTTCTGCTGGCTGATTAAAGCCTCTGCGGGAGCCGGGGGACATGCGGGGGCGATCGATGCCTGTCAAAAGTCCCCTTGGTTCCCCCTCTTGTGGGGCGGGGCTGGGGCTTGTCCCCCGTGTGTCCCCTGGGCTTTGGCAGTGAGGGGGATGAGGGGAAGCACCCTCAGGGTGTTTTTTGGGGGGCAGGGAGTTGATGACCCTATGGAGCTCACAGGTGCCACTGAGGTTGATGCCACCTCGGCGTTGTCACCCAAGCGCTGTGGCGGATGGCACTGGCAGTGGCCCCGGGCCGCTCCGTGCCCGCGTGTCCGTGTCGCCCTCCCCCATCCCCGCGTCCTTCGCTCACCCCCGGCGCTGGCGGCGCCTGTCACTTGCCATCGCGTCCCGCTGTCCCCGCCGAGGCTGATGGAGATGGCAGGCGACGGAGCGGGCGCAGCCGCGTGTCCCCCGTGCCATGAGCCCTCCGGTGCCCGGCCCCGGGCACGGCTCTTTGGCACAGCCCGGCGGTGGCACCTGCGGGTGTCCCCTTGTCACTGTGCCACCAGTGGTGACATCCCATGCCACGGAGGCTGACCGCGATGGATGGGTGCCACTTGGGCTGTGAGGGAAACTGAGGCAGGGAGTCGGGACGGGCCCTGAGGATCACCCCCGTGGGTGCTCTTTTGTGGGGACACAAGTGACAGGGTCCAGAGGTGTCCCCAGCTCCACGGGGACACCCGCAGTGCTGGGGGTCTGGCGTGGGGACACCGAGGGACCCCCCATTGGATCAGTGGGGTCAGCGGGGCAGCCGGGGCCCACCCCACCTCCGTGCCTCAGTTTCCCTCCATGGGCGTGTCCTGATTGGATGGGCGGGATGGAGGGGGCGTGTCCGGCGGCGAGGTGGGCGTGGCCCGGCGGGGTGGGCGTGGCCCGTGCGGCGCGGGGCGCACCGGAGGCAGCGGAGCGCAGCGGAGCCGCCGCCAGCCCGAGCCCCCCCCGCCGCCGCCGCCGCCGCCGCCCTGCTCCCCCCCGCCGGCACCATTCCCTCCCCCGGGCGCCAGCGCGCCCCGGCCGGGCGGCGGCTCAGCCTGGGCCGCAAAACTTTGCTGGCGGCCGCGGCGGGGGTGGTGATGGTTCTGGTGCTGGTGGTGCTCATCCCGGTGCTGGTGAGCTCCGCCGGTACCGACGGTCGCTACGAGATGCTGGGCACCTGCCGGATGGTCTGCGAGCCCTACGGCCCCGCCGCTCCCCCCCAGCAACCGGCCGAGCGCGGCCCCCTCCCGCCGCCCTCCACGCTGGTGCAGGGTCCCCAAGGCAAACCGGGCAGACCGGGCAAACCGGGACCGCCGGGTCCGCCCGGAGAGCCGGGACCGCCGGGGCCGGTGGGGGCGCGGGGTGAAGCGGGAAGACCGGGACCCCCGGGATTACCGGGACCGGGCGCTACGGGCGCGGTGAGCGCGGCCACCTACAGCACGGTGCCGCGGGTCGCCTTCTACGCCGGCCTCAAGAACCCCCACGAGGGCTACGAGGTGCTCAAGTTCGACGACGTGGTCACCAACCTGGGCAACAGCTACGACGCCGCCTCGGGCAAGTTCACCTGCGCCATCCCCGGCACCTACTTCTTCACCTACCACGTCCTCATGCGCGGCGGGGACGGCACCAGCATGTGGGCCGACCTCTGCAAGAACGGGCAGGTAAGGGCTGCCCCATCCCGGCTCCATCCGCGGGGCAGGGAGCTCTGATATCCCCCAGCACGGGAGAAGGGCTGTGGGGGCTTCCCCGTGCTTTTCCTGCCTTCAGAGTGGGTGCTCCGTCCTTCTCCTGCCCCGGGGTGTCACATCCTCTTTGTGCTGGGGATGGACCGCGGGTGCTTCCCCAGGGGCTGCATCCTTTTCCCGGCCCCTGGATGCACCCCCAGGGTGGCACATCCTCCTCCCAGTGCTGATTGCGGGCTCTGGGTGCTTCCCCAGGGCCCCCATCCTATTCCCATCCCCAGGGTGGCACATCCTTCTCCCAGCGGCAGTGATGGGCTCTGGGTCCATCCACATCCTTCTCCTGACACTGCCATGCGCCCCTGGGGTGCTTGATCCATCTCCCAGTGCTGATTACGGGCTCTGTGTGCGCCCCCAGAATGCCCTGTCCTTCTCCTACCCCCAGGGATGCACCCCCGGGATGTTCTGTCCCTCTCTGGGTGACAATGATGGGATTTGGGTGCGTTTCCAGGGTGCCACATCCTTCTCCTGGGCATGGAGCTGTAACCCCAGGGTGCCCTGTTCTCCTCACAGTGACGTGATGGGCTCGGGGTGCACCCCCGAGGGGCTCTGTCCTGCTCCCATCTCTGGAGCTGCATCCTCAGCATGCCCCATTTTTCTCCCAGTGCTGGAGATGCTCCCCCAGGATGCTCCTTCCTTCTCCCAGTGACAATGACAGGCTCTGATTGTGTTCCCGGGGTACTCCCTGCCCTGAATGAGCAGCCCTGGGGTGTCCTGTCTCTCTCCCACTGACAGTGCAGGGCTCTGGGTGCACCCTTGGTGTTCCCTGTCGCTCTCCCATGGACATTGCAAGGCTCTGGGCGCACCTCTGGGGCGTCCTGTCCTTATCCCAGGGACAGTGCAGGGCTCTGGTTGTGTCCCCAGGGTGCTCCATCCTGCTCCCCACCCTGAAGGAGCAGCCCTGGGATGTCCTCTCCTTCTCCCAGTGACAATGACGGGCTCTGGGTGCACCCTTGGGGTGCCCTGTCCCTCTCCCAGTGACAGTGCAGGGCTCTGGGTGCACCCCTGGGGCGTCCTGTCCTTATCCCAGTGACAATGACGGGCTCTGGGTGCACCCCTGGCGTGTCCCATCCTCCTCCTCCTCCCATTCCCAGGCGCTGCCCCGTGTCCCCTGTCCCTCTCCCAGTGCTGGGGACAGTCACCACCCACCCTGATGTGTCCCCAGGGGTTCCCTCAGCTCTTTCCTTGGCCACGGAGATGTTCCTTGGGGGGTGTCCCCCCCGGCCATGCCATTGTCCCCGCGGAGGTCCCGCTTTTGGGGGGCTGCACCCCCAGCCTGGAACCGGCTGGGTCTGAGTGGGGACATCGCAGGGGACACCCCGAGGGTGGCTCCATCCTTTCCCTCCCCTCATCCCGCTGGATCCCCCAATGCCAGGACTCAGCCTCGCCATCCCCACGCTTTTGGGGTGCCCCTTTCCCACACCAGGACTCGAGGGACAAGATGTGGCCGTGTCCCCTCGGGGATGTCACCGAGCTCAGCTCCCCTGGATGTCACCGCAGCTGCATTCCCGCGCCTCCATCCACGCTGCGTTTCCCCCGGCATCAAAACCCGCGATGCCTCCTTGCCCTGAGCATGCAGGACCCCCAAAACTGAGTTTTCACCCCAAAAAGAGCCGGGCTGTGAGGAGGAGCGGGATCCTTGTCACCCTCCCCGAGCCCTTCCGAGCGGGAGCACGGCAGGAGCCGCTCGCTCCGCAGCTTTTCTCCATCCAAACACTTCCAATTTCCTTTTATTGAGATTATTTTTGTCCTCCCCCTCCCTCAAGTCTTAAATTTTGGGGGTTTCCAGCGCTGTTTGGCACTTCTTGCTCTTTCTCCCAAACACTGCGGACTGAGCCCCCCAAAAAATCACCTCAACCCTCAAATCTTTTTGGAGACCACCCCAAACCTTCCAACCCCCCTAGATCTGTGGGGCATCGACATTTCTGGATGAATTTCCAGAAGCTGTGGAGCTCCTTGTCAAGAGGAGCAGCGCTCGGGCGGGCGATGCAACTTAATTAACGGCTTGTTAATTACTAACAAGGCATCGCCGCATCGATAGCTAGAAAGAAGATTCCCCCCTCAATGGCCCAAATAATTAAAAAATTGGGTTATTTAAGGGGTTGCTGGCAAAAATCCCCCGTTCCTGGTGTGGTGTGGGGTTCCCAGCAGATAAAGGTTGATCCTGGAATATTCAGAGCCAGTCAGAATTTGGGGGGTCCCCTCTGGCACCCCAAAAATCCTCTCAGTGCTGCTGATTTGGGGGCTGCCCATCAGCGTTGGGTCGGGGCTGGAGTTAATGAGAGCCAGGGGAGCTGCTGCTGGTGCTTAATTAGCATTAATTATTATTTGTATTAGCCCGTAGCTGAGGCAAGGGCAGCGAGAGGTGGATGGACGGAGGGACAGATTGATTGATTGATTGATTGATTAATTGATGGATAGGGCTGGTACTGGGTGGGTTTGGGGTCCCCATGCTGTAGAAGGCCATTCCCCAGAAGGCTCAGGGAGGGTCACAGCCCCAGGGGACTCTTGGGGACAGTCCCCAAGGCTGCACAAGGATGTGCTGGGGGGTCCTGGAGGCATCTCCTGCTGCACCCAAGGGCCCTGGGGGGCACCCAGAGCTGTGCCCGAGCATCCTGAGGAGCATCTGCCACTGAGTTTGGGGTCCCAAAAGACACCTCAAGGTGCTGGGCCATGGTGGCACATGGGGAACGTGATGTCCCCAAGGCCCCAAGTGTCACCACACATGGCAGCACCCCACTGTCCCCTGAAAGCTCCTGGGTGCAGCCACCTTGGGGACCCCTCCAGAGTGTCCCCAGTGCCAGGGACACCCCTCAGAATTGTCACTGGGGTCAGGGAGAGCGGCTGCAGCAGAGCCCAGGCTGGGGCCATGCCACCCCATGGGGAAACTGAGGCACAGAACAGCACAAAGGGGTGAAGCCATCGCGGTGGCCGTGGTGGCAGCCCCCTCCTGTGGCTCTGCGGTGCCGGCAGCGCCTCAGCCCGGGCCCAGCGCTGCCATTTATCTTGCCTGGTTAGCGAGGGCTGGCGGGCTCGCCGTGATGAGGCGGCTCCTTAACGAGGCAAGACGGATGGCACCGGGCAGCTCCAGCTGTGGCGGGGGGGACGCCGCCAAATGGCTTTTCCTGGCTCTCCTTCCTCCTTTCCTGGCTTCTTCCTCCACTCCCGATCCGCAGCAGGACCCAGGAGATTGGGGCGCTGTGGCTGACCGGGATTTGGGGTCCCCCACCTGCAATGGGGACCTCGAGGTGACAGGGTGGGCGCAGGGTGATTTTTACCTGGGTGAATGTTAACAGTGAGTGCTGTGGGATCACAGCCTGGCCGTCTGTAGGTTCCAGAGTTAACATCGTCCCAGGTGCAGCTGGTGAGGAGTGACCCCCGGCGCTCCTGTCCTGGGGACAAAGGACAGGACTGCAGGGGACACCGTCCGTGTCCCACCGCTCCGGGCCGCCGCAGCCGCTCGCCGATGCGAGCCCAATTAAGAGGCGATTCTCGTCGCTCGTAATTAGCGGCACCTTCTCCCGGCGCAGCGCTTTCTGCATTTCACTGGGGATTTCAGCAGCCGCCTTGTCACTGTCACCCAGCGCCGCGATCTCCCCGCGAGGCTCCGCCGGAGATTTGATTACCCACAGAATTCTGCAGCGGCTCCAGCCACGGAACCGCTGCTGCGGGCGGGGACGGCTCCTCCGGCTCTGCCGGCACCCAGGGAACCTTTCTGGGGGTGGATGGGGGTTCAGCCCTCGCCACACCCTCACTGTCCCCGTGCAGCTCCCGGGATGCAGGGTTCAGGGTTTGGGTTGGGACTGGGATGGGAGATGGGGTGCTGTGTGCCAGGCATGGCCCTGGATCCAAACCCAGAGATGGGGTGCTGTGTCTGAGCTGTGCATCCAAATCTGGAGCCAGGGTCCTGGGGGAAAGCCGTGGTCCCATGTGGAGCTGTGGTGCCACGGTCCTGTGTCCAAATCTGGATCCAAACGTGGATTTTGGGGTTCTGTGTCAGAGCTGTGGTACCACATCTAACCCACGGTCCTGTGTCCAAACCTGCATTTGGGGTTCTGTGTCGCAGCTGTGGTCCCACATCTGACCCACGGTCCTGATCCAAACCTGGATCCAAACCTGGATTTGGGGTTCTGTGTCTGAGCTGTGCATCCAAATCTGGAGTCAGGGTCCTGTGAGAGAGCCATGGTCTCGTGTGGAGCTGTGGTGCCACATCTGACCCACGGTTCTGGATCCAAATCTGGATTTGGGGTCCTGTGTCTGAGCTGTGCATCCAAATCCAGAGTCAGGGTCCTGTGGGAGAGCTGTGTTGCCATGTCTGACCCACGGTCCTACATCCAAACCTGGATCCAAACCTGGATTTGGGGTTCTGTGTCGGAGCCGTGGTTGCCATGCCGGACCCACAGTCCTGTATCCAAGCCTGAATTTGGGGTCAGAGCTGTGGTCCCACATCTGCCCCACAGTCCTGGATCCAAACCTGGATTTGGAGTTCCGTGTCAGAGCTGTTGTCCCATGTGGAGCTGTGGTCCCACATCTGCCCCACGGTCCTGGATCCAAACCCGGATTTGGGGTTCCCTGTCACAGCTGCGGTCCTGTACCACACTGGGGTCCTGTGTCTGGGCTGTAATCCCGCACTGACCCCACACCCGCAGTCCCACCCTGTGCCACTGTCCCTGTCACACCCAGCACCGCTGTCCCGTTTCGGTGCCCGCGGGGTCCGGGGGGGCTCCGGGCGGTGCTGGGATCCCACGGGGAGGATCCGGGCCCCCCTCGCTGCCCCGGGGCGGGCGGATCTGATTGATGTGTGTGAGCCGTGCCCTGAGCCGGTGTCCCCTGGGCAGGTCCGGGCCAGCGCCATCGCTCAGGACGCCGACCAGAACTACGACTACGCCAGCAACAGCGTCATCCTGCACCTGGACGCGGGCGACGAGGTGTTCATCAAGCTGGACGGGGGCAAAGCCCACGGCGGCAACAACAACAAGTACAGCACCTTCTCCGGCTTCATCATCTACTCGGACTGAGCCCGGCGCCCCCCGCATCTCCCCGCAGTGACCCCCCAGCCCCACGGCGTCCCTGGCCGTGGTTCTGTTCCCTGCTGCCCCCCAGCTCCTCCCTGGCTCCTCCTGCCCACCCCATGGATTCCCCTCCCCGCTCTCCCGGCTGCTCCGAGCCCCCTGTTCCCGTCAGGGCTGGGGGCTGCAGAGGTTTGGGGTGGCACCCACGGCACCCCCATGCCCGCTGTGCCCCCCCTGCCCCGCCGCTGCTCTCTGCCCGCCCCCGGGGCGCTGCCGGGGCTCTCGGGGGGTCCCCGGGCCTGGGGGGGCTGTGCTGGGGCGGGGGGTGACAACATGGTAAAGCAGAGCTGTGATCTGTCCCGGTCTGCTGTGTGTGTCCCCAGTGTCCCCAGTGCCGGGGACGGGGTCTTTGTGCCACCACCACCACGTCCCACCGCGGCGCCGCTTCCTTTATCAAACCTGTCCCTGTCCCTGCACCGCTGTCATGGGGACACTTGGGTGCCACCTTTACCCCGGCCCTGTCCCCATGAGGTGGTGTCCCCTGAGAAACACAGCATTGTCACCGCTCGGGGAGGGACACACGGAGCCACCGGGACCCTCGGGCGCTCTCCCCGTCACCGCTGCCTCGGCACGGGAGGGACCTGGCACGATTCGAGGTGACAGCGGCTGTGCTGGGGACAGAGGATGGGAGCCCTGGGGACACGGATTGGCCTTGGGGACAGGACGGGGCTGGGTGTCCTCCTGGATGTGTGTGTGTGTCCGTGTGTCCTCAAGAATGAGTTCTGATATCCCCAGTGTGTGTGTGTCCCTCAGGTGTCTGTCTGTGCCCCAGGTGTGTGGGTTGTCCCTCAGGTGAGTCTGTCTGTCTGTGTCACGGGGGTGTGCGTGCCCCCAGGTGAGTGTGTGTGTCCCAGATGTGTGTGTTCATTCCAGATGTGTGTGCGTGTTCCAGATGTGTGTGTTTGTTCCAGATGTGTGTTTGTTCCCAAGCCCCTGCGGCTCCCGGCGCTGTTCCCCGGCACCGATCCCGGCTGGAGATGGCGGCGGGGCCGGGCTGGATCGCAGCTTCGAGCAGAAGGTCCCCGAGAACGAATTGCAACCTGGGAACCCTCCGGAACTTCCCAGGGCCCCCCTGGATCTTCCAGGACCCCCGGTACCCCCGGGACCTTCCCCTCTCTCGCCCGCCGGGGCTCGGAGCTGCAGGAGCCGCTTCCCACCGGCAGGGGGCGCAGGCGGCGCCGAGACCGCAGCTCCCATAGCGCATCGCGCGGGGCTCGGAACTACAACTCCCATGAGGCACCGCGCGGAGCGCAACCAATGGGAGTCGGAAAGCGGCGCGGGGCCAATCAGAGAGCAGGGCGGGGCCTCGCGGGCAATTTAAAGGCGGTGCGGGGGTAGGAACTTGCTTAGAGCAGAGGGGCCGGGGCCGGGGCCGGGGCCGGGGCCGGGGCCGGGGCCGGGGCCGGGGCCAGGTGCACGTGCACGTGCACTAAGTGGGTGCAGTGCCCTGTGCGAGGGGTTTTGTGGTCCCAGAGGAAGTGCCGGCGCAGGCACAGTGAGGAGCCCGTGGCTGAAGAGGGCGGCAGGTCGTGAGGGGCTGAGCGGGCCCTGAGGAGACGGTGTCACCGCCATGGCCTAAATAGCTACAAGAGCGGCTTGGAGCCGAGGCACCTCTCCCTGCCCTGGATCCCCTTCCCCGGGAGTCTCCCTGAGCACCGGCAGCATTCCCGAGGGAGCGGCTTCTTCCCCGGGGTTTGTGCCCGGCCCGGCCGCACAGCCCGGCAGCTCTGCCGTGGAAGTGCCTCGGGAGGGAATCACTGCGCACCAATCACAGTGTCCAGCACAGGGCACAGCCCAGGATTGTAAACATTTCACACTGCATCCTTTAAAGTGGTTAAAGGATTCCAGGCTCGCTCCAGCCTGGCTCCTTCAGACCCACAGCCCAGCTCTGTGCTCCATCCACTGCGGTAACTGCACCAAAATGCTGCACAATGAAGACAATCAAAACCACTCTTAGAATTAATGTGGAATCTGCTCAGGAAATTTTAACACTCTCCCAGGTGAAATCCAGCATCAGCAGCTGGGTGTTTGGAGAAGGAAGGTGGGCTGAGGTCCCACATGGGTCAGCAATTGTTCAGGAACCTTTCTGGCCGGCCATCCATCCATCCATCCATCCATCCATCCATCCATCCATCCCAGAGCCCCTCTGGCAGTCACATTCCTGCCCCTTCACAGCAGCAGCTCCAGAGATTCCTCACCAGGAATTCCTCCCTTGATTTTAGTGTGGCATTCCTGCTAATATACTCAGAAACAAAAGGGATTTAACATTACCCTGACACACATTATTATTGCAGGTACCAAGCAACAAAATTAAGGTCAACAGAGTTGCCATAGGCCAGAAAATATTATCAATACAAAACCACAAAAAGTAGTTGATTGTTCCCTACATATTGACATATTGGGTCTGTCACCTGGTGCTGGATGTTTGGAGAAGGAAGGTGACCTGGGATCCCATCTGGGTCAGAAACTGTTCAGGAAACTTCCCTGTCACCCATCCTGGAGCTGCTCTGGCAGCTGCACTCCCACCCAGACTGGCACTGGGGCTCTGTTGGCTCCCCCACACCCCATCCCACATTTGCTCCTGGTTTCCTCTCCAACTCAGCCCCAGGGCTCCCAGAGAGCAGTCCTAGACTCTGGCTCCTTTAAGGAATTTAATCCTGCTGCAGCAGCTCAGTAACAGCTCGGGATGGAGCCAACAAAGAACCTCCCAGGCTCCATCCCCTCCTGGCAGTGGGGTGTTCCTGCTGAGCCATCCTCTCCTGCTGTGTCCCTGTCACCTCCCTGGCGCTGCAGGGCCCTTTGGGTCAGTGCCAGCTCCTGCCCACTTGCTGGGGGCTCTGCCCATTTCCCCTGCACTCCCAGGGCAGCTGCCCCGGCAGCTTTGTGCCCTACATGTGCTCCTCAGCACGAGGGACCCTCATTGCAGACCCCAAACAGTGGCAGAGCAGCATTCCCAGACACCCCAATCCCCATCCCTAGAAACTCCAATCCCCATCCCCAGACACTCCAATCCCCAGACACCCTAATCTACATCCCCAGGCACCCTAATCCACAGACACCCCAATCCCCATCCCCAGGCACCCTAATCCACAGACACCCCAATCCACAGACACCCCAACCCCCATCTCCAGGGACCCCAATCCCCATCCCCAGACACTCCAATCCCCAGACACCCTAATCTACATCCCCAGACACCCCAATCCACAGCTGCACCCACTGCCTGGAGCTGCCTTCATCCCCTTCCAAAATCCATCCTCATCCCCGAGCTGGGGGGACACGGCTGTGAGAGGGGGGTCAGGGACTGGCTGGATGGTGACAAGGTGACAAAGGTGTCCCTGAGGGCTCTGGATGGCACCAGGGCTCTGCAGCCCCTTCCTCACTGACACAGCGGCTCAAGGCCACCATCAGTTCGTTCACAAAGGTGACACAAAGCTGCAGTGCTGGTGACATCCAGGACAAGCTGGAGAAGTGGGACCAAGAGGTCACAGTGATGTTCAGTAAAGCCGAGGGAAGGGGCTGCACCAGCACAGAGTGGGAGAAGAGCTGAGAGTCTGCAGAGAAGGGCAGAGTGAAGTTCAATGAAACCAAGGGAAGGGGCTGCACCTGCACAGGGACAGCACAAAGTGGGTGAAAAGCTGGGAATCTGCAGAGAAGAACTGGGGGGCTCTGGTGGAGGAAAAGCTGCTCCCGAGCCAAACCCCGAACACCGAACACCAAACGCATCCCGGCCAGAGGAGGGCGAGATCGCCGCTCCGGGTCCAGCCCAAACCCCTCAGTGACGCCGTCATTCCACGGCAATGCATCCTCGGGGGCTCCGTTGTTCCCGGCCCGGCTCCATGGCCACAAGTGCCAACGTTCCAGGGCTGCCAGGCACCGGCGGGTCCCCGGTGACAACGGCCGCGCTGTGCCCGCTCAGCCGCGCTCCGGTGGCCGCTCCGCTCTCGGCGTTCCCGGTGACCGGGGCTCTGCCTCGTCCCTTGCCCGGCCATGCCGACCTCAGGCGTGGGTGCTGCTGTCCCCGCGGGGAATGCGGTGGCTGGGTCAGTTCTGGGGGGCTGCAGGGCTGTGGGAGGGGGCTCAGAGGAGCGATGGCGGGGTGGAAAGAGGAATAAATGCTCTTCCCAGGGAGGTGGTGCAATCACCGTCTCTGGGTGTGTTTAAAAAAAGACTGGACATGGTGCTGGAGTCTAGGTGAGGTCTTAGGGTATGGGTTGGACTTGATGAGCTTAGAGGTCTCTTCCAACCTCATTATTGTGTGATTCTGTCGTGAGAGGGGCTGAGGGGCCAAAATGGGGGGAGTTGAGGTGTTAGGGTGAGACGGTGTTCACAGGGGTCCTAAAATGAGCTAAGAGATGAGGATCTGACTCCATGTTTCAGAAGGCTTGATTTATTATTTTATTATATATATTACATTAAAACTATACTAAAAGAATAGAAGAAAAGGTTTCATCAGAAGGCTGGCTAAGCTAAGAATAGAAAAGAATGATAACAAAGGTTTGTGTCTCAGACAGAGTCTGAGCCAGCTGGGCTGTGATTGGCCATTAATTAGAAACAACCACATGAGACCAATCCCAGATGCACCTGTTGCATTCCACAGCAGCAGATAACCATTGTTTGCATTTTGTCCCTGAGGCCTCTCAGCTTCTCAGGAGAAAAAATCCTAATGAAAAGATTTTTTTATAAAAGTTGTCTGCGACATTAGGGCATAGATTGGATTCGGTGATCTTAGAGGTCTCTTCCAACCTCATTATTCTGAGATTCTGGGATTCTGTGTTTCTGTGGTTCTGGAATTCTGGGATTCCAGGATTCTGGGATTCTGTCGTGAGAGGGGCTGTGGGGGCCAAAAGAGGATGAGGCTGAGTGTGCTGGAAGGGGGATGTTGGGCTGTAGGAGGAGACTGTGTCTCAAAGAGATTTAGGGTCTTTGGAGAGTCTCTGTGGGGTCCAGAGGAGCAGTAGGAGCATGAAAGGGTTGTAGGGTTGTTTGGAATCCAAAGAGACCCGAAGAGGGGTGAAGGTTTTGGGAGAGACTGTGAGAGCCTGAAGGGGTTCAGGCTCATGGGGAGCTCCAAAGGGACACCAGGATTGGCACAGGGATGGGTGGGCACAGACCCCAGGGAGAGCTCGCCCAGCCGGGGGGATCTCTCCCCCATGCACCCTCCAGCTGACCCTATCCCCCCCCAGACCACAGGAGGACCAGGATCAGTGGATGGGGAGCCCGGAGCAGCCCGATGCCCCAGCCCCAGGTGCCTGTTGGGGGGCAGAGGCCCCTCCCCAGGAGGGCTCCGTGGCCGTGGTGCTGCGTGTGAGACCCCCCAACCCCCGGGAGCGAGCTGCGCCCTCCGTCCTGCACGTCCTGAACCAGCGCGCCGTGCTCTTCACCTCCGAGGAGCCCGGCGGCACCGGCACCGGCCCCGGCCCCAGCCCCGGCCCCGGCCGCCGCCGCAGGAGCCTCGAGTTCGAGTTCGACCACGTTTTTGGCGAGAGGGCCACGCAGGAGGAGGTGTTCGAGCACACCACGCTGCCTCTGCTGGACACGCTCCTCGCTGGCTACAACTGCTCCGGTGAGTCCTTGACACAGCCCTGATCCTTGCAGGAGCCCCTGCCCCATCCCTGCCAGGCTGGGGGGGCTCAGGATGTGATTTGGAAGCCCCCATGCATCTTTGGGAATGGGGTGACAAAACAGCAACCCAAAACCACACAGCCTGAAGAGAGTTGGTTCCAGCAGTGCTCAGCACTCTGGGAATGGGGTGCAGAGGATGGATGTGGGTGTTGGGACAGAGAGAACCCTCCCCAGGGTCTGTGCCCACCCCTCCCTGTGCCAATCCTGTGCCCCTTTGGAGCTCCCCATGAGCCTGAACCCTCTTCAGGCTCCCACAGCCTTCACCAAAACCCTGGCCTCTCTTTGGGTCTCTTTGGATCCCAAACGACCCCACAAACCCCTTCATGCTCCTACAGCTCCCCTGGACCCCCAAAGACTCCCCAGAGACCCTAAATCCCTTTGAGACACAGCCCCCTCCCTCAGCCTCACCTCCTCCCTGGGCAGAGCTGGCCAAGCATTTTGAGGAACAAGGATTACTTGCTCTTGTCTATTCTGGGTCAGGAAGGGTGGGTAGAAGTGTGGTGGATGCATGGAGAAAGAGCCCCTTGGCTTTGCCATCTCTTTCCAGTCTGAATGGCTCCATAGATCCAGGTCTGACAGGTCCTGGACAGCTCCCACAGCCCTGATCCAGAGCTGTTCCAGCATTGCATGGCACAGGAGCATTCCCAGGAGCAGCCCAGCACTCCCTGCGCCAGGAGCTCACACCAGGGGATGCTGATCCAGCTCCTGAGAGCCACTGAAGGGCTGTCCCTGTCCCCAGGCCCCAGCACTGAGTCAGGAGAGGGCTGAGGCTCCAGACCAGTGCATCCCACCCTGATGGGGAAGCCTCAGAGGAGGTGCTGGAACATGGGGGTGAAAGAGAGGAAGCAGAAATGCCTCATGGGGAGAGGGTCAGAGGTGACCTGAGCATGGGGGCAGCACTCACCTGGAGGCTCCTTCTGTCCCTGATGCACTAGAGAGGCTGAAACCAGGGAGAAAAACTGCCCTGAGGAGCAGTGGGGAAGGTTATGAGTTTTACCTTGTGTCTTATCTGTGTGGGAAGCAGATAAGCTCTCCTCCCTTCTCCTTCTCCTTCTCCTTCTCCTTCTCCTTCTCCTTCTCCTTCTCCTTCTCCTTCTCCTTCTCCTTCTCCTTCTCCTTCTCCTTCTCCTTCTCCTTCTCCTTCTCCTTCTCCTTCTCCTTCTCCTTCTCCTTCTCCTTCTCCTTCTCCTTCTCCTTCTCCTTCTCCTTCTCCTTCTCCTTCTCCTTCTCCTTCCCCTTCCCCTTCCCCTTCCCCTTCCCCTTCCCCTCCTCCTCCTCCTCCTCCTCCTCCTCCTCCTCCTCCTCCTCCTCCTCCTCCTCCTCCTCCTCCTCCTCCTCCTCCTCCTCCTCCCCCTCCTCCTCTCCTGCTCTCAGATCATTTCACCTCCCACCTCTTTTCCCTGCAGTGTTTGCCTATGGAGCCTCAGGGGTTGGGAAGACCCACACCATGGTGGGCACCAAGAGGACTCCTGGCATTGTGCACCTGGCCACGGTGGAGCTCTACAAGAGGCTCGAGGCCATGAAGGACAGGAGCTGGGAGGTCCTGGTCTCCTACCAGCAGGTTTGCTGTGGCTCAGCGTGTCCCCTCCTGCCTCAGGGTCCCCAGGGAGGAGATTTGGGGTTGATCCAGAGCCACACTCGGGGTACCTGCAGTGTGCCCTGGGGCTGGCAGGGCAGCCTGGCTGGGAGCAGGATCATCCACCTGCTGCTGTTCCTCCCTCTCAGCCGGAGCTGGGCTTTTCTCTCCCTTGCTGTGCTCCACAGAGCAGTGAGGGCCTCCTGGAAGGGCTGGAGAGGAGCGGGGTTGGGAGAAGCGCCCAGCAAAGCTCTGGGAGCTGGCCCTGCCTTCTGAGCCCCATCAGCTGCTCTGGTGGAATGAGGTGCCAGAGGTGGGGTCAGGGGGAACCCCTGGCTGTGCCAGATCCTGCAGGGGTACCCAGCTCTCTCCCAGAGAATTAAACCTCAGCCTGACCTCCATGTCCTGCTCCAGGTGTACAAGGAACGTGTCTATGACCTGCTGAAGCCCCAGGGCCCTCTGAACGTCTGGGAGCAGCCCGGGAAAGGAGTCGTGGCACAGGGCCTCTCCTTGCACCAGGTCTGGGCACAAGGGCTGGGACAGACTCATCTGCACGGTGCTGGGAGCCCTGGGGACACGGGCTGGGGAGGTCCCAGGTGCTCCAGGCTCCAGAGGTGGCCCCGAGCTGCCAGGGCCCCACAGAGCTGGCACTGCCCGGGGCTGCTCGGCCTCAGGGTGTCCAGGTGCTAATCCAGCCCCTGCCCCTTCTCCCCCAGCCCACAACTCCAGAGCAGCTCCTGGCCTTGTTGGCCAAAGGCAACAAAAACCGGGCCCAGCGCTCCACCAAGGCCAACGCCGCCTCCTCCCGCTCCCACGCCATCTTCCAGGTGAGGGCTGATGCAAACGGGGCTCGAAACAAACCTGCATACCTGGGCAGCCCCAGGATTGTCCCCCTCAACCCTGAGCTGGGGATGTTGCTCCCCAGGGGCTCTGTCCATGTGCTCTGGGTGAAAAGCTGCCCCTGGATTTCAGTTCCAGCCAGGTCCTTGCCCAATTCCAGGGCTGTCACTTCAGCCTGAGCCTGCTGCCTCTCCCCTTGCTGCTGGCAGGCGGCTTCATGCTTTTCCAACCCCTCTGAGGACCTGCCCAGCCATACCCCTCTCTGTCACCGAGTGTGGGAGATGCTGATTGTTCCCATAGCTGTCCCTCCCTGCCACATCCCTTCCCTGGCTCTGCTCCTTGTGTCATCACCGGGTGTTTGGCTCATCCTTTCAACATGCCACGTTCCTCTCCTCCCTCTGGATTCCCTGACTCTTGAAAAGGCTCCCTGAAAGCACAGAGCCCCGAGCACCTGTGTGGAGCCATCTCAGCCCCCTCTGTCCCCAGATCCAGGTGAAGCACTGGGACCTCACTGGTGGCCCCGCCAGGGACCCGCGTGTGGCCAAGCTGAGCTTCATCGACCTGGCGGGCTCGGAGCGAGCCTGGGACACGCCGGGCCGGGGAGAGGGGATGTGGGAGGGCACCAGCATCAACCGCTCCCTGCTGGCCTTCAAAAGCGTGGTCCGTGCTCTGGCCGGAGCCAAGGTGAGTGCGGCTCCCCGGGGCGGCTCCGGGATGGTGTCCCCACGGCCTGGAGCTGAGCGCTGTCTCGGGACAGGGCGGGCAGAGCCACGTGCCGTTCCGGGACAGCAAACTGACCCTGCTGCTGAAGGACTCGCTGGTGGGCAGCTTCCGCAGCACCGTGATCGCCGCCGTGAGCCCCGCGGCGCCCGCCGGCCCCGACACCTACAGCACGCTGCGCTTCGCCAGCCGCGCCCGGCACATCACGCTGCCGGTGAGCACCGGGACGGCCCCGCGGGCTCGGGAGCGGATGGGGGGTCCGTGGTGGGGTGCACTGGAATATGATCCCAATATTGCCGGGCACAACGTGCCTGGGCTCATCTGGCCCTTGGTGCTTGACCAAGGGCAGCAGCTGTGGGGGTTGCACCCCACAGACACCTTTGGCTGGCTGGATATTGCAGCAAAAGTGAGGGTGCCACCTCAGGGGTCTCTTCCCTGACTGATCCATCCCCAGGATAAAGCTGCCCCACGTTGGGCGCCAATATATTGGAATTAAATACCAACACATTGGAATTAAATACCAATATAGCTGGATGGGACATGCCTGGGCTGGTCTGGCCCTTGCTGCTTGACCAAGGGCGGCAGCTGTGGTGGTTTCACCTCAGAGACACCTTTGGCTGGCTGGATGTTGCAGCTGGCGTTTGGAACAAGTCCAGGCAAGCAGGAACTCAGGTTTACCTCTGGTGGAAAGGCTTTAGGCGAGGTGAAGAGGAAAAGGAGATGGATTCTGCCGGAGAGTTAGATCCAGAGTTTTATTCCAGGGTCACAGATCTCTGCTCTGGTAACAGCTCCAACAGAACAGCAACCACATGGTCCCGTGTCTTTTTAAGCCTGGGGAAAGGGGGAGGGGAAGGGGTAGGTGTGCCACCAACCCCTTGGAGCCTGGAGGAGGCTGAGGAGCAGCCCTGGAGATGGGTTCATGCTGCACTGTTGTGTTTTTAACCACTGCCTGACTCCAGTCCCTGCAGGAGCCCGGGGCGTCTCCCTGCAGCTCCAGAACAGCCTCCCCGCCTGATCTGCAGTTCCAGACCAAGACACCGAGTCCCCTTCAGCAGGACCAGGAGCAGAAGTGAGTGTCTGTGTGTCCTCCCCATGTCCTGCTGTCTCCTCTCAGCCTGGGCAGACTGGGCTGTCCATGGTTGGATGGATGTGGGGAGCAGGGCTGAGCTTGGAGATGCTGGCCTGTCCCTGGGTGCCTTGTCACCCACAGGTGCACACACACCTCACAGCTCAGGCCCTCCAGGAGGGGATTTACAGCTTGGGAATGTCCCACGTTCCAAGTTTGACACTCTTACCCCAAATCTCTACTCACAGCCTCTGCCCTGATGAAATGACTGAGAAGACAAAGGAAGTGAAGGAACCCACAGAGCTGGAGGAACCCACAGGGCTGGAAGAGCTTACAGGGATGGAGGAGCCCACAGGGCTGGAAGAGCTCACAGGGCTGGAAGAGCTTACAGGGATGGAGGAGCTCACAGGGCTGGAGGAGCTCCCAGGGCTGGAGGAGCTCACAGGGCTGGAGGAGCTCGCAGGGATGGAGGAGCTCCCAGGGCTGGAGGAGCTTACAGGGCTGGAGGAGCTCTCAGGGATGGAGGAGCTCCCAGGGCTGGAGGAGCTCACAGGGATGGAGGAGCCCACAGGGCTGGAAGAGCTCACAGGGATGGAGGAGCTCACAGGGCTGGAGGAGCTCCCAGGGATGGAGAAGCTCACAGGGATGGAGGAGCCCACAGGGCTGGAGGAGCTCACAGGGCTGAAGGAACTTACAGGAATGGAGGAGGCCACAGGGCTGGAAGAGTCCCTAAGGCTGGAGGAGCCCAAAGATCTGGAGGATTCCACAGGGCTGGAGGAATCCATAAGGCTGGAGGAGACCACAGGGCTGGAAGAGTCCATAAGGCTGGAGGAGCCCAAAGATCTGGAGGAGTTCTCAGGGCTGGAGGAGTCCCCAGGGCTGGAGGAGTCCTCAGGGATGGAGGAGCCCAAATATCTGGAGGAGTCCCCAGGGCTGGAGGAGCCCAAATATCTGGAGGAGTCCTCAGGGCTGGAGGAGTCCTCAGGGCTGGAGGAGCCTGAAGATCTGGAGGAGTCCTCAGGGCTGGAGGAGCCCGAAGATCTGGAGGAGCCCAAATATCTGGAGGAGTCCTCAGGGCTGGAGGAGTCCCCAGGGCTGGAGGAAGCTGCACTTCCCTGTTGCCTTGAAGAGCTCAGCGAGGCTGCCCCAGCCCCAGGAATGCAGCTGAGCTCTGCAGGTGAGGATTTGGGATGGGGACAGTGGGGGTGCCCCGGGGGTTGGGGATGCTCCTGAGCTGCAGACACGGAGGTGATTCTGTTTCTTCTCTGCTCTTTCAGCCGAGGCTCCTGTGACCGTGCCAGACTCCCCTGTGCCCATCACGGCCCCGCTGTGCTGCCAGGAGCTCTCCCCATGCTCCAGCCCCATCTCTGTGTGGCCGGTGATGAGGATGCTCGAGTCGAGCAGCGATTCCCAATCAGAAAGCTCCCGTGGCTCCCGAGCACGGAGGAAGCGCCAGCGGGGCTGGAAGGCAGCAAGCACTCCTGGGGCAGGGCAGAGCTCCCCCGTGCCCCTGCAGCCCCGCAGTGCCAGCAGTGCCAGCTGCCAGCCCTGCCCTCCGCCGGGCACCCAGAGCCCTGGCACCGCGGCACCAGCACGGACCCCCAGCCCCCTGCCCGGGCCGGCTCCAGAGCTGCTTCCCCCGAGCCCTGAGCAGCAGCAGCAGCAGCCAGAGCCCCGGGAAGCCCCCCCGAGCCCCCTCCCCAGCACCCCTCCCAGCGCCCAAACCCCAAAGGCCTCCAGCTCCTCCGGCAGCTCCTCGAGCGACTCCTGCCCCATACCACCCTTCTGGCCGTGGTTCCAGCCCAGTGCCCACCTCTGTGCCCCCTCTGTTGGCACAGTGCTGTATGTGTGTTTGCAGGTTATGAGTGGGTTTAGGAAATAGGTTGTTGTGTTTTTAATAAATTGTTCTGTCCCAAATCCAAGGGTCAACATGCGGCTGTTCTCTCCTGCCTCCTCCTCGTGTGGGGAGCCTGGAAATGGTTCTGGCTCTGGGGTTGGGTTCTGTCCTCCTTCTCCATCATCCCAGGGCTTGTGGGTTCCTCTGCTGAGTGTCCCAGAGTGCAGGTGAGGGATGTGGGGGGCACGTGGCCATGGCCATCCATGACAACATCCCTGCCAGGTGAGCTGTCCCACTGTCATTGCAATGGGATCACAGCTCTGCCACTGCACACTCACATTTCCAGTTCTTGTTTGTTCCCCATGCTGTGACTCTTTGTGTCCAGGCACTTCTTTGTGCCCTGTGATTCTCATCTTGAGCCAAGGAATATCAGGGTGGCCTGGCTTCCTCCCCAGGAGGAAACAATGGCACAAACATTGCCACATTGGAACCCACCCTCCAAGCCTTCCCCCTCATCAGACTGGCCAGCCCATGGTTGAATGTTCTCTTTGACCTAATCATTAAAACACAATCCACTGCCCCAAAAGCCAATACCTTCCCAACGGCACAGCTATGAAGATGTTGATCTGCACTAGAGATCCTCTCCAAGATCCCACCCAGCTCAAACCATGATGAGGTGTTGGGGGTTCCGCTGGTCCCAGCACAGCTCCATTGTTGCCAGGCACGTGGGTGACAACGCTCCAGAGCTGCTTTCAGAGAGGGCGACAGAGGCTGGGCTGCTCCAGGGCAGGATGCTCCCAGCAGATCCCTGCCTGGGCTCTGTGAGTTCTGCTGGGCCAGGGAGCACCTTCAGTGATGGGGACGAGGCTGCTGGGAGCCACCATTCTCCTGTCCCTGCTGGATGTTCTCCAGGCCTTTGCCATTGAGAAGAAAGGGGATGTGTTCAAGAAGACGGCGTGTCCTGCCTTCCTGGTGTTTGAGAACGTCGCCTACCTGGCAGACATGACCTTCGAGCTGCCCTGCAAGTGCAAACCCGAGGAGGCCTCCTCTGTGGTCTGGTACTTCCAGAAGAACCTGCACAGCCACGAAACCACGGTGCTGACGGACTTCAATGGCACCGTGATCGTGGATTCCAAGCAGGTGCGCGCGGGCAGCGACCTCCTGAGGCGCTTCAGCATCCGCCTGTTCAGCCTGATCGTGTTCCGAGCCCAGGTGAGGGACTCTGGCCATTACCTGTGCGGCACCAAGGAAGGGCTCTTCTTCTACGGCTACGACGTGGACGTGCAGCCCACCAAGAAGATCACCGTGGCTTTCCTGGATAAAGACCAGCACGTCCAAGAGGACCACAAGGAGAAGGAGTTCACGCTGTTCACCACGTTCTGGGACTGGACGCGCTGTGACCGCTGCGGGGTGCGGGGCGAGCAGCGGCGCATCGGGCTGTGCTACGTGCAGAGCGCCCAGCTGAAACCCCGGTACCGAACAGCGCTGCCCAACGTCAGCTCCTGCGGCTCCAGGGCCGTGCCCAAACCCTTCGGGCGCCTCATCCGCCTCCGCAGCCCCGAGGTGGCCGTCAGGAGCTGCCTGGCCCCTTGCCAGCAGAAGGAAGCCCCCGCAGAGGGCGTGCAGTCCATCTCCAACGTCGTTTACAAGCTGGGTGAGAAGCCGCAGCTGCCCCGTGTCCCCATCCAGTACCACAACCAGCCCCCCAAAACTGACCTGGTGATTTCGTGCCCGGGGGCGCGGCCGGAGCACGCCGTGGCCTGGGACAAGGGATCCGTGCGGCTCTACCGTGCCCACTACCTGGTGGGGGTGAGGAAGCACATGAGGCTCTTCATCGACCACGGGAACCACCTGCACCTGCAGCGGCTGCGCAGGAGGGACAAAGCCACCTACTTCTGCTGGCGGGAGGGCGAGCTGGTGGCCGGCTTCCAGCTCACTGTCACCTTCGAGCCACGGCGCCAGCGCAGCCCCAGCGACCCCGAGTCCATCTTCGTCATGAGGGCTGTGGGCATCAGCTTCGCCGTCATCGTCGGCATCTTCTTCCTCATCCACCTGTCCCACTGCAGGGCTGAGGTGTTCAGGAAACTGGCCAAGTTGTAGCAGCTCCACCACTTGGACAGCTTGGATCACCCTCATGCAGGGAATTTCCAATGTGAGGACCATTTTAGCCTATTGTAGTTTCAACATTTTTTCAATGTTTGGTTTTGACTTTTTGAATGGAAAGTGTTTTGGGTTTTTTTTTTCAAATAATCTGGCAATTTTCTTCAGAACTGTCTCTGCTTTTGAGGTGTTTTTAACTCAGCACAGAATTGGGAGTCAATGTTTGTGCCTGACAGAGTCATCCTACACGTCCCCCAAAGGTCGTGGCATTTCTGCAGGGTTTCAGCAGGGAGCAGGATGTGCCCTCCAGGCTCATCTCCTTTGTTTGAGGATGTGACTTGAGGATTTCAGCATTCCCAAGGGAAATCTGCTGTCTGGGAGGGCACTGTGGGTCGACGATGGTGAGCCAAACACCTGGTGATGCCATGAGAAGCAAAATCAGGGAGGGACAGAGCTATGGAAAACAATCTGCATCTCCCACACCGGGGGATGGAGCAGGGTGCAGCTGGCTGGGTCCTTGAAGGGCAACAAAGCCCCAGCATGAGCTGGGAGGGCTCACACACAGAGGCAGCTCCAGGCCTGGACATTTTGCCACCAAACTCAGCCCAGGACAGAGCCTGACAGTGTCCCCATGGTGGCAGTGTCCCCATGGTGGCACCAGCCAGGGTTGTGTGTGCAGGCCAGGGGGAACAGAGCCACCAAGACTCACCTGGCAGCACTGCCCCATGCCTTCCCCTCTGAATCCCTAAAAATCTCCCAATATAACCCAAAGTGCTTCCCCCACTGCCCTGTAATCCTGCAGGGATTAACCCCTGCAGTGCTGGGAGCTGAGGGCTGTTCCTGCACCCTCTGCAGCCGTGGTTTGCTTGTTGGGAGGCAGGGCTGGCAGCAGGAAGGGCAGAATTCCAGCACAGCTCAGGGATTTGTGCAGGCAGGAATCCAGGAGCCACCAAGGAGCCCAGCTGGGAGCTGGCTGGAAAAGCATGCAGCCACCTGGGCTGCTCCCCTGGCAGCAGCACGGGCTGAAGTGACAGCCAGAGGCTCCGTCTGTGACAGCCCTGGAACTGGGAAAGGACCTGGCTGGAAAATCCAGGGGCAGCTTTGCAGCCAGGCAGCAGAGAGCACATGAACAGAGCCCCTGGGGAGCAACATCCCTGTCATTCTTGTGCCAAGATTGAGGCAGGAACAGGTGAGAGACAGGATGGTAGAAAAGGCAAAGAAGGTTTTATTCAAAAGAACCGCGCGGTTTTTACAGAGTGGCACAATAGATTCTGTCTGTGGAAGTGTCAGGGGGGTAGGATGGTGGGGACAGATGGAGATGAGAGATCTCTGCAGCCAGGTGGTGGAATTTGGGGTTTATTGCAAAGGGCCTGGGTGCAGGGCCCTGCTGGGAGCTGCAGCCACAGCTCAGAGCAGGCTGAGAGAAGAGAGGGGGAGAGAGCAAAAGCATAAGGGAGTGAAGTTCCCGTTCCAATACAATAAATCTTCTTCTGTGTTGAATATTCTAATTCTCACTAACCAATCTAGTACAAGATACAAATCCTACAGCATTTTCATACAGCCTATAAGAATAATTACATTACCATATTGTGTTACATTTTAAACCCTAAAAACTCCTCTTTGGCCCCTTCTGCCAAGCTGTAGGGTCTGCTCTGACCCTTGGGCCTGTCTGCAAGCAGAGGGTGTTGTTCCATCAAAAGGGGATCACCTTCAGCTGGCCACACCATTGTTTTCCAGTTGTTCAGTAACTGAAGGATCTCAAAGCTTGCTTTCATTTCAATCTCGCTTACAGTTTCCATATTCTCAAAATCTTTTGCCAGACAATCATATTTATAATCATCCTGTTTCATCTTCCCCAACACTATTCTATTGGCTAAGTAACAGAAACATCTTTCTCACGCACTGCCCTTCAGAGGAACAGAAAAATAAAGTAGAAAAACACCACCTGCAAATTGTTTATACTCAACAAGTTATCACATCTTTGCAGCTCCCTAAAACTCCTCACAAGCCGCTGTGAGAAGCGCTTGCTGTTTCTCTCTGTCTGTCCCATGGCATCCACACATCCCCAGCTCAGGGCTGAGGGGAACAGCCCTGGGGTGTCGGTCCTGGCCCAGGTGTGCAGGTTTTGTTTCCAGCCCCATTTCTGTACAGCAGATTATCTTTGTCAAGTGGGCAGTTTACTTTATCTCTCTCTCTGAGTGACCACATTCACACCTCCCTGGGAGGGGACATTGCTGATAACAGCTATTGAATGTCCCTGCATGGCTGATAAGAACTGTAACATCCCACTGGGAGATGTGAGCCCAGAGGGAGGAGCCAAGCATTGCTACCCAGATATAATCCAGAGGTTCTGAGACACCAGCACGGCTTCTGCACTGGATTCCCCAGAGGAACAGCAGCTGCCTCTTCCTCCACTGGATCTTCAGAGGCAGAATCCATCCTTCTCTGCAGATCCCCCTGCTCCAGCAAAACCACATCTGATACTCAAGAAACTGCAGCCACAATTCCAATGGCACTGCCACCAACACCCTGACCCACAGGGTGTCAGGTTGGGCTCTGACTCTGTCAGTGCTGTTCATGTGCACTGCAGTGTTTATTTTACCCTTTTATTTTTTTTTTCCCTATTAAAGAACTGTTATTTCCCGCTCCCATATTTTTGCCTGAGAGCCCCTTGATTTAAAATTTATAGCAATTTGGAGGGGTGGGGAGGGTTTACATTCTCCATTTCATGGGAGGCTCCTGCCTTCCTTAGCAGACTCCTGGCTTTCAAAACCAAGACAATCCCAATCTTGGGTAACTCCAGGATCTTTTTTTGCTGAAGTATCCAGTGCTCAGCTGCCACAGGTGTGCAAAGGGAGAAGGAATGACACCACAGCAGAGTGCAGGGACACACATGTCCCCTCAAGTGGTGCCACAAAGGCCAATATTCCCATTCCAGGCCTCGGGGATGGACCTGGACCTGCCATCAGGTGCTTGCTGGTTTCTCCAGAGCAGGTGGGAGCAGGTGCTTCCAGTCTGCTGGGGTGGCTCTGCCATTTGCTGGTTGTCACTGTCATTGATTACATCTCCTAAAACCCCTCAGTAACTGTGGGCAAGGGTGGAGGAGGAAAGGGACTATCTGGTGTCGCAGACATCTTTTATGGAAAATCCTTTCCTTGGGACTTTTCCTGAGAAGCTGAGAGGCCTCAGGAACAAAATGTAAACAATGGTTATCTGCTGCTGTGGAATGCAACAGGTGCATCTGGGATTGGTCTCATGTGGTTGTTTGTAATTAATGGCCAATCAAAGCCCAGCTGCCTCAGACAGAGCCAAGCCACAAACCTTTGTTATCATTCTTTCCTATTCCATTTTTAGCCAGCCTTCTGATGAAATCCTTTCTTCTATTCTTTTAGTGTAGTTTCAACGTAATATATATCATAAAATAATAAATCAGCCTTCTGAAACATGGAGTCAGATCCTCATCTCTTCCCTCAAACAAAATCCCCTGTGAACACCGTCACAATCTGGGTTTGGGTTTCTCCTTCAAAACTACCACCCTGTTTTCTTTCCCTTGGTTTTCTCCTTACCCATACCCATCTGTGAGGACACCCTGCTCAGAGATCACAGCACCACAGCCTGGGAGCTAAACTTTATTGTGAACAACAACAAGTGATGCCAACGTCATCTTTGAGGTTTCTGCTCAATCCTGGTGTTCCTCAGCTGACTTGGTAACACTTCATCAGCTCCACCACTGTCCTCTCCTCCTCAGTTTCCTTTTCCAGGTGGGTTTCCATGGGATGGGCTTCCCCCTGGCCAGCAGCCTGCCCATCCCTGCTCTGCAGCTTCCTGAACAAATCCTGGCTGCTCTGCTTCTCTGCCTGGCTCAGCAGAGCCACGTTGAGCCCGAAGCGCCCGGTGCCCGCCAGGCTCTGCAGGATCTGAAGGATGGCAGCTCTGTCCCCAGCATGGATGTTCTCTGCCAGCACTGTCAGGAACTCCCCCAGGAGGCCAAAGCCCACATCAGCCTGGAAGATCCTGCCCAAAGCCTCCCCTCCAAGCTCCAGCAAAAACTGGTATTTGTCTGTCCCACTTTTCAGGCACCGGCGCCAATCGCGGTGAAATTCCGCAGCGGTGCCGGGCAGCTGGATCAGCTCCTGGAGGAGAAAGGGACACTCAGCTCCTTCTGTTTTGTTTGAAGATTTTGATTCCCTCACCCCAAACAGCCCATGGATAGCTGGGGTGTTTTTACCAGGGGCTTTGGCAAGATCCAGGGAGAAAAGGTGAACACAAGGAAAAGCCAGGTGCCTTTAACCCTGAGAAACCAGGGGGAAAATTCAGGGGGAAAAGGGGAACACAAGGAAAAGCCAGGTGCATTTAATCCTGAGAAACAGGAGGAAAAGGGAATACAAGGAAAAGCCAGATGCATTTAACACTGAGAAAGCAGGAAAATCCAGGGGGGGGAAAGGGAATGTCAGGTGCCTTTCCCTGAGAAACCAAGGAATTTCAGGGGGAAAAGGGAATGCCAGGTGCCTTTAACCCTGAGAAACAGGAGGAAAAGGAAAGACAAGGAAATGTCAGGTGTCTTTAACTCTGAGAAACCAGGAAAATCCAGGGGGAAAAGGAAAAGCCAAGTGCATTTAACCCTGAGAAACCAGGAAAGTCCAGAGAGAAAAGGGGAAGGCAAGGAAATGCCAGGTGCCTTTAACCCTGAGAAACCAGGGGGGAAATTCAGAGGGAAAAGGGGAACACAAGGAAATGTCAGATGCCTTTAGCCCTGAGAAACCAGGAAAATCCAGGGGGAAAAGGGAATTCCAGGAGCCTTTAACCCTGCAAAACCAGGAAAATCCAGGGGGAAAAGGGAATGCCAGGTGCCTTTAACCCTGAGAAATGAGGGAACTCCAAGGGGAAAAAGGGGAAGATAAGGAAATTCCTGGTGCCTTTAACCCTGAGAAACCAGGGGGAAAATCCAGGGAGAAAAGGGAAGTGTGGATGAGCTGTGACACCCAGTGTGAGCACAGATGGCTGTGGGGTGACCCAAACCCCAACCAGGAGAGCTGCAAAAGATCCAATAAACAGAGCTCAGTGAAACCCCAGCATCATAAACAACCCCTGAGATTGTTTGTAAGGCAATCCATGAAATTTCCTTCTCATGGGAAACACCCAGTGACCAGGACACCCCAGCAGGGACAGGACATTTTCTGTCCCTCCATTTGTGGTTGGAGTCACCTCAGTCCTGTCCCTGTTTCCCACTCCTGAGAGACCCAGTGAGCTCATCAGGATTGGGCAGGATTAATTAACTCAGCCTATTAAACCATTAAATAAATTCCCTGTGCTCAGGGAATCTCTGCAGCCTGATCCAAACCCCGATATTCCAAGGGCCAGGAGGGCTGGCTCACACCCAGAGTGAGTCCTGAGTAAATCCCTCATTCCAATTAACACCCAGGTGATTCCTGAGGAATTCCCAGCTGCTGGGGCCTCTCCCTCACCTGTGGGATGTCCACAGCATGGGCAGGTGCTGTCTGAGCTGGGGCTGCACAGGGATTCCACAGCACATTCCTCCTCTGTCCCAGCCTGTCCTTCTTCTCCAGAGGCTTCAGGTGAGAAGCCAGCACAATCTCCCTGAAGGGAACGGGGACAGGAGGGACACTTTGAGGCTCCAAGCTGCTTCTCTGGGCCAATTTCTGATTCTGGGCTGTGTGAGCACCCAGAGGGGCTGGACAGGCTGGAGGAGAAGGCCCTGACCTGAAATCTCTCAGGAATCCCATAAAAATATTTGGGGGAGAAGCCCCTTGAAGGTGTTTTCCTGCCCCTCAGGGCTCAGTGGCAAGGGGGAATGAGACAGATGTGACTCCATGGATGGAATTTGAGCTGGTCCCAGAATGTGGCAAAGCCCTGGATCTACCTGGATGTCAAAGGACAGGGAGCCTCCAGATGGATCCCTGGAGTTTGGAGGGCACTGGGAATGCCCCTGTGGGGCAGCTCTGCCATCCCAGCCTGCCCACACCCCCGGGGCACAGCAGGGACAGGCTGGGAAGAACACAGGGGACACAGGGGACAGCCACCCTCTGCTCTGCACTCCCAGCACGGCCTGGGGGAGAAACGGGGGCTGGGGTGGGAATGGGAGGAGGGGACAGTGTCCTGGGGAGGGGACAGTGCCACTCCACTGCTGGCCACAGCCAGGCCACCCCAGGAGCAGGGACAGATCTCAGCGCACAAGGAGCCACCTGAGGAGTTTTGGGACAAATCTCAGCGGGCTCTGCCCTCGGGGCTGTTCCGGGTCCCGGAGCCCCCTCGGGCCGCTCCCCGGGCCCCGGACCTGAACTGGTCGTAGTCGGGCACGCCCTGGCGCAGCGCCCGCAGCTTGGCCTCGCCCTCCCGCTGCCGCCGCTCGTCCTCGGCCAGCGCCGCCCGCAGCTCCCGCTCCAGCACCGGGAACGCCCCGGCCGGATCCATGCCCGGCTCCGTGCCCGGGCCGCGGGGGCACAGGGACAGCCCTGACCGCGATTGCTTCGAGGACAGGCTTATGTCACAAAAGCGCTGCCAGGCGGGCCCGATCTTATCGCGACAGTCCCGCCTTGTGCCCCGCACTGTGACAGCGCAAGGCCGCACACGTGGGTGGCAATTGGGATCCTCTCCCCTGTCCGAACGCCCCTGACACACTGCCGCTGTCTCTATCGCGATAGCCCGCCCGGTGATGAACAGCCGGGCCTCGGGACCGCGCGCTCTATCGCGACAGCGCCGCTCCCGCCGCCGGAGCGCCGGCACCGCGCAAGGCCCCCGCGGCTGCCCCGGCCGCGCCCGGCACAACCGGCCCCGCCGCCCCGCGCTGCCCCGCTCTCCCCGGGACGCTCCGGAACCGGTACCGATCCGGTCCCGAACCCACCCGGCGCTTCTGCAGCGGGCGAGGCGCTGGCGGCGGGCGCGGGACGCTCTGTCCCGACAGGCGAAGAGGGCAGCCCGGGGGCCTTCGGCAGCGGCGGCGCCGGCGAGAGCAGCGGCGGGAGCGGAGCCGGGGCAGGTGAGGGAGAGCGGGACCAGAGAACGGGACCGAGACCGGGGACGGGGAGAGAGAGAGCGGGGCTGGGGCCGGTGGGGGAGAGCGGGAGCGGGACCGGGACCGGGGAGGGAGAGCGGGGACGGGACCAGAGCAGGGGAGGGGAACCGGGGCCGGGACGGGGAGCGGGGAGAGAGAGCGGGGCTGGGGCCGGGGAGGGAGAGCGGGGACGGGACCAGAGCAGGGGATGGGGAGCGGGGCCGGGACCGGGACCCGAGAGGGGGAGCAGGACCGGGGAGAGAGCGGGGCCGGGACCGGGGAAGGTGAGAGAGAGCGGGGCTTGGGACCAGGGAGAGAGAGCGGGACCGGGACCGGGGAGAGAGAGCGGGACCGGGACCGGGGAGAGAGAGAGCGGGGCTTGGGGCCGGGACCGGGGAGGGTGAGCCGGGACCGGGGCCAGAGGGGGAGAGCGGGACCGGTGCCGGGACCGGGGAGGGAGAGCGGGACCGGGCCTTGGGGCTGGAGCAGGGCCGGGCCCCCGGTGTCACGGGCCCTGAGTGGGTTCTGTCACCGCCCCCAGGGGTTTCTGTCACGGTCCACCGGGGGGGCTCTGTCACGGCCCCGGTCTCTGCGCCCCCGCCGAACCTTTTCCCACCTCCAGCATGGACACCGACCTGTACGATGAGTTTGGCAATTACATCGGGCCCGAGCTGGACTCGGACGATGACGACGACGAGCTGGGCCGGGAGGCCAAAGATCTGGAAGAGGTGAGGAGGGACAGCGAGCCCCGGGACCGGAACGGGGACAGCGAGCCCCGGAGAGGGGACAGCGACACCCGGGGCTGGAACGAGGACAGAGAGCCCCGGGGCTGAGCGGGGCCGGGCCCGCAGCTGCTCCCGCCCCGTGCGGGTCTGAGGGGGCTGCTCGGAGCGGGGGCCGGAATGCTGAGGGAACGAGTGGGGCTGATGTTTGAAAAATTTACAAAATCTATTCTGTGGTAAAGAGAAAAACACAGATCTTGCTGGAATGGTGAACGGGAGCTGCTGTGGCTGGGTTTGGTTTGGCTGGGTTTGGTGTCAGGTCCCATTGGGAGCCCCTTGGGAGGGAGCTGAGGCTGCCACAGGGAGCCTGATTTTCATGGGGGAGGCAGAGCAAGACCCCAAAGACAGGGGGGGAGCAGAGGGGCTGCCCCATGGGGGAATTGAGGGAGCCCCTTCCCATTTGGGACTGATTTTTGGGATTTGTGCCCTGGATTTGGGGCTGATTTTTGGGATTGGTGCCCTGGATTTGGGGCTGATTTTTGGGATTTGTGCCGTGAATTTGGGAATGATTTTTGGGATTTGTGCCTTGGATTTGGGGCTGATGTTTGGGTTTTGTGCCTGGGATTTGTGGCTGATTTTTGGGATTGGTGCTGTGGATTTGTGGCTGATTTTTGGGACTGGTGCCTTGGATTGGGGGCTGATTTTTGGGATTGGTGCCTTGGATTTGGGGCTGATTTTTGGGATTGGTGCCTTGGATTGGGGGCTGATTTTTGGGATTTGTGCCCTGGATTTAGGGCTGGTTTTTGGGATTGGTGTCCTGGATTTGGGGCTGGTTTTTTGGAATTGGTGTCCTGGATTTGGGGCTGGTTTTTTGGGATTGGTGCCCTGGATTTAGGGCTGTTTTTTTGGGATTGGTGCCCTGGATTTAGGGCTGGTTTTTGCAATTTGTGCCTTGGATTTGGGGCTGATTTTTGGGATTTGTGCCCTGGATTTGTGGCTGATTTTTGGGATTGGTGTCTTGGATTTGGGGCTGATTTTTGGGGTTTGTGCCTTGAATTGGTTTTGGGGATTGGTGTCCTGCTGCCCTGTGTGTGGGGTTTGTGTCACCAGGTGTGGTTCCTGGGCTGTGTGGTGTCCCTGCAAGCCCAGGGGCTGTCCCTGACCCAGGAGCTGCTCCCAGGGCCCCCCTGTGGGTGCTGGGGCTGCTCTGGGGCTCCCTGGCTCGGGGGTCACCCCAGGCCTGTCCCCCTGGGGGGCTCCACAGCAGAGCTTTGGTTGCAGCTGGAGGATGATGATGATGATGATGACATGGGAGAACATGATGAGGAGCACCCTGGCATGGAGGTGGTGCTGCATGAGGACAAGAAGTACTACCCCACAGCAGAGGAGGTCTATGGGCCTGAGGTGGAGACCATCGTGCAGGAGGAGGACACACAGCCACTCACTGGTGAGTGATCTCTCAGGGGATCCTTGGAAAAGGGAAAGAATGTATAATAATATTTAATATTAATATATAATTATTGCATATTTATAATATGATATGATGTAATATTATTTGATATGATCATAATATGATAAGATTTTATTAATATAATATAATATAATATAATATAACATAATATAATATAAATAATAGTATAGGATAATATAATATATTATATATTATCTTTGTACATATATAATTATTATTAGTGTATATTTAAATAAATATATTATATTTTTTACATTATAGATTTTTTTATATAATTAATATAATATAATAATATATAGTTTTATAAAAATATAATATATATTATAGTTACATATGTTGTGTTATATTAATTATATTACATTATATTATATTATATTATATTATATTATATTTTATATTCTATATTCTATATTCTATATTTTATTTAATATAATATATAAATAATATAGTATAATATAAACAATATAAAATATATAATAGTATAATATATTATAATGTATTATATGATATATTATATCTATACATAATGATATAATATATTATTATAGTATATATTTAAATAAATATATTTATATATATTATGAATATAACATGTATAAATATATAATATAAATATAATGTATATAATAGAATATTATATTACATATATATATAATATATATAATATATAATATATAATATAAGATATAATATAATGTAATATAACACAACATAATATATGTAACTATAATATATAGTTAGTTAATTATATAAATATCTATAATAACATAACATAACATAACATATATAATATAATATAATATAATATAATATATATTCCTTCTGTCCTGCCCCTTTGGAGCCCACTCATAGCCTCAGATCTCTGCCTGCTGTGTGCAGATTTGGGCACTTTGGTTTGCAAAAACCACAAACAAAGGTGTCTTTGGAAGAACAGGAATCAGCAGAGATGGGAAAGTGATTTAATGGAGAATAAATACATTTAAATGCTCTCCTTTGATTCCTGCTCAGCTGGAAGGGCCCTGCAGTGACCTTCTCCTGCAGCTGTGACAAACAGCTGAGAGAATCTGTCAGCCAGAAAACTGAGGGGTTTTCAGCTAAATTCCCCATTCCTGGGGGCCATTCCTGACCCTGCTGGCTCAGGGGCTCTGGGAACAGTTTGTTCTTTTGTCTCTTCTTTCAGAGCCCATCATCAAACCTGTGAAAACCAAGAAGTTCTCCCTGATGGAGCAGACACTGCCAGTCACTGTCTATGAGATGGAGTGAGTGTGGGGCTGGGGGGGACAGATCTGGGGGTCTCACTGACCTGAGAGCAGCCAATTCCCAGGTTCTGAACCCAAAACAAGAGAAATGCAGGACAAACTATTTCAGTTTCCCTTCCCGTGGAAAATGGGCCCAGGGTTATTACAGTGACCTTAGACGGTCACTGTGGTGAGAGAAGGACGAGAATCTTGTTTCTTGATCAGAAGGCTTGATTTATTGATATAAGATATATAATACATTATAACTATACTAAAAAGAATAAGAAGAGAAGTTGCAGAGAGCTGCTAAGCTAAGAATAGAATAGAAGGAATGAATAACAAAGTTCTGTGTCCAGGGAATCTGTCCCTGAGCTGCTCCTGTGATTGGCCTTTAATGGTACACATGGAAGATGAGCCAATCACAGGGGCACCTGCTACATTTCACAGCAGCTGATAACAATTGTTTACATTCTTCTTCTGGGGCTCTGCTTCCCAGAAGATGGACAAATGTGAAAGAAAGGATTTCTATGAAAAAATGTCTGCGACACAGGGTAAGGTTGGACACAGAAGGAATTTCACCTCAGGGGCTGAGATGAGCCCATAGCAACAGCTTGTGGCTCAGGAAACCTTCTTGGAATGGTTTGGGGACCTTAAAGCCCACCCAGTGCCACCCCTGCCATGGCAGGGACACCTCCCACTGTCCCAGGGTGCTCCAAGCCCTGCCTGAGGGATGGAGCAGCCACAGCTGCTCTGGGCACCCTGTTCAATACCCACATGCTCAGTGTGTAGCACACATCATACTGGCACATTGTGGGTTGATCCCAGATTAGATCCCATCCATTCCAGTTTCCACTGGGAATTTTTCTGCTGCTGGGTGAGTGCAGAGTGCTGTGCAGTCAGCAGGACGCTGGGTCCATTCCTTGTGTCCCAAAGCAGCTTCTTGGACACCAGGGCTGGGAGAAAACCTGGAAAAAATTCCAAATGCATTAAAAAATTTAATTTTTTTTTAAGATTTGGAGATGTTCCTGGAGCTGGTGTTCCCTCAGGGGTCCCTGGGGATGTGCTCAATGCTTGGGGGGTTCAGCAGAGCTGGAGCAGAGCCCAGGAGCTGCTGGGGCTGGTTTTTCTCAGTCCCTGACCTGAGCTCTGCATTATCCACCACTTCCCTGCTCATTCCATTTGTAATTAATTCATTTTTCTCCTATTTGTTGATAGAATTGGTTAGGATGGGTCACAAGAAATTCCTTGTGGGATGTAGCCAGAAACCTGCAAGCTTGGTATTGATTTCCCATTTAGCCGTATTTTCAGACCAATTAGGAAGGTTTTAATCAGGGTTAATATTGATTGCTGTATTTTTTAGCTCTTAATCAAAATGTTTTACATTAAGAAGTCTGTTGTATCAGTGAAAATTTAATCTGTTTAAAAAGGAAATTATTTGACAGCACTTATTCTCTGCAGGCCTCTGGCAGTGGCTGCATGTTTTATAGCTTCCCATTATTTTTTAGGGGTGGTAATTTAGGATCTCAATTATCTTTTGGCCAGCATCCATCCAGAAGTGACCAGCTCATCATTACCCAACTCAGCTGCTAATTTGAAAAAGACTTAATTCCTTAAGTGCCTGGAATGTCACTGTTTTAAGGCTTGAAAATCAGAATGAATGGTCTGTGGTTGCTTTCAGAGCTCCATGGGGTGCTTGTTATCCACCACCACCATTTACCTGCCTGCCTGCCTTGCTTTGAGTGCAAGTGCTTCATCATCTGAGTACATGGATGTGATTTTTGCTCCAGTACTGACTAGAAGAGAAGAAAAATATTCAATAATATTCAATTGCTGGCAGCTTTACCAGCTCTGTATCCTCCCACCCACTGCCATCTGTCTGGGACTCCAACTCTCTTGTCCTCCCCATCTGGAAAGTGGGATTCTTCCTCCGCAGGGCACTGCCAGGATAAAAGTTTGGCAAAGATTCAGGGGGCACCTTGGCTAGAAAGTGGAGCTGAAAAGCAGCACCTACTTTTCTTAGGCACAGCAGAAACCCTCCAACAGCCTTTTGTGTTTTTGTTCCTGCAGTTTCCTGGCAGATCTGATGGACAACTCGGAGCTGATCCGGAATGTGACTCTGTGTGGGCACCTGCACCACGGCAAGGTGCTGTCAGTGGCCAGAATAATCCAGAATCAGGGGTAGTGAGGGTGACCTGCTGCTTTGCCAGCCCTCCTGGCCCCTGGTTATCTGCAGCAGCACCTTCTGCTTCTCTGCTCATGCACTTATTTACAGAATCCAAACATGGATTGGGTTGGAAGGGGTCTTAAAACTCATCCAGTGGCACAGAGACACCTCCCACTGTCCCAGGGTGCTCCAAGCCCCATCCAGCCTGGCCTTGGAGACTTCCAGGGGTTCAGGGACACCCACAGCTGCTCTGGGCACCCTGTGCCAGAGCCTGCTCACCCTCTCAGGGAGGAATTCCTTCCCAATACCCCCCAACCCTGCTGTCCCCCAACTTTAGGCCATTCCCCCTTGTCCTGACACTAGGTTTCCCTGTGAAACGTGCAGATATTTTTGTAGGTTGAATTAGTAGGTTTTCTGTGCTGCTGCTGGAGGGATGGGGCTGTGTTTGTGTCTGTCTGAAGAGAGGCAGCTCCTCTCTGTGCTCTTTTGCAGACGTGTTTTGTTGACTGCCTGATAGAGCAGACGCACCCCGAGATCCGGAAACGCGACGATCAGGATGTGAGTGAGCTGCTGTGGAATTGCCACCTTGGGGACACCCTGGGGTGGCTTTTACACCCTCAGGGAGGGGACACTGCATGGGGACAGGGTGGTTCTGTAACTGGCATGTAGGATTGGATAGCCAGAGTTCAGTTTTAGGTCTGCATTTTGTGTTACATACACCCTGAGGGAGGGGACACTGCATGGGGACAGGGTGGTTCTGGGGCTGGAATGTGGGATTGGGAAGCCAGAGCTCAGTTCTACCTCTGGATTATATATTATGTACACCCTAAGGGAGTGTATAATATACACATTATGCATGATATGAATTATATGAAAAATAATATATGAATTATATGAAAATGTATATAAATGTGAAATGTGTATAATATACACATAATGCATTATATGAATGAATGTATTATATGAAAATTAATATATTAATTATATGAAAATGTGTATAAATATGTGAAATGTGTATAATATACACATTATGCATTATATGAATTATATGAAAATTAATATATAAATTATATGAAAATGAATATAAGAATTATATGAAAATGTATATAAATGTGAAATGTGTATAATATACACATTATGCATTATATGAATTATATGAAAAATAATATATGAATAATATGAAAATGTATATAAATATGTGAAATGTGTATAATATACACATTATGCATTATATTAATATATAAATTATATGAAAATGAATATAAGAATTATATGAAAATGTATATAAATATGTGAAATGTGTATAATATACACATTATGCATTATATGTATTATATGAAAATGAATATAAGAATTATATGAAAATGTATATAAACATGTGAAATGTGTATAATATACACATAATGCATTATATGAATGAATGTATTATATGAAAATTAATATATTAATTATATGAAAATGTGTATAAATATGTGAAATGTGTATAATATACACATTATGCATTATATGAATTATATGAAAATTAATATATGAATTATATGAAAATGTATATAAATATGTGAAATGTGTATAATATACAAATTATGCATTATATGAAAAATAATATATGAATTATATGAAAATGTATATAAATATGTGAAATGTGTATAATATACACATAATGCATTATATGAATGAATATATGAATTATATGAAAATGAATATAAGAATTATATGAAAAGGTATATAAATATGTGAAATGTGTATAATATACACATTATGCATTATATGAATTATATGAAAATTAATATAAGAATTATATGAAAATGTATATAAATATGTGAAATGTGTATAATATACACATTATGCATTATATGAATTATATGAAAAATAATATATGAATTATATGAAAATGTATATAAATATGTGAAATGTGTATAATATACACATAATGCATTATATGAATGAATATATGAATTATATGAAAATGAATATAAGAATTATATGAAAATGTATATAAATATGTGAAATGCATATAATGTACACATTATGAATTACATGAAAATGAATATAAGAATTACATGAAAATGTATATAAATATGTGAAATGCATATAATGTACACATAATGCATTATGTGAATGAACAGATGGATTATATGAAAATGAATCGATGAATTGTATGAAAATGTTCCTGCTTCTATCCCTTACTTGTCCCCTTAGTGATGTGCCAGAGTTATTGTGTCCTGCTTCAAACTGAGTATCTGGTACCAAAATGTGACACTCTGATTTTTGTTTTGCCTTTGCAGCTCTGCTACACTGATATATTGTTCACAGAGCAGGAGGTGAGTGGCCTTGTAGTGATTTTATCCAGTTGTCTCATGCTTTACTCACAGCTGTTGTAGGCAGTTTCCTTGTCCATTTTAATGCCTTTCTGTGCTTTCCACATTTTGGTTATTTTCTTTATTAATTAAAAAAAATCTGCTCCTCTTGTTTGCCTCAGGAAGATTCCTGATCCAACTTCCTTCCCTCATCTCCGTGTATGATTTTATAACCTGTGTAATGTTAAATCTGCAGCAGAGTCACCCCGGTCTGGGGCTAATTCTTACTTTCTTTGAGAGAAAAAGGAGGAAGGGATTTGCACCAATGGTAGAAGAGGAAAAAAATTATTTCAAAATAAATACATTTCTCCTTCTCTGACTCTGTGTTGGGCATGAGTGGGAATGTTATTTTGTGTCATGACCAGAACAATCTTTTGAAGCATTTTTTTTTCTCCTCTCAGTGTTTATATTTTATACTCTGTGTGATCATATCTTGTGCTTTGAGGCATAACTTGGTGGCAGCAGAGGGTGAAAGCACAAACAAACACCCACATTCTGTCTCAGGTGTTGCCTGTGGTACCTCCTCAGCTGAAATCAGGTGTTGAGGGTGCAGTGGTGGCTCCCCAGTCTGACCAGTACAGATGGGAGAGCTGGGCTGGGTGATCTGAGGTTATTGCTTTGGTGATCTGAGGTTATTACTCTCTTCCAGGATGAATATTTACTTCGTTCCATCTTTCTCATTTTTCCTTGATGTTCTTTTAGAGATGATCCTTGTGTTTCTGTACAGGGTGATCCCTTTGTTTATTTTTTACCTGTAATCCTGGTTTCCTGTGTTTCAGAGGGGAGTGGGGATCAAGAGCACCCCAGTGACAATTGTTCTGCCAGACACCAAAGGAAAATCTTTCCTCTTCAACATCATTGACACTCCAGGTGATTGTGCACTCCTGGAAATCCTGCTGTGGGAAGCACTTGGCTTTGTTTTGTACTTTTTATGGCTGGCTCCAGCCTAGTGCTGAGCCTTCAGCTGGGTTCATTCCTGTGGAGTCACTTCCAGCAGCACTGACCCATAATCACCCAGGGTGCTTTGGGGTGAAGGGACCTTAAAGTCCATCTAATTCCAACCCTCTGCCATGGGCAGGGACAGATCAGGCTCATGTCTGTGATTAGCTGGCCTAATTAAGAGCTGATGAGGCTGCAGAGGTGTTTCTCAAGCAGCACAGGGAGAATTTATTTTCCCAGCTATTGCCACGTGCAGTATTGACCCTGCTTTGCTCAAATGCTGTTGCCCCACAGTGAGACTCAGCAAGTTCCTTCTGTAGAGGGAAAATAATCACAGATGAATTTGTAAGAAAGTTTAGGGAAGAGGGTCTTGGGACACATCTGCTGAGCTACAGCTCAGGATGAGCGAGGTTAGAGCGCAGGAGGAGGCTGGGGGGAGAGACATCTGTTGTCTTTGGGAAAAGAAGGAAGATTTCTTCTCAAAGTCCTTGCACAGAGCTGTGAGAAAAACAGTCACAAATGTGAGGAAAAGTGTCTGTTAAACAACTTGTGTGTATTTTAAAAAAATACATTAGAGCTGAGGCTAAACCCTCATGGGGAGTGCTGGCAGCTGCTCCCATGTCCCTGTCTGAGGAGGAACCATCTCTGCTCTGCCTCTGTGGGTACCAGCAACCAGAGGAATCTGCAGAGCCCCATAGCTTCCCACCCTGTGTGCTGCTGCTGCTGCACCAGGGCTCTCTGTGCTTCTCACTGCCCCCTTTTTTGTGGTTTTGAAGGTCATGTGAACTTCTCAGACGAGGTGACCGCCGGCCTTCGCATCTCGGACGGCGTCGTGCTCTTCATCGACGCGGCCGAGGGGGTGAGTGCCTCCTCCTCCTCCTCCTCCTCCTCCTGGGGTTCCATCCCTCCCTGTGCACTCTGTGCTCCTGCCTCAGCATGAAGGCTTGGGCTGGGTTCAGCTTTCTGGGGTGAAGGGTTTTTGGAGGGCACTTTGAGGGTGTTTTCCAGCTGACCAGGCAGCCAAGCCTGTGGCTGCTGTGTCCACACTGATGTGATGCTGTGGCCTGCAGGCTGACTGTGTGACTGGTGTGCATCTCCATGCCCATGGTACCTAAAACTGAGCAGCTTATTTATATCAGAGATGTCCACAGGCTTGGATTCAAGGAATTTGGTTGGGTTAGCACCTATTTGTGAATTTCAGGATTAGCTGCTTGCTGAGCTTGGGCTTTTCTGCAGCCTGGCAGCAGAATAAGGGTCACTGGTTGTCCCTCATGCCTCAGATAACATTTTGGTGGATTTTCCTGGGGCTCTGAGCTCTCTGCTCCCTGCAGGTGATGCTGAACACAGAGAGGCTGATCAAGCATGCGGTGCAGGAGAGGCTGGCAGTGACTGTGTGCATCAACAAGATTGACAGACTCATCCTGGAGCTCAAACTGCCCCCCACAGACGCTTACTACAAGCTCAGACACATTGTGGATGAAGTTAATGGTCTGATCAGGTGAGGCTGCATTGTTGGTGCTGCTGTCCCTGTCCCATGGCTCACAGAGAACTCCTCAGTTTGTCCACTGATGTGTTGAGTCATAGAAAATGGGCCAGGAAGAACCACTGGGAGTTCATCTCAGCTGATACATTGAATTAAGGAGGATTGGCTCTTCCTGGCAAACTCCAGGGATTTCATTTCCCCTGCCCCATTTCATTTCTCCTCCATTAAAAAGTAAAGAAAGTGGGCATATGACCAGAGCAGGGAATTTGTGCTCCCAGATGTCTCAAATACACTGAAATTATTGGGTTGTATCCCAAACTGGAGGTTGAGATATCTCAAAGCTCCTAAATACTTGATACAAAACTAAAAGAGGATTTGCTGTCTCAACTCCTGGAGAAGGATCTTGATACTGACACAGTCCAATCTCCTTGCCAGGGACATCTTAGACATTTCTGTGGGTTCTTCTGCACCCAGGGATTTTTTAACAACATTCTGCCCTTCAAGTGTGTGTCTGTTTGCCCACAAGCTCCCTGGCATGTTTTTGTTTAGTGTGTGCTGAGAGCAGAATAATTCATCCTTCCTAGCATGGCTGTGAGCTCATTAAACCTGTTTGGATTTAAATTATATCCCTGTATTTTCTTTTCCCTTACTTGGTTGACCAGCTTGGCTGCTTTTTTAGAAGAAGAAAAGTTATCCCAGATAAAAAAATCTGAAGCATTCGTGCTGGTGACTTTGTAGTTCTAGGATCTTTAAATCTTTGCATTAATGCTTGAAATTTATAGGCAGAAAATGTTCCTGACCCTGAGATTCTGATGGCAAGCAAGCTGCAGCCTGTTTAAAGATGCTTTTTGGCAATGCAGGCTCCTTGCCTGTCACTGCTGTGGGGTGTGGGAAGTGGGCTGAGGTGTCTTCTTTGGTTCATAACATTGATTTGATTTTATTTTTCTCCTCCCAGCATGTATTCCACCGATGAGAACCTCGTGCTGTCTCCCCTTCTGGGGAATGTGTGCTTCTCCAGCTCTCAGTACAGCATCTGCTTCACACTGGGGTCTTTTGCAAAGATTTATGCAGACACATATGGTGAGGATTAGCCAGCAACCTGGTGCACTTCAACATCTCATTTCCCCAACCTTTCTTGTGGGGGTTTTCTGAGCCATTCAGCTTCCCCTGCACATGGCCAGTGTTTGTGTTCTGGAATTGCTGAGAGCTGAGTGCTGCTGCAGAGCTGAGCCTCGGGGGTTAAAAAGCACAAACACAGTTTGAGCAAAGATATTTTCTCCTGATAAATGTTTCTTGAGTCAGAAGCCAAGAGTTTTTTCATACCCTGAGCAGAAATAACAAGCAGTTGAAGGCAGGTGTGTGTGTGTTGTGCTTTGCCTCCCTGTCAGCAGCTCAGGAGTGAAGCAGTTAAACTCTTCCTGCCTTTTCCCAAAAGTCCAAGACTCAGCTGCAGCTGGGCACAAGCTTTGCCCACAAGGTTTTGCACTCTTGCCCTCTTTCTTTTTTAAGAAACTGTCTTTTTCTGGCCTGGATTTAATTTTCTGCTCCCCAGGTGCCCACTCAAGGCAATCTGCTGCATGTAGCAGTGGGCTCTGTGCTGGCATGAGCAGCTGCACAGCCCAGGTTTTTGAAGTGCCCCACTGGGGAATTTGGGGATCTGGAGGAGCTGAGAGCAGGGAAAGAAGGAGGTTGTAAAGCAGCTGGGGCAGCTCTTGCAGAGAGCTTGGCCTGAGGGAGGATGAAGTTGTTGAGGTCAGGGAGTGATGGTGCCAGGACTGTCACATGTCCTGAGAGTTTGGAGCAATAAATGAGCTCCCTGAAGTGTCACAGCATTAACTCAGAGCCTTGGGGAGCTGAGGACAGCACAGTTGGCAGGAGATGCCAACCAGGTGGGGAAGGCAGGAGCTTGGAGTTGGGAATAGTGAATTCTGGTCCCCAGGAATTGTGTGTGCAGCCACCACATGTCACTGACAGGGGTTAGAGCAGCATCACTGTCCAGACTGCAGCCAGCAGGCAATTCCTTGTGTTCACACACCTGCCCACAGCAAAAGCTTGTTTGGAACCTGCTGCAGGTTCTCATTCCATCCTGGGATTTGTAAATTCACCATGACAGCACCTTCAGTGCTGGGTGTTTGACTATGTGGTCCCTGAGGAAGAGGAAGAAACCTGGAGATGTTCAGCAGGGCTGAAGACGCTGGTGCTGGTGGAGGCCATCCCAGCACCTTGGCACTGCAGCAGCAGTCACAGCATTCCTGTTTGGAAGTGCAGCACATGAGGTTGGGCTCCTGCAGCATTCTGAGCTCTGACCCTGTGGGTAGAGAGCTGGAATGTTCCTGGGCAGTCAGTGTGTGAGCTGCAGTGTCCCTGGGCTGCTGTGTGTGTTCCTGGGCAGTCAGTGTGTGAGCTGCAGTGTCCCTGGGCTCCTGTGTTCCTGGGCAGTCAGTGTGTGAGCTGCAGTGTCCCTGGGCTGCTGGGCACATCCCCACTGGACTCTCTCTGCTCATCTCTGCCTGCTCTCCCCAGGACAGTTCTTAATCTTTCACTCAGAATTGGGACGAGCCTTTCACTCATCAGCATCAGTTCATTAAATTGAATCCTCAGGCTTGTTTTAAAAGCTAAAATATAAAGATTTCTAAGCTATGAAAAAAGCAGTGATATCTGAGAGGCTTTTTCATTTGCTTTTTCCTTCAGGAGACATCAATTACCAGGAGTTTGCCAAGCGGCTTTGGGGCGACATCTACTTCAACCCGAAGACGTAAGAACCCTGTTTAAATGTTTTAATTTTACTTTATTCCTGGGTTTTTCCCTTCTTTTCCTGTAAAATGTGGACCCAAGGTCACTCCTGATCCTGTGATCCTGTGGTGGAGTGTGACTGTTCACAGGGGTCCCAGGATGAGGGAAGAGATGAGGATCTGACTCCATGTTTCAGAAGGCTGATTTCTTATTTTATTATATAGATTATATTAAAACTATACTAAAAGAATAGAAGAAAGGATTTAATCAGAAGGCTGGCTAAGAATAGAAAAAGAAGGAATGATAACAAAGGTTTGTGGCTGGGACTCTCTGTGATTGTCCATTAATTAGAAACAACCACATGAGACCAATCCCAGATGCACCTGTTGCATTCCACAGCAGCAGATAACCATTGTTTGCATTTTGTTCCTGAGGCCTTTCAGCTTCTCAGGAGAAAAATTCCTAAGGAAAGGATTTTTCATAAAATGTGTATGACAGTGGAGTAGTATCTGGGAAGGGTTGAGTCAGCCCTCCTGCCTAATGGGAATCCATTTGGATTCACACCACAAGCAGCAGCAGAGAGGCTCTTCTGGCCTGCATTTGGAGTTAACCTGGCCCATGTGTCCCTGACAGCTTCCCAGGGGATGGGAGGGAGGAGCAGAGGCTGTGCAGGGGTTCTGGCAGGCTGCAGTTCTTGCTCCTCACCTCTCTGGTCTCCAACAGGCGCAAATTCACCAAGAAGGCCCCGACGAGCAGCTCCCAGCGCAGCTTCGTGGAGTTCATTCTGGAGCCCCTGTACAAGATCTTGGCTCAGGTCTGTCATGGGTCATTCATCTTCCCACAGCTCCAGGCAGGAGCAGCTGGGGCTGGGCACTGGGCTGGGCTGAACTCCCAGCTTTGTGGAGTTCATTCTGGAGCCCCTGTACAAGATCTTGGCTCAGGTCTGTCATGGGTCATTCTCCCTCCCACAGCTCCAAGCAGGAGCAGCTGGGGCTGGGCACTGGGTTCTGGTCCTGTCCTGTTCTGCACAGGGGGTGCACAGTAATCATTATTTCTTGCAAGTGCAGTGCTGTATTTGCAGTTATAGAACAGTCCTTGCTTTTCCTTATGTGCTCTGATAGCAGCCAAGTGACAGTGCTTGGACTTGGAGCACAACTTGGATGAGGAGGAGTTGTGGGGGCTCAGCCTAGAGAAAAGGAGGCTCAGGGGGGAAATTTTTGCTTTCTACAACTCCTGACAGGATGGGGCAGCTGGGGGAGGTCGGGCTCTGCTCCCAAGGAACAGGGACAGGAGGAAAGGAAATGGCCTCAGGTTGTGCAGGGGGAGGTTTAGGTTGGAGATTAGGAAAAATTTCTTCCCCCTAAGGGTTCTCTAGTCCTGGCACAGCTGCCCAGGACAGTGATGGAGTCACCATGCCTGGATGGATTTAAAAGCAATGTAAATGCACTTGGGGTCTAAGATGATTTAATGGTGGCCTTGACAGTGCTGGGGGAATGATCTTGGAGAGCTTTTCCAGCCTTAATTCCATGATTCATGGATTTGACCCATCTGGCTCTTGTGTGAGCCATAACCCAGTGCAGCTCCAGAGCCCTGCAGGTTGTGCCTGGTTTGTGATGCTGACTGGGACCCCCACAGTGAACCTGAGAGTGAGACTTGTGGTCCTGCAGGTGGTGGGGGATGTGGACACAACCCTGCCCAGGACTCTGGATGAGCTTGGCATCCACCTGACCAAGGAGGAGCTGAAACTGAACATCCGGCCCCTCCTGCGCCTCGTCTGCAAGAAATTCTTTGGGGAGTTCACAGGTACAAACAAGCTCTTTGTCTTCCCCTCCACAATTTTCACCTCACACCAAGAGTTGAGGGTTATATTTTGGCCAAGGAGGGCTAACTTGCACAGATCCTGCTCAGTTTCCCAAATCTAAGCTGTGACACCAGGACAGCCTGAGGCACTGCTCACCTCTCCCTGCTGCTGTGGGTGCTGCAGTCACCGTGGCTTTGCCTTGTGTTTATGGAGTCCAATTTTTTCCTCCACACTGCTTAACCTTGTCCTCACCAAGTGTTCCTGTTGCAGGTTTTGTGGACATGTGTGTGCAGCACATTCCCTCCCCAAAAGTGGGGGCCAAGACCAAAATCGAGCACACCTACACCGGCGGCGTCGACTCCGACCTGGGCGAGGCCATGAGCGAGTGTGACCCTGATGTAAGGAAGCTCCTGTGTTTGCTCTGAGTGTGCAGAACCAATTCCAGCAGGCTCTGCTCCCCCTGCCCTGCCAGGGCTGCTGCCTCCCTGCACAGATTTGACTTGCAGCACTCTGAAACCTCTCATCCGACACTGGAACAAATCTCTTCACTCCAAGGAGCTTCAGCTGCCTGCCAGGGCAGCCCTGGAGAGAGGGAATTGTTTCACTGTGTTCAGAGAAGAACAGGACTAGGTCAGGACTCCAGAGCATGTGGGAGCTGCAGGGTAGTTTTGTGTCCTTTTGCAGTCTTTTTGTTTCTTTTCCTTGAAGTTTAATTCTCTCTCTAAACTCTAAAAAACTGCATGGTGCTGATAAAAATAACCCTGTGTTAGTTAGTCAGCACCTTTCCTCTCCCAGCCCTGCAAACCCTTCCTCCTCCAACAGCTTGCACTGAGCTGTCATTTGGAGTTGTCTGGAGCCACCAACGCTGGCAGCTGAGTGAGAAATTTGCCTGTGACTTTTGCTCTGATGTCTGCAGAGAAATTTATTTTAATGAGTTGTGATTATCCACATAAAACTCCACAGTGGTGACTGTCACCACATCACCGGTGTGGAGTGACCTGGTGGCACTGGGAGCTGTGATCTTGGGGAGCTCAGGTGACATTTGCAGGCCAGCAGGTGACATTTTTCCTCATGGCTTTGTCCCAGCCACCATTTGCTGCTCTACAGGAGCTCCAGAACAGTTCACATGGTCATTCCAGAGCTTTCCATGCAGGGCAAGGAGATGTAGGGCTGCTAGTGGCAGGAGCTGAAGGACTTGGCTAAATTCCAATTATTTATCCACAAATCAGACTATTCTGAGTTAAAAGAGATTCACAAGGATCATCAAAGTCCAGTCCTGCCAGATCTGTGTGCATTTCTTGACTGTGTTTTGCAAGAAGCTCATTTCTGTCTCTGTGTGTCACGGGAAGGGTCCCTTGATGTGTCACACCACCAAGATGTACAGCACTGATGATGGTGTGCAGTTCCACGCCTTTGGCAGGGTGCTCAGTGGCACCATCCATGCTGGGCAGCCTGTGAAGGTCCTTGGGGAGAATTACACCCTGGAGGATGAGGAGGATTCCCAGATCTGCACCGTTGGACGCCTCTGGATCTCAGTTGCAAGGTACACAAAGCTCTGGCAATGTGTTTATTGGGAGAGGAGTCACCTGGTGAGGGGTTGGGAGGGAAGAAGAAGGTTCTGGAAGGTCTGAGGCTGCAGTGATGCTCTCCTGCCTTTCAGGTATCACATTGAGGTGAACAGAGTTCCTGCTGGCAACTGGGTGCTGATTGAGGGCGTGGACCAGCCCATAGTGAAGACAGCAACTGTGACAGAGCCTCGGGGCAATGAGGAGGTACCAGGCGTGGCTGGCACTGCTCAGCCTTGCAGGGTGATGGGGCACAGCCCAAAAGCTTCTCTAGAAGGGTTAAAGAATCCCTGTGTGATGTGGTGGCAGGGCACAAGAGTGTGGTGATGTTCACTGGGGTCCCAGGGTGAGGGAAGAGATGAGGATCTGACTCCCATGTTTCAGAAGGCTGATTTATTATTTTATGATATATATATATATTATATTAAAACTATTCTAAAAGAATAAAGGATTTAATCAGAAGGCTTGAAAGAAATTATAATAAAATCTTGTGACTGACCAGAGATTCTGAGACAGCTGGGCTGTGGTTGGCCATTAATTAGAAACAACCACATGAGACCAATCACAGATGCACCTGTTGCATTCCACAGCAGCAGGTAATTATTGTTTACATTTTGTTTCTGAGGCCTTCTTCAAAATGTTTGTGAGAGGATCATTTCAATAATGCTCATTTTCAATACATTTTGGAGCACCAGAGAAATTCAGTAAGACTGCTAGCAGTTTCTGCTAATGGCTGAGGATGGTAAGCAGTATGATATCTGTAATTATAGAGCTCCATGCTATTGCTAATCTTGGGCAAAATAATAAAAAATAATTTTTCCAAAGGATAAATTCACTGGGAAATCATATGAAAAAAACTCATGCCAGTCAACACCATTTTACAGAAATTTGCTAAATAAAATAGAGAATTTTACTTAATCATCTGATAAAGTTACAAACTCTGGTCTGTGACCGTGTTCACAGGGGTTTTTGGATGAGGGAAGAGATGAGGATCTGACTCCATGTTTCAGAAGGCTTGATTTATTATTTTATGATATATATTACATTAAAACTATACTAAAAGAATAGAAGAAAGGATTTCATCAGAAAGTTAGCTTAGAATAGAATAAGAAAGAAAGAATGATAACAAAAACTTCATCTTGGACTCTCTGTCTGAGCCAACTGGGCTGTGATTGGCCATTAATTAGAAACAACTAACATAGACTAATCAAAGATCTACTTGTTTCATTCCACAGCAGCAGATAATCAATGTTTACATTTTGTTCTTGAAGCCTCTCAGCTTCTCAGGAGAAAAAATCCTAAAGAAAGGATTTTTCATAAAATATGTCTGTGACACTGGTCAGCTTCTCAGGAGAAAAAATCCTGAGAATTTTATGAAAGGATTTTTCATAAAAGATGTCTGTGACACACTGAGGGAAAGAGAAGAGCTTCACATGCTGTGTATGACCCTGAGGACATGCAGGGATGCAATTTCAGCTCTTTGTCCTTTCTGGTTCCAGGCTCAGATCTTTCGTCCCTTGAAGTTCAACACCACATCTGTGATCAAAATAGCTGTGGAGCCAGTGAACCCCTCAGAGCTGCCCAAAATGTTGGATGGTCTTCGTAAAGTCAACAAGAGCTACCCCTCACTTACAACCAAGGTACTGCTGGGGGCACCTGCATCAGATCATTTCCAGAAATTCCTTCCAGCCATTCTATTCTGTGATTTCTCTGTGTGTTTGTGTGGCTGTTTCCAGCCAGTTCTGGGGGCAGCCTCTGGGCTGATCTTGAAAATAATCAGGTTTTTTACCACAGGATGTTATATTTGTTGTGGGTCTTTTCATGCTGTTTCAGTTGATCTTATAAATGATGTAGAAATAAAAGAAAATGTAAATCATCCTGCTGTGCCAGGGAAGAGCCCAGCAGCACTTCCTCCTGAACAAGGCTCTGGGAGTTTTCCTTGGGGTGTTCTGACTCTAACAAAGTGGATTTAAGGCTGATTCTTCCTCAGGCTTGAGCAGGAAGGAGCTGTGAGCTGCCAGCTGAATCCCTCTTTTCTCTTCCAGGTGGAAGAATCTGGGGAGCATGTGATCCTGGGCACAGGAGAGCTGTACCTGGACTGTGTGATGCACGACCTGAGGAAGATGTACTCTGAGATTGACATCAAGGTGAGGCTGTCACAGAGGGATTGTCCCACTGGAAACCCTGGACAGGGGTTTGCTCCCCTCTCTCAGAACCTGCCTGAACATACAACATGGATTTTGTTACATTCCTGTAAAATTTAAAAGCAAAAAGGAGTTGTTAGGGTGCAAAAGGGTCTCTTCCAGCCTGACTGTCACCAGTGGGACTGAGAGTGGCACATTGGCTTGGAGAAGAATTTTCCATATTCCAGCCTTCCCTGTGCTTAGAGCATTGTCTGGCTAGCAATTTATTTATTCCAGACTTCCCTGTGCTTAGAGCATTGCCTGCTCAATTTATTTATTGCCTGGCTAGCATCAAATAAATAAATTGAGCCAGATTTTTGATACCTGCAATTAGATTTAAATTTTCCTGTGTCATTTGAAAGCCTCAGTGCTTCATACACAACCCTGATTAAAACCAGTTGAGCCAGTTTTTTCTTGTAGGTGTTCAAAGGTTTCAAACAGTCATTTTACAAGCAGAAAAGTACTGAAAACTTTACAAACCTTTTGTTCTTTTAGGTGGCTGATCCAGTGGTGACATTCTGTGAGACAGTGGTGGAAACATCCTCCCTGAAGTGCTTTGCTGAGACACCCAACAAGAAGTAAGGGCTGTGGGTGAGCTGGCATGGGAGGGGGCAGGGGGAGGGTCTCTCTCTCCCTCCCCACTGGCTGTTGTCCACCAAATGGCACATTCCTGAGTGAGCAATGTCCCACTGAGCTCCTCAGGGACACACCAGGGTCCCAGGGATGTTCCTGTGCTGTGTAGGAGCTCTGAGAATGAAGGGAACAAAGCCAAATCCACATCCTCCTTTTTCCCTAAGTGTCACACCTTCTCAGCAGTTCTGAGATCCTGGAGCAGGTGCCAAAGTGCTGCCTTCAGTAATTCCCCCAAGAGTGTCATGAGGAAGAGCTGTGTGTTCTGTTATCCATGTGTAATCTTGGATTTGTTCTCCTGGTGATGCCCTGGAGCCTTGCAGCTGCTCTCATCTCCCTCCTCCTGCCCCTCACAGGGCATGGGATTGGAAAAGGGAGATCTGTGTGCACAGGATGTTCCCATACCTGAATTTTCAGAGAAATCATGATCTGCTGAAGTGGACTCTCCTGTGTTCCCCTGTGGTTTCTGGTTTTGCTTGCCTTCCTTTATTCTGAGACAATCTCACCATGTTTGGCAGCCTTAATTCTGGGAACAGAGAGGTTCCATTCTTCACAGAATCACAGGATGGTTTGGCTTGGAAACAACCTTAAAAACCATCCAGTTCCAAACCCTCCCATGGACAGGGACAGCTTCCACCAGACCAGGTTGTTCCAGTCTTAGGTCAGGCTTTGACCTTCTGTGCTGGGGGCAGCTTTCAGGCACTGAGGCAGCATTTGCTGTGTCAGATGCAGCTCCAGGGCCACCTTCCCCAGCCCAAGGGCTCCCTCCTGCAGCCCTGGGTGTGGGACAGGAGGGCTGGAGCCACTCTGTCCCTCAGCTGTCCCTGGGCTGTGTTCACAGGGACACAGAGGATGCAGGTGGCTGCATCAGCCCTGCTGGATCCAAGCTGGGTGCAGTGAGAGAATCACAGAATTGTGGAGTTGTTAAGGTTGGAAAAGACCCTAAATGAAGTCCAGCTGTCAACACAGCACCACCATCATGTTCACCACTAAACCATCCATACATCCATGTGTTCTTTGCACAGTTCCAGAGATGATGCCTCCACATTGCCCTGGGCAGCTGTGCCAGGCCTTTTCTGTGTAAAATTTTCCCTGATATCTCACCTAAACCTCCTCTGGCTCAGCTTGAGGCTTCTTCCTCTCACTCTATCCTTTGTCCCCTGGGAGCCACCCCTGGCTGTCCCCTCCTGTCAGGGAATTGTGGGGAGCCAGAAGGTGCCCCCTGAGCCTCCTCTCTCCATCCAGGTTGATTCCCCCAGCTCTGTTCCCTTCTCTGGACACATCCCAGCCCCTCCAGGGCTGCCAGTCTTCCCAGTTAGCCCCATTTCCATCACTGTGGTCTTTCCTCAGGAACAAGATCACAATGATTGCTGAGCCCCTGGAGAAGGGACTGGCAGAGGACATTGAGAATGAAGTGGTGCAGATAACATGGAACAGGTATGAGCAATCTGGGGGGGCAGGAGTGCAGCTGGAAGTAAATAACTGGGGGAAAAGGGAATGCTGGAACCTGCAAGGAGCACAGGATCAGGCAGAGATCCTGGCTTGGTTTTCCTGCCAGCCACTCTGTGGGCATCTCTGAGACTTTTGTGCCTGAAGGGAACAGGATTGTAAATACATCGAGTTCAGGTCAGATTCTTGTTTCCTAAAGTTTCTTCCCTTTCTCTCTTATCAGAAAGAAGCTGGGTGAATTCTTCCAGACCAAATACGACTGGGATTTGCTGGCTGCCCGTTCCATCTGGGCCTTTGGGCCTGATGCCACTGGCCCAAACATCCTGGTAGATGACACACTGCCCTCAGAGGTGAGGAGTGGGGGCCACTCTTCAGTCCACTCTTTGTCCTGTGCTCCCAGAACTTTCAGCAAAGCCCTGGTGCTTTTGGGGTTATCCTTGTTTGCCTCAGACCTGCTGCTCTTTCCCCACAATGATCCTACCAGGTCACTTGTTTTTTTCAGGTGTTGCTGTTTGAGCCAAAAGGCAAAAAAAACCCCTTTTTATTTTTTTACCTTGCCTTTCAGAATCCCCTAAAATGTGGGCTCTTAATTTCTAGTGCTGTAGAAATTACATGGTGCTGATGCTCTTGGGCTGTGAGAGGGAGTGAGTGGACATGGGGGCACAGGGGAACATTGCTGTTGGTTTGGAACTGGGTGATACTGGGTGTGATGAGGTGTGGTCTCTGAAGCTGTCTGTCCATCTGTCTGTCTGTGTGTCTGTGTGTCTCTAGGTGGACAAGTCTCTGCTGGGTTCAGTGAAGGACAGCATCGTGCAGGGCTTCCAGTGGGGGACCAGGGAAGGGCCTCTCTGTGATGAATGTAAGTGAGACCTGTGTGGAAACTGAAACAATGAGAAATTGCTTAAATTCTTCCATTTTTAAGCATTCAGGTGCTCCAGGCTGAGCAGGCTTTGGTGGAAGGTGTCCCTGCCCATGGCAAGGAGTTGGGCTGGATCAGCTTTAAGGCTCCACTCCATGACTCTGTGATATGCAGGGTTATGAAGTGGTGGTGCTGGAATTAAATTTAGGAGAATTGCTGGGTGTTTGGGCATGTGGGGATGTGGTTGGTGCTGCAGAGGATGTCCCCTGAGGTCACTGGCTGTCATTTCTCCCTCTGCAGTGATCCGCAACGTGAAGTTCAAGATCCTGGACGCAGTGATTGCTCAGGAGCCCTTGCACAGGGGTGGAGGGCAGATCATCCCCACGGCCCGCAGGGTGGTGTACTCTGCCTTCCTCATGGTGAGGGCCTGCCTGGGCTGGGCTGGTCCCCACAGCCCTGCCTGGGGCTCTGGGTGCGCTCTGAGTCACTGCCCATCAGTGTCTGCAGCAGAGTCCTGCATTGCAGCCTGGTGTGCATCTGCTCGCCCTCCCCTTGCTGCTGCTGCTGGGCTTGCTGGGAAGGGTGGGCAGGGGGAGAGGGAGGCGTGTGACTCATGGCCTGAGGGAGAAAAGGTCCTTGCAGTGTTTGTGCTGTTGCTTTGGGCAGCCATGGGACAGCAGGACCCCTGTAACCTCACCAAGCACTGAGTTTGACTGTGCTGTTGAGCTGGGAGAGACTCAGTGGCTCATGTCCTTGTCCCCTCACAGGCCACCCCTCGTCTGATGGAGCCCTACTACTTTGTGGAGGTGCAGGCTCCTGCTGACTGTGTGTCTGCTGTGTACACCGTGCTGGCCCGGCGCAGGTGAGCTGCTCCTGCTGCCAGCACTGGGGGCTTGCAGGGCAGCAGAACTGGGTCTGGGCTCTTGGAGAATTCCTGCACTGGTGCAGAGGGTGAAGCTGTTGAGATTTGGGCTCTTGGAGAGCTCCTGCCACTGCTGCAGAGGGTGAAGCTGCTGGGATCTGGGCTGTTGCAGAGTTCCTGCCACTGCTGCAGAGGGTGAAGTCTGCAGAAAGTGAAGCTGTTGGGATCTGAGTTATTGGAGAATTCCTGCACTGGTGCAGAGGGTGAAGCTGCTGGGATCTGGGCTGTTGCAGAGTTCCTGCCACTGGTGCAGAGGGTGAAATCTGCAGAGAGTGAAGATGTTGGGATCTGGGCTCTTGGAGAATTCCTGCAGCTGCTGGAGAATTCCTGGGCTGCTGGAGAATTCCTTTATTCTGAGACAAATCTCACCATGTTGGCAGCCTTATTTCTGGTGCAGAGGGTGAAGCTGTTGGGATCTGGGCTCTTGGAGAGTTCCTGCCACTGTTGCAGAGGGTGAAATCTGCAGAGAGTGAAGCTGTTGGGATCTGAGTTATTGGAGAATTCCTGCACTGGTGCAGAGGGTGAATCTGCAGAGGGTGAAGCTGTTTGGGTCTGGGCTCTTGGAGAATTCCTGCCACTGGTACAGAGGGTGAAGCTGTTGGGATCTGGGCTCTTGGAGAACTCCTGCCACTGCTGCAGAGGGTGAAATCTCTGTGAAGTGACATTTGGAAGCTTCCTGACTGATCCTGGCCCTGAGCAGTGTGGGCAGGGAGGTTGAGGATCACACACAGCCTTTGGGTTGTGCCTGGTTCTTGCTGAGTGTCAGGAGAATGTGCACAGCTCTGTGCTCAGCCCTAGGGCACAGGAAGGACTTGGACCTCCTTCAGTGACTCCAGACAAGATGCTCAGGGGGCTGGAGCAACTAAAAACAGGTTGGGAATTTTAGGGTGGTTCAACCTGGAGAAGAAAAGGCTGCAGGAAAACCTTAGAGCCCCTTCTAATGCCTAAAGGAGCACCAAGAGAGCTGGAAAAGGGCCTGGAGTGCCAGGTTGCCAGCACAGTGAGTCCCCAGCTGGGTAATGATTGACACAGATCCATAAAAGCCTGATCATTTTCTTTATTAAGAAACCCATTGCTTTTTAATACCCTAGTTCACTACAGGTGAACCTGGGTGTAAAAAAGCAATGAGTTTCTTATAGCCAGGTTTAAAAAATATAAATTAGTCCTTGACTTAAAACACCATCACCATTGGCTAATTAAGAAACCACCCTTTGGTAAACAAATCTCCATAACACATTCCACACATTCACAACACCAGGTGCAGCAAGTTAAGAATTGTTTCTCATTCTTTTCTCTGATCTTCTCAAGCCTTTCCCAGAATGATGCCTGGGGAACTTGTCTGGTTTTCTCTGCTGCCACACCAGGACAAAGGGGAATGGCTTCCCACTGCCAAAGAACAGGGTTAGATGGGATATTGGGAAGAAATTCTTGGCCCTGAGGGTGGAGATGCCCTGCACAGGTTGCTCAGAGCAGCTGTGGCTGCCCCATCCCTGGAAATGTCCAAGGCCAGGTTGGATTCCACCTGGGATAGTGGAAGGTGTCCCTGCCATGGTATAAGGGGTGGAACTGTGTGGGGTTTGATGTCCCTTCCATGACTCTGTGACACATTAATGCTGATCCTTTGACACTTTTGCAGAGGCCACGTCACCCAGGATGCTCCAATCCCAGGCTCTCCCCTGTACACCATCAAAGCCTTCATCCCAGCCATTGATTCCTTTGGCTTTGAGACAGACTTGAGGACCCACACACAGGGCCAAGCCTTCTCCCTGTCTGTCTTCCACCACTGGCAGGTGAGTCCATGCCCTGGGGAGGTGGGGAAGAGGGACAGGCAGGACCAGGCTCCAACAGAGCAGGAAAGCTCTGGAGAGCATCCTCAGAGGATCCTGCTGAGGTTTGTGCACCAGCTGTTCTGTGTCTGCCAGGCTTTGTTCCAAGTCCCATCACTCCCAGTCCCAGTGAGCTGCTGGTTGAATGTCAGGGTCCTGCAGTGCCTGGGGAGAGGACACCCCCCTTTAGAGGAGGGAACATGTTTGGGTCCAGTTCATGCAGCAGAAATCTTGCATTGAGGCTCAGACTCACTGACCTGCCATAGAAAGTTTGATTTGTGTCTCACACAGATGGTGTTTTAAACCTGTAGGAAGCAAAGTTTGGGACAAAATGCTGTTCTCTGGCCACTTGTGTGTCTGGGGCAGATCAGGTCCTGGGAGGTGCACATTGCTTTGGGGTGCAGCTCCATGAGAGCTGCCTAAAGGTTGGTGTGTCAAAGCCTAAGGCTCAGCTCTGAAACAATTAGCATGCCTGCTTTGTGAAGGGGGTTGTGCTGAGCAGGATTTGCATAGATTCTGTTAGGAGGTGGTGTGAGGTCCTGCAAGGGGGAGGGACATGTCCTTGCCTTGAGTTCTCAGCACTGTGTTATTCACTTCTCACTTCTCAGCAGTGACATGGGTTTGTGTGCCAGCTGGGGTGCTGGGGTGTCTGTGGTGAGACAGAGTAGGGATCCATCCTGGATTAGGTGAAGTGTCTAACAATGGTGAAAAGTCTGTGAGGCCAAAGCTGAAGGAAAAACTCGCATGCCGAGACAGCAAAGAGACAGAGAAAGAAAAACAGAAAAGACCACGAGGTCAATTTGCCCGGACCTAGAAATTCCTTTGATAAAGAAGAACTGGTGCTAAGTGTCATGTGAGATGAATATGCATGAACTTATTGTGAAACTGTATGCATATGCATTTGGAAGGGGGATAAAAGGAAGTCTGAAATTTTCAGGGGTACGCATGCCTTTTGAAGAGAATTTTTCTCCATGTGCGTCCGGCGCCGTAAATAAACATACCGAGCTTTACAACTTTTATAAAGTTGTGAGGTTTCTTCTTTTCTCCGCAAAACAGTGGGACCCAGGGATGTTTCTCCAGGAGGCTGAAGCAGCCCCAGCATCCCTCTCACCCCCTGGCCCTGTGTTTCAGATCGTGCCTGGGGATCCCTTGGACAAGAGCATCGTCATCAGGCCGCTGGAGCCGCAGCCAGCCCCACACCTGGCCAGGGAGTTCATGATCAAGACCAGGCGTAGGAAGGTGTGTCTGGGCCACATCCCTGTGCTGTGCTGTGCCTCTGTCCCAGCAGGGAACAAATCCCTGTGCTCTGCCCCTGTCCCAGCAGCTGAGCTGTTGCTGTGCTGTCCCTTGGCTGTGCCACATCCCCTCTGTGTTCCCAGAGTGCTCTTTGTGCCCCAGGACCTCTCCCGTGCTGCCCATCAGAGCCTGCCAGTCCAAAATCAGTGACTCCAGTCCAAAACAGGATCCTGTGGTCTCTGCTGTGCCCTGCTCCCTCCCCAGCCCCTCTGAGCCCTCAGTGTAGCCCCCTTGTCCAGCAGAAACAGCAGAGCTGCTTCCTGTGCTGGTTTAGCTGGACTGAGGGGCTGCAGAGGGAATCAAGCTCTCCTGTGGGGAGCAGTGAGCTGGCAGATGTGCTCAGCAGCAGAAACCACACTTGCAGGTTCCTGAGGAATGTTAGATGCCTTCAAGCTGCAGAGAAGCATCTCATGCCTTTTTTGGAGCCTGAAAATTTATTTTACAAGGTCTCTTCAGTGGGCTCTCTGTGTGGGGAATAACCCTGGTTTGTGTTACCTGCAGGGCCTGACTGAGGAGCCCTCAGTGGCCTGGTGAGCCCCCTTGTCCAGCAGAAACAGCAGAACTGCTTTCTGTGCTGGTTTAGTGAGCTGGTTTCTGTGCTGGTTTAGCTGGACTGAGGGGCTGCAGAGGGAATCAAGCTCTCCTGTGAGGAGCAGTGAGCTGGCTCAGCATCAGAAACCACGTTTGCAGGTTCCTGAAGAGTGTTAGATGCCTTCAAGCTGCACCTCATGCCTTTTTTGGAGCCTGAAAATTTATTTTACAAGGTCTGGGCAGTGGCTGTGTGGGGAATAACGCTGGTTTTGTGTTACCTGCAGGGCCTCAGTGAGGATGTGAGCATCAGCAAGTTCTTTGATGACCCCATGTTGCTGGAGCTGGCCAAGCAGGACGTCGTTCTCAACTACCCCATGTAACCCTGCTGCCCTGGCATGGGAGCTCTGACCCGAGCCCTGGTGGCACCTGCTGGTCCCTCCCCATCCCTGCTTGCCCAGCCTGGCTCCTGGAGGCTCAGGGCAGGCAGGGAGCTGCTCCTCATGGCTGGAGGAGTCTCCATGGACCAATTGTGAGCAGCCCAGAGCCAGAGCATTTTGTATTCTTGGTCTCCAGTTGCCTCCAGGGAGGTTTTTTTCCTTTTGGATGTGTTCCTCCAGCTCACAGAGCTGAGCAGTGTCAGTGTGGATTGCTGAGGACTGGGCCTCAACTGTGTCAAGCATTTCAGGCAGCTGAGAAAAAAAGGGGGGGATTGGGGGAGAAATGTGGCTTTGACCTTTCTGTACCCCTTTTTTTGAACCCTTTAAAATGTTTAGTACAAAGTTCCAGGCTGGACTTGGTCTGATTGTGCCCTGACATGGCAGTGCTGGGGGAGGCTCTGCTTTCCCAGTGCTTCCAGTACACACTCAGGATTTCTCCCACCCTCAGCACTGTGCCACTCCCAAGGACTCCCTGTCTCCCAGCTATCCCACTCCTGCCTGTGCCAGTGAATGGACCAGCCACCCCTATTTTTTTTTCATTTTTCCCTCAATCTTGCTGAGTTTTCAGGGATTTTTCAGCTGCTCATCCTCTGAGAGATTTTTGCTGCTCCCTCTCCACTTCCCTGCTCTGTCTCTCTCTGAACTCTGCCCCAGTTCTGTCCCAAGCGTGTGCTGTGAAAGCAGGGCTGATTTATGGGGATGAATGTCTGCTGGGGACATTCCTGCCCTCCCTGTCCCCTGGCTGCCCCCACCTTGTGCTGGCCTGGCCCTGCCCTGGTGCTGCTGTGCTAAATTTGGCCCTCATTCATCACAGCAACACCCCTGGGAACGTGTCCCAGAGCATCCCTGTGCTCAGAGGGGCTTGAGATGGCCCTGGGGCAGCAGGACAACCTGAGGACAGCCTCCTCCCTCCTCCCAAAACCTGCCAGCTGCTGGTGGAAACTGGGAGGCACTGGGCTGCCATAAGCACGGGATAGGAAACATCCATGGGCCAGCACATCCAGCCCTCCCAGCAGGTGCTGGGTTTCTGGAAAATGCATGTTTTGGGGGATAATTCAGGCCAGAGGAGCATCAAAAGCAGGGAGGGGAAGGATTTCCTGTCAGCCACATCAGCATCACCCCCCAGCTGTGCTGCTGCCCCACCCCATGGTCAGCAGGAGGGCTCTGGCCTTATCAGCAGGCTCAGCTGTTCCAGGGATGCAATCCTGCTTCTCCAGCCCTGTCACCAGGCTCAGCCTTTCCTGCTGGCAGTGCCCCTCACCTCCCACATCTGCCCTGGCCTCACTGATGGTGTGTCCTCCCTCTGTCCTGGGGGAAAGTGGGGCTCAATCCTTGGTGCAAGCAGAATTCAACCCTGGCACCCCCGTGGGTGTGACAGTGCTCACAGGGCTCTGAGGATAAGGGAAGAGATGAGGATCTGATTCCATGTTTCAGGCTTGATTTATTATTTTATGATATATATTACATTAAAACTATACTAACAGAATAGAAGAAAGGATTTAATCAGAAGGCTGGCTAAGAATAGAAAAAGAAAGAATGATAATGAAGGTTTGTGTCTCAGAATCCAAGCCAGCTGACTGTGATTGGCCATTAATTAGAAATAACCACAAATAACCACAAGAGACCAATCACAGATGCCCCTGTTGCATTCCACAGCAGCAGATAATCATTGTTTACATTTTGTTCCTGAGGCTTTTCAGCTTCTCAGGAGAAAAAAATCCCAAGGAAAGGATTTTTTCATAAAAGGTGTCTGTGACACATGGCCACGCTGGGGGTGCTTGTCACCTCCCAGTGCAGCCCAGCACCAAACTGGGCCCCCAGAGACCAGGCCAGGCATCTCCTGGAGCAAACCCTGGGATGCTGCAGCAGGATCAGGAACCAGGGCTTGGTGGTGCTGCCCTGCCCATCCCAGAGTTTGGGGGTGGCCCTGCCTCTGGGGATCTCATCCCAGGGTGTAAGAGAGTTGGGGGGTAGGACGGTTGGGATGGATGGAGATGAGAGATCTCTGCAGCCAGGTTGAGGAATTTGGGGTTTATCACAAAGGGCCTGGGTGCAGGGCCCTGCTGGGAGCTGCAGCCACAGCTCAGAGCAGGCTGAGAGAAGAGAGGGGGAGAGAGGATGAGAGGGTGAGAGAGTAAAAGGGGTGAGAGAGTGAGGTTCCCGTTACAATACAATAAATCTTCTTCTGTGTTGAATATTCTAATTCTCACTAACCAATCTAGTACAAGATACAAACCCTACAGCATTCACATACAGCCTGTAAGAATCATTACATTACCACACTGTGTTACATTTAAACCCTAAAAACTCCTCTTTGGGCCCCTTCTGCCAAGCTGTAGGGTCTGCTCTGACCCTTGGGCCTGTCTGCAAGCAGAGGGTGTTGTTCCATCAAAAGGGGATCACCTTCAGCTGGCCACACCATTGTTTTCCAAATGTGCCCCCACCATGGTGGATGGACCCTGTCCACAGCCCCATTCCCACTGTCCCCTGCTCCCTGTGTCCTTGTCCTGCTCCTGATTCCCAGCTCTGCTTTGCTGTCCCTGTCTCCATCCTACCCTGGTTCCTGTCCTACTTCTCCATGTCCCTGTCCCCACCCTGCTCCTGCTCTCTCCATCTTGCTCCCATTGTCCCCACCACCCATTCTGCTCCCAGTGCCTCCAAAATTTTCCTACTCCCCATGTCCCAGTGTCCTTGTCCCTTTCTTGATCCCATTGCCCCCATCCTGCCCCTGTTGTTCATCCTGTTTACACTGTCCCCATCATTGTCCTGCTCCCTGTGTCCTTGACCTCATCCTGCTTGCAGTGCCCGTGTCCCTGTCCTGCTTCTGATTTCCCAATCCCTCCCTTCTCCCTTTACTGCTCCCAACGTCCTTGGTTTCCTCCCTGCTCCTGATGTCCCCATCCTGCTCCTGGTGTCCTGGTCCCTGTCCCAGACCTCCACCCTGCTCTTGGTGTCCCTTGTCCCCATCCTGTCCCTTTCCTGTGTCCCATGTCCCTGTCCCCATGCTGTTCCTGATGCCCTCATACCCATTCTGCTCCAGATGCCCCCATCCCCACACCTGTCCCAGTGTCCCCACCCTGCTCCTGCTGTCCCTGTCCCCAGCCCTGCTCCCAGTGTCCCCATTCTTGTCCTGCTCTCCATGTCCCTGTCCCAATCCTGCTTCCTGTGTCCCCATTCCCCTTCTGCTCCTGATGTCCCAGGCCCTGTCCTCATCCTATTCTTGCTTTCCCCATCCCCATCTTGCTCTCAGTGTCCCCATTCCACTCTGCTCCTGTCCCTATCCTGCTCCCAATGTCCCTGTCCCCACCCTGTTTATGGTGTCCTTGTCCACAGCCCTGCTCCAGTGTTCCTTCCTATTCCTGTCCTGCTTCCCATGTTCTGTCCTGCTGTGTGTCCTTGTCCCTATTCCCCCTGCCATGTCCCCATCCTGACCCCGCTTTGTGTCCTTGTCCCCGTACATCCATCCTGACCCCAGTCCCGTGTCATTGTCCCTGTCCCCTGCTGTGTCCCCATTCTGACCCCACTCCGTGTCGTGTCCTTGTCCCTATATCCCTCTCCTGACCCCAGTCCCGTGTCATTGATCCTGTTTTCTGCTGTGTCCCTGTCCCGTATCCTTATCTCTGTCCCCCATCCTGACCTCAGTCCCACGTCCTTGTCCCTGTTCCCCGCTGTGTCCCAGTCCCGTGTCCTTGTCCCTGTACCTTATCCTGGCCCCAGTGTCCTTGTCCTTGTCCCCAGTCCTGTGTCCCTGTCTCTGTCCTCGCTGAGTCCCTGTCTCCAATGTGTCCCCGTCTCCAGTCCTGTGTCCTTGTCCCTGTCCCCAGTCCCGTGTCCTTGTCCCTGTACCCTCTCCTGGCCCCATGTCCTTGTCCTCAGTCCTCTGTCCTGTGTCCCTGTGCACTGTCCCTGTCCCAGACCCATGTCCCAGTCTCCTGTTCCTGTCCCAGTCCTGTGTCTCTGTCCCTGCTGTGTCCCTGTCCCGTGTCCTTGTCGCCGGTCCCCTGTCCCTGCTCTGTCCCTGTCCCTCTGTCCTTCTGTCCCTCTCCCTATTCCTGTGTCCCCTGTCCCTATCCCTGTCCCCTTTCCCTGTGTCTGTCCCTGTCCCTCTGTCCCTGTCCCCGTCCCGCTCCCCCGTCCCCGCCCGCCCCGGCCCGCGCGCTCTGAGGGGGCTCCGCGCATGCGCCCCGCGCCCCCCGCCCGGGCTCGGCGGCCGAGGGGCCCCGGCGCCGCCACGGGCCGGACCCGGTGAGTGCGGGCTGAGGGCGGGCGGGACCGGGCCGGGCCGCCCGGGGGGCCTGAGGGCTGCGAGCGGCGCCCCCCGAGGGGTCAGAACCACGGGGGGGGACTCAGGGGGGCTCCGGGCACCGAGCGGCCGTTCCGGGGGGCACCGGGAGGCGGGAGCGCAGCTGCGGGCCCCGAGGGGACGAAGCCGCGGCGGGCTGAGGGAGGCGGGAACCCGGAGGGACCGAGCCGGGCGCTCCGGGGGGATCCCCGAGCACGCCGGGATGAGCCGGGCGCGCTCCGCCGCCGGTGCCGCCGCGAGGGGCCGGTGTCACCCGCCGGGTCCCCGCGTCCTTCCCCGCTCCGGACGGGCCTCCCGGGGGGGTTTATGCCGGGGGAAGCGATGCCCGAAGGGCTTTCCCGGGTGGAGCGGCCGGTGCCCGCCCGCGGCTGCACGTGTGGAGCCCCTCAGTGATGAACGGAGCGCGGGAACGGAGCGAGCGCACCGGGAGACGCCACCAGTGTCCCCCTCTGTGCCAACCTTCCGTGTCACGCCGTGTCCATCTCCATTGTCACCCTGTGCCCACCGCTCCTCCGGTGTCACCCCCGTGCCCATCTGCTCCCCTGTCACCCTGTGTCCACCTCTCCTCCCTTGTAACCCCGTGGCCACCTTCCCTTCTGTGTCACCCCATGCCCACCTCCATTGTCACCCTGTGCCCACCTCCCCTCCAGTGTCACCCTGTCCCCCTCCCAGCTCCGGGCAGCTCAGGGCTCCCAGTGGATCCCCAGCACAGTCCCTGAAGCAGCAGCAGCTCCTGTTCCCCATTCCCTGCCCGGTTAAATCTCCCCAGCTCCTGCTCCCCATTCCCTCCCCAGCCCTGCGGTTTGGCATTGCTTGAGGAAATATTTCTCCAGGAGTGTTTGCACCGAGCTCTGACACACGTGGGGATTGCTGGGGGTGTCCTGTGCAGGCTCGATGTCCTTGTGTGTCCCTTCTCACCGAGGACATTCTGTGATTCTCTGAGCGCAATGAGAAGAATCCTGCTCTGGTGTCAGATGTTTTTGCCTCCGTTGGGCCCAACTTTCACCCAGCGTCATAAAATTTCACAGGAGTGACATTTGTGCAGCTATTTTTACTGGCCTTTTAAAGGCAATTCTCATTTCTGTTGGTAGGAATTAGTCCTGACACTTCTCTGGTCAGTGTGACCTTGCTTCCCAGTGAATTGCTGATTTGGTGTCACAGTCAAATTAATTACAAATAGGAGATAGTTCATAGGGATTAATTAGAGCATGGATGTGCCATATGGATTCTGGAGCAACAGTTGGTACCACCAGGTTCTGATTTTTCATTGGGTGTTTGATTGGTGTTTGGAAATGAGAGGGAGAACAAAACTCTTCTCTCTGACAGACCTGATTGCTGTTATTATTTCCATGTCTCCTGCCTGCTCTAAGTCAGGATAATTGGTTAAAAAAAATCCCCAAACTGTCCCTTCCTGTTAGAAATCTGTGTCCTGGGGATGTTCAATGAACCAGCTGTCAGTGCAGTTACCAAACCCTCCGTTCTTCAGGTCATTTGAGGGAAAATGTTGCTTTCTGTCAAGACTCGTGTTTAGGAAAACTCAAGGTGCCTTTCTCTGTATTTTTGGTACTTTCCAAAGTTCTGCTCGTGCTTTCTGAGGGAACGCATCAGCTCACTGGAAAGCAGGATGGGTGAGGAGTTTTAGAGGGAATTTGAGCTTTTTTGTGCTGTTTGCCTCGGAGGGAAAGCCCTGCATTGGAGCTCTGGTGGCTCCTGGGGGTGGGCTGAGCTGTCACTGGCGAATGCAGAGCTGCGGAGAGCGAGGGGCTGGCCCTGGGTGACACTGAGGGGGCAGCAGTGGAGCGCTGGCTGTGCCCGTGTCCCCGTGGCTGCTGCAGGAGCGCTCAGCATGTCTGCAGGCACCAGGTAAGAGCTGAGGGGCTGGCTGTGGGGTCTCTGAGCATTTCCCTGCTGAAAAGAGCCTTTGTAGGGTGTTCTTCCAGAATCAGGAGCTTGTCCGATGTTTCCAAATCGAAATTTAATTCAATTTCAATTTCCAAATGGAAATGTCATGGCTGGAACTCTGAGCATGTCTGCAGGCACCAGGTAAGAACTGAGGGGCTGGGCTGGCTGTGGGGTCTCTGAGCATTTCCCTGCTGAAAAGAGCCTTTGCAGGGTGTTCTTCCAGAATCAGGAGCTTGTCTGATGTTTCCAAATCAAAATTCAATTTACCTTCAATTTCCAAATGGAAATGTCATGGCTGGAGCTCTGGGCATGTCTGCAGGCACCAGGTAAGAGCTGTGGGGTCTCTGAGCATTTCCCTGCTGAGAAGAGCCTTTGCAGGGTGTTCTTCCAGAATCAGGAGCTTGTCAGACGTTTCCAAATTGAAATTCAATTTAACTTCAATTTCCAAATGGAAATTTGTGTCTGCAGGCACCAGGTAAGAGTTGAGGGGCTGGCTGTGGGGTCTCTGAGCATTTCCCTGCTGAAAAGAGCCTTTGCAGGGTGTTTCTTCAGAATCAGGAGCTTGTCAGACGTTTCCAAATCAAAATTCAATTTACCTTCAATTTCCAAATGGAAATGCCAGGGCTCTGAGCATGTTTGCAGCCACCAGGTAAGAGCTGAGGGGCTGGGCTGGCTGTGGGGTCTCTGAGCATTTCCCTGCTGAAAAGAGCCTTTGCAGGGTGTTCTTCCAGAATCAGGAGCTTGTCAGACATTTCCAAATCGAAATTCAATTTAATTTCAATTTCCAAATGGAAATGCCACGGCTGGAGCTCTGAGCATGTTTGCAGCCACCAGGTAAGAGTTGAGGGGCTGGGCTGGCTGTGGGGTCTCTGAGCATTTCCCTGCTGAGAAGAGCCTTTGCAGGGTGTTCTTCCAGGACAGGAGGAGCTTCCAGGACAATCAGGAGCTTGTCAGATATTTCCAAATCAAAATTCAATTTAACTTCAATTTCCAAATGGAAATGCCAGGGCTCTGAGCATGTTTGCAGCCACCAGGTAAGAGCTGAGGGGCTGGCTGTGGGGTCTCTGAGCATTTCCCTGCTGAAAAGAGCCTTTGCAGGGTGTTTCTTCAGAATCAGCAGCTTGTCAGATATTTCCAAATTGAAATTTAATTTAATTTCAATTTCCAAATGGAAATGCCAGGGCTCTGAGCATGTCTGCAGGCACCAGGTAAGAACTGAGGGGCTGGGCTGGCTGTGGGGTCTCTGAGCATTTCCCTGCTGAGAAGAGCCTTTGCAGGGTGTTTGTTCAGAATCAGGAGCTTGGCTGATGTTTCCAAATCAAAATTTAATTTAACTTCAATTTCCAAATGGAAATGCCACAGCCAGGGCTCTGAGCATGTCTGCAGGCACCAGGTAAGAGCTGAGGGGCTGGGCTGGCTGTGGGGTCTCTGAGCATTTCCCTGCTGCAAAGAGCCTTTGGAGGGTGTTCTTCCAGAATCAGGAGCTTGTCAGATATTTCCAAATCAAAATTCAATTTACCTTCGATTTCCAAATGGAAATGCCAGGGCTCAGAGCATGTTTGCAGGCACCAGGTAAGAACTGAGGGGCTGGGCTGGCTGTGGGGTCTCTGAGCATTTCCCTGCTGAAAAGAGCCTTTACAGGGTGTTCTTCCAGAATCAGGAGCTTGTCAGACATTTCCAAATCAAAATTCAATTTACCTTCAATTTCCAAATGGAAATGCCACAGCCAGGGCTCTGAGCATGTCTGCAGGCACCAGGTAAGAGCTGTGGGGTCTCTGAGCATTTCCCCTGCTGAAAAGAGCCTTTGCAGGGTGTTCTTCCAGAATCAGGAGCTTGTCAGATATTTCCAAATCAAAATTCAATTTAACTTCAATTTCCAAATGGAAATGCCAGGGCTCAGAGCATGTTTGCAGGCACCAGGTAAGAACTGAGGGGCTGGGCTGGCTGTGGGATCTCTGAGCCTTCCCCTGCTGAAAAGAGCCTTTACAGGGTGTTATTCCAGAATCAGGAGCTTGTCAGACATTTCCAAATTGAAATTCAATTTACCTTCAATTTCCAAATGGAAATGTCATGGCTGGAACTCTGAGTGTGTCTGCAGGCACCAGGTAAGAGCTGGGGAGTCTCTGAGCATTTCCCTGCTGAGAAGAGCCTTTGCAGGGTGTTCTTCCAGAATCAGGAGCTTGTCTGGCATTTCCAAATCGAAATTCAATTTAATTTCAATTTCCAAATGGAAGTGCCACAGCCAGGGCTCTGGGCATGTCTGCAGGCACCAGGTAAGAGCTGTGGGGTCTCTGAGCATTTCCCTGCTGAGAAGAGCCTTTGCAGGGTGTTCTTCCAGAATCAGGAGCTTGTCTGACGTTTCCAAATCGAAATTCAATTTAATTTCAATTTCCAAATGGAAATGCCAGCAGGAGCGCGGTGAGAGGTCCCTTTGGAGGTGTCACATCACGTGGAGCTGTTTTACAGGAGTGTCTCTGTTTTTTTGACTGTGTTGGAAACACAGCTGCAGCACCTCTTGTCTTTTTTATCAAGGTTTAGATCAGTCTGAATAATGAAAAATTATTTAAAATGTTTTGCTCAGTTCCCTTACTTTGGTGCTTTCAGACTGGAGTTTGTAAATTTGTCCTTCCATTGATGGAGGAGATTATTGAGATGTTGCTAATGAAAACATTTCCATTTACAAATCTAAGTTTTAGAACAATATTACAATTTTTTGGGTTTTTTAAAGCAACAAAATTACAATTTTTGGGGTTTTTTACAGGAGTGTCTCTGTTTTTTGGGCTGTGTTGGAAACACAGCTGCTCCTTGGAGTTTGTCACCCAGCACCTCTTGTCTTTTTTATCAAGGTTTAGATCAGTTTGAATAATGAAAAGTTATTAAAAATGGTTTTTTGACAGGCTTGTCTTGTCTTTTTTATCAAGGTTTAGATCAGTTGGAGTGATGAAAAATTACTAAAAACGTTTTGCTTAGTTCCCTTACTTTGGTGCTTTCAGACTGGAGTTTGTAAATTTGTCCTTCCATTGATGGAGGAGATTATTGAGTTATTGCTAATAGAAGCATTCCCATTTGCAAATCTGTTTTCTTAATTTATAGAACAATATTACAAATTTTTGGCTTTTGTTAAAACAAATTTTTGGGTTTTTTATTGTTCTTATAGAACAATATTACAAATTTTGGGGTTTTTTAAAACAAATTTTTGGGGTTTTTTATTGTTCTTATAGAACAAAATTACAATTTTGGGGTTTTTTAAAGCAACTTGTTTTACAGGAGTGTCTCTGGTTTTTGGAAACCCAGCACCTCTTGTCTTTTTTGAAATGGGTTTATCAAGGTTTAGATCAGTTTAAATAATGAAAAGTTATTAAAAATGTTTTTTTGACAGGCTGCTCCCTTACCAAAGGCTCTGACTGCTTTTAGTGCTTTCAGATTAGAGTTTGTAAATTTGTCCTTCCATTGATGGAGGAGATTATTGAGACATTGCTAAAGAAAACATTTCCATTTACAAATCTAAACGTTTTCTTCATTTATAGAACAAAATTACAATTTTTTGACTCATTTAAACCAACTCACAAGTCTGAATGCAGGATTCCAGACAAGGAATTTCCTCTTTTTTCCATGTGTACCATCCTCAGCCCTTCATTCATGGATTTTTTTGCCCCTCACTTCAAAGCAAACCCCCAGCTCATGACAGATAACGTGCAAATGATGCAAATACTGGTAAATAACTGGAAAATTTGGGTCAAGGACTGAGAGCACAGAGCTTGCTTTGAACAAGGCAGAGAGAGTTGGGAATGTGAGGAATTCCTGGAGTCCCAACCCTTGGTAGGGGGAAAGTTAAAACCCAGATGTTGAGGAAATTGAGATAAATTTTAAGAATTTAGGAAATATTTTGGTACAGCCTGGAGAGTTTTAATTATAGGAGCAGTTTTTCTAAAGAATTCTGTGGTTTTTAATTGGTGTGTGAATTATACTGCTTGGGTGAAAATTTATTTTAAAAAGTCTTTTCTGGGTTTGGATAGTCCTAGAGTTTACAAGAATAAATTTCTTATAAAATGTAAAGTTTAATCACTGATGGAGAGTTTGTGATGAATTTGAACAGCTAAATTTGTTGATTTAATAATTTGCTGACTGCCAGCAACTTCTGTGAGTCAAAAAAATCCCCAAACTTTCCTCACCCTCCACTTTTGGCAAGGAAAGGATGAGATCCAGTGCCTGGGGATGATCCAGAGGATCAACAGAAAACTTAGGAACACCCAGTTAGGAGCTGGATAATCCAAAAAATGCCTTCCTTGGGATTGGGTCACTGAAAATCCTGTGATTTGGGGAGCTGGGGAATCCGGAGCCACAAGGGCTATGAGCTAATGAGAAATGGAATTGTGAGCTTTCCATGGAAAATGAGCTATGGAATGGTGAGCTTTCCATGGAGAGTGAGGAGAGGAATGGAGAGTTTTCCATGGAGAGTGAGCTATGGAATGGAGAGTTTTCCATGGAAAATGAGCTGTGGAATGGTGAGTTTTCCATGGAAAATGAGCTATGGAATGGTGAGTTTTCCATGGAGAGTGAGGAGAGGAATGGTAAATTTTCCATTGTAAATGAGCTATGGAATGGTGAGTTTTCCATGAAAAATGAGCTGTGGAATTGTGAGTTTTCCATGGAGAGTGAGGAGAGGAATGGTGAGTTTTCCATGGAGAGCTTTCTATGGAAAATGAGCTATGGAATTGTGAGTTTTCCATGGAAAATGAGCTATGGAATGGTGAGTTTTCCATGGAAAATGAGCTGTGGAATGGAGAGCTTTCCATGGAAAATGAGCTGTGGAATGGAGAGTTTTCCATGGAGAGTGAGCTATGGAATGGTAAATTTTCCATTGTAAATGAGCTGTGGAATGGAGAGTTTTCCATGGAAAATGAGCTGTGGAATGGTGAGCTTTCCATGGAGAGTCAGTTATGGAATGGAGAGCTTTCCATGGAGAGAGAGCTGTGGAATTGTGAGTTTTCCATGGAGAATGAGCTATGGAATGGAGAGTTTTCCATGGAAAATGAGGAAGGAATGGTAAATTTTCCAGTGAAAATGAGCTATGGAATGGTGAGCTTTCCATGGAAAATGAGCTGTGGAATGGAGAGCGTTCCATGGATAATGAGCTGTGGAATGGAGAGTTTTCCATGTAGAGTGAGCTATGGAATGGTGAGTTTTCCATTGTAAATGAGCTGTGGAATTGAGAGGTTTCCATGTAGAGTGAGCTATGGAATGGTAAATTTTCCATTGAAAATGAGCTGTGGAATGGTGAGTTTTCCATGGAGTATGAGCAGAGGAATTGTGAGTTTTCCATGGAGAATGAGCTATGGAATGGTGAGTTTTCCATGGAAAATGAGCTGTGGAATGGTGAGCTTTCCATGGAGAGTGAGCTATGGAATGGTGAATTTTCCATGGAAAATGAGCTGTGGAATGGAGAGCTTTCCTTGGAGAGAGAGCTGTGGAATTGTGAGTTTTCCATGGAGAATGAGCTATGGAATGGAGAGTTTTCCATGGAGTATGAGCAGAGGATTGGAGAGTTTTCCATGGAAAATGAGGAGAGGAATTGTGAGCTTTCCATGGAAAATGAGCTATGGAATGGAGAGGTTTCCATGGAGAATGAGGAGAGGAATGGAGAGTTTTCCATGGAAAATGAGCTATGGAATTGTGAGCTTTCCATGGAAAATGAGCTGTGGAATGGAGAGTTTTCCATGGAAAATGAGCTGTGGAATGGTGAGTTTTCCATGGAGAGTGAGCTATGGAATGGTGAGTTTTCCATGGAGAGTGAGCAATCCTCATGGAATGGTGAGTTTTCCATGGAGCCCCACAGAGTGTGTGAGCCCAGGCAGACCCTGCTCACTGAGGTGAATTTTGAGGATTTTTGGTCATTGGCACCTGCAAGGAGCTGCTGGTTGAGTGAAGAAGTGATGGAATCAGGAGTTGGATGATTTTTTTGTGGGTTTTTTCCAGCTCAGGATATTCTGTGATTGTCAGGAATCAGGCTGCAGCCTCACCATCACCGGGGGCTGATCTTGGGGTTTTTTCCTTACAGCACTTCACATTTTCAACATCCTTTTTAAAAGTGGAAACCACAAGGAGCTTTTCCTTGTACGAAGGACCTTTATTGTGCCTCACTATCACAGGGGGCTGATATTGGGGTTTTTTCCTTGCACCATTTCACATTTTCAGCCCCTTTTTTAAAGGTAGAAACCACAATGAACATTTCTCTGTACAATGCACCTCTGTTGTACCTCACCATCACAGGGGGCTGATATTGGGATTTTTTTCCTTGCACCATTTCACATTTTCAGCCCCTTTTTTAAAGGTAGAAACCACAATGAACATTTCCTTGTACAAGGGACCTCTCTTGTGCCTCACCCATCACAGGGGGCTGATCTTGGGGCTCTTTCCTTACACTATTTTACATTTTCACCCCCTTTTTTAAAGGTGGAAACCACAATGAACATTTCCTTGTACAATGCACCTCTGTTGTGCCTCACTATCACAGAGGGCTGATATTGGGTTTTTTCCTTACACCATTTCACATTTTCAACATCTTTTTTAAAGGTGGAAACCACAACAAACATTTCTCTGTACAATGCACCTCTCTTGTTCCTCACCATCACAGGGGGCTGATATTGGGACTTTTTCCTTACACTATTTCACATTTTCACCCCCTTTTTTAAAGGTGGAAACCACAATGAGCATTTCCTTGTACAAGGATCTCTCTTGTTCCTCACCATCACCGGGAGCTGATCTTGGGGTTTTTCTTGAACCATTTCACATTTTCAACATCTTTTTTAAAGGTGGAAACCACAGTGAACATTTCCTTGTACAGGGGAGCTCTCTTGTGCCTCACTCATCACAAGGAGCTGATCTTGGGATTTTTTCCTAGAACCATTTCACATTTTCAGCACCTTTTTTAAAGTAGAAACCTCAAGGAGCATTTCCTTGTACAGTGCACCTCTGTTGTGCCTCACTATCACAGGGGGCTGATCTTGGGGTTTTTTCCTTGAACCATTTCACATTTTCAACATCTTTTTTAAAGGTGGAAACCACAATGAACATTTCCTTGTACAAGGGATCTCTGTTGTGCCTCACCCATCACAAGGAGCTGATCTTGGGACTTTTTCCTTACACTATTTCACATTTTCACATTTCACCCCCTTTTTTAAAAGCGGAAACCCCAATGAACATTTCCTTGTACAGTGCACCTCTCTTGTGCCTCACTATCAGAAGGAGCTGATCTTGGGGCTCTTTCCTTAAACCATTTCACATTTTCAACATCTTTTTTAAAGGTGGAAACCACAAGGAGCATTTCCCTGTACAATGCACCTCTCTTGTGCCTCACCATCACAGGGGGCTGATATTGGGATTTTTTCCTTGCACTATTTCACATTTTCAGCCCCTTTTTTAAAGGTAGAAACCACAATGAACATTTCCCTGTACAATGCACCTCTCTTGTGCCTCTCCCTTGCTGCTGGGACAGGATTCCCTGAATCCCAGCAGGAACTGGGACGAGGGTGGTGATCATTAAACGCAGGCAGTGAGACCCTGCTGGACAATGGAGCCCTTTGTTGTCCCTCCCGGGGGACGGGCGCTGCTGCCTCATTAGGGGCAAGGGGATTTTTTGCTCCCATCCTGTTTCCAAACTTTGTGTTCAGTGCTGCCACAAAGCTGACCTGTGCTCCAGATTTATGGATTTTTAATCTGCTTCATAGGAAGGAAATGATTGCCGTTTTAAAAGTTCCATTCCAATTCTCTGATTTTTATGGTGCACGTGGAAGCACATCCCTGCCCAGGCAGCAGGAGATTCCCTGGGTTACAGATGTCCCTGGACCCTGCTGCCAGCCCCTCAGCCCTGCTTTGGAAAGCAATGAAAGTTTTATTGCAGAAACCCCTGGCATTTATTTATCAGTGTTTGCAGCTCTCTCAGCACTCCTGCAAGCAGCAGGAGTGCAATTCCGCTGCCCCGTGCTTGTGCCATGGCTGTGCTTTTATTGACTCAAATTAGAATTAATAATGGTCAAAATGATGAAATCACATTTCACTTGCTGTGCTCAGTATTGCTCAGTACGTAAATTCCACCCCTGAAATAAACCCATGTTTTTAAAATATCAATATCACCAAATTTTCCATTCTTGGTCCTGGTTTTGGGAAGCTCGTTGCTTTCCATTAAAAGCTAAAAAAAGGGATTTTATCTCCAAAATGCTTCTTGGAGGGGAAAGGGCAATGTTAGCATTTCCTTCTCTGACCTCCTCATACCATAAATATGAATTGTTATTGCTGCTTGGGTAGTGACACACAGTTCTGCCCAAATTCAGGACTGCCTGGAAGATCTGGCTGGGATTTTTAAAAACTTGACTTCATTTTGGCATAAAATGAAGATTTCAGGTGAAAGTTCCTGGATGTGATGTGGGATAATTGACATACTCAATATGTGGCTGGGAAGTTGTGATCTTACTGAAGGAAATATTGAGAATGGCAAAAAGAAATCCCTTTTCTTTCTGCAAACATAGAGAGCTTGGTTTCATACCTCAGTGCTGGCCAGTAATTCCTCAGTGATTCTGTTTTAAGGAAGAATGTGATTCTGTTTCATAGAAGAACCCAGGCACAACCCAAGTTACAAGGTTTTCTAGCTATAAATAAAAAAAAAATCTATATTTGGAAAAAACAAATAGTGTATTTATGGACAAAAGTGTATTAAAGGAAATGTGATGGAAAAATTGAGTCAGATGAGCTGATGTATGAAGCATTCCCCTCTGGAGTCATTGGGCTGAAAAATGTTTTATATGCCTAAACTTGAACAGATGCTTCAGCACACACACACACAGAGTCCTCCCCCAGTTCATATCAGCACTTCTGCTCATGCCACTGTGATTAATTCCCAGACCAGCCTGGTTTAGGCTCTTTTCAGGGGCATTTCCTCATCCTCCAGGTACTTAAACCATGCCTGGCTTTAAATCAGCACCCCAGATAATGCAGGTGCTTAAACCATGCTAAGATTTAAATCAGCACCCCAAATCATCCAGATACTTAAACCATGCCTGGTTTTAAATATCACCCCAGATAATGCAGGTGCTTAAACCATGCTTAGCTGTAAATCAGCACCCCAAATCATCCAGGTACTTAAACCATGCCTGGTTTTAAATCAGCACCCCAGATAATGCAGGTACTTAAACCATGCCTGGTTTTAAATCAGCACCCCAAATCATCCAGGTACTTAAACCATGCTAAGATTTAAATTAGCACCCCAGATCATCCAGATACTTAAACCTTGCCTGGTTTTAAATCAGCACCCCAGATCATCCAGGTATTTAAATCATGCCTAGCTGTAAATTAGCACCCCAAATCATCCAGGTACTTAAACCTTGCCTGGTTTTAAATCAGCACCCCAGATAATGCAGGTACTTAAACCATGCCTGGTTTTAAATCAGCACCCCAAATCATCCAGGTACTCAAACCATGCCTGGTTTTAAATATCACCCCAGATAATGCAGGTACTTAAACCATGCTAAGATTTAAATCAGTACCCCAGATCATCCAGATATTTAAATCATGCTTAGCTTTAAATCAGCACCCCAAATCATCCAGGTACTTAAACCATGCTAAGATTTAAATCAGCACCCCAAATCCTCCAGGTAATTAAACCATGGCTGGTTTTAAATTAGCACCCCAGATAATGCAGGTGCTTAAACCATGCTTAGCTGTAAATTAGCACCCCAAATCATCCAGATACTTAAGCCATGCTAAGATTTAAATCAGCACCCCAGATAATGCAGGTACTTAAACCATGCCTGGTTTTAAATTAGCACCCCAAATCATCCAGATATTTAAATTGTGCTTAGCTGTAAATCAGCACCCCAAATCATCCAGGTACTTTAACCATACCTAGCTTTAAATCAGCACCCCAGATCATCCAGATACTTAAACCATGCCTGGTTTTAAATCAGCACCCCAGATCATGCAGGCACTTTAACCATGCTTAGCTCTAAATAAGCATTTAAGCCATGCCTAGCTGTAAATAAGCACTTAAGCCATAAATAAGTGAGCATCCCAGATTATTAGCAGGATTTGTTTCAAGCTTTGCATTAAGCATGTGTTTAAATGACTCACTGAGCTGGGATTTACATTTTTACACAGGAATGAAGGATTTCTTCTCTGTTACCTTGCCTAGATGGAAATTGGTGGAGTCATTCAGCTTTTTTTGCCTAAACAAGTCCATGAAACCAGCTTTGGGCTCTTGCAGTTATTAGTTCCAGCTTTTTAGTTACAAATTTGTCAGGAAACAAGGCTGAGTGTGCGTGCCTGACCTCGATTGAGATACTGAGGAGGATGAAGGAGGGAGGGAAGGAGGGAGGGAGGGCACATCCATATGGATGACCAGCAGATTGTGCCTCGTGTCCTTCCCAGTGCCAATGTCGAATTCACAGTCGGTGGCGCTGGGGGAGGCTGACACTGGAGTCCCTGCTCTGGTGTCCCTCTCAGCATTCATCTGCTGTGCTGGGGAGCAGGGATTGTGGCTGTGCACAGCATTCCCTCTCCTCTGAACACCCCCAAAATCTTCCCCAAAAGTGCCACATCTTAGGAATACTGTCCACTTTGCTTTTCTGATGAAATAATGTAGATAAATGACTTGTGGGTCTGAACATGGGTCTGGCTGGGGAATGCAGCTCCTGTAGGATGAGGGATGGTGCTGGTGGCAGCAGGGTTTGCCTGTGCACAGCATTCCCTCTCCTCTGAGCATCCCCAAAATCTTCCTGAAAAGTGCCACATGTTGGGAATGCTGAATGCTTCTGTGTCCACTTTGCTTTTGTGATGAAATAATGTAGAAAAATCAGTTCTGAACATGGGTCTGGCTGGGAAATGCAGCTCGTGCAGGATGAGGGGTGATGCTGGTGGCAGCAGGGTTTGTGGCTGTGCCCAGCATTTCCTCTCCTCTGAACATCCCCAAAATCTTCCTGAAATGTGCCACATCCTGGGAATGATGTTTCTGTCCACTTTCCTTTTGTGATGGAATAATGTAGATAAATGACTTGTGGGTCTGAACATGGGTCTGGTTGGGGAATGCAGCTCCTGCAGGATGATGCTGGTGGCAGCAGGGATTGTGGCTGTGCCCAGCATTCCCTCTCCTCTGAACATCCCCAAAATCTTCCCCAAAAGTGCCACATCCTGGGAATGATGTTCACTTCATTTTTCTAATGAAGGAATGTAGAAAAATGACTTTAATGAGGGAATGTAGAAGAATGACTTGTGGGTCTGTACATGGGTCTGGCTGTGGTGTGCCTGGGGAATGCAGCTCGTGCAGGATGAGGGATGGTGCTGGTGGCAGCAGGGATTGTGGCTGTGCCCAGCATTTCCTCTCCTCTGAACATCCCCAAAATCTTCCCCAAAAGTGCCACATCTTAGAAATGCTTCTGTCCACTTTGCTTTTCTGATGAAATAATGTAGAAAAATCAGTTCTGAACATGGGTCTGGTTGGGGAATGCAGCTTGTGCAGGATGAGGGATGATGCTGGTGGCAGCAGGGTTTGCCTTGTAGGTGGCTGTGCCCAGCATTCCCTCTCCTCTGAACACCCCCAAAATCTTCCTGAAAAGTGCCACATCTTGGGGATACTGTCCACTTTGTTTTTCTGATGAAATAATGTAGATAAATGACTTGTGGGTCTGGCTGGGGAATGCAGCTCGTGCAGGATGAGGGGTGATGCTGGTGGCAGCAGGGTTTGCCTGTGCCCAGCATTTCCTCTCCTGAACAACCCTAAAATCTTCCTGAAAAGTGCCACATCTTGGGAAAGATGTTCACTTCGTTTTTCTAATGAAGGAATATAGAAAAATTACTTTAATGAAGGAATGTAGAGGAATGACTTGTGGGTCTAAACATGGGTCTGGCTGTGGTTTGCCTGGGGAATGCAGCTCCTGCAGGATGATGCTGGTGGCAGCAGGGTTTGTGGCTGTGCCCAGCATTCCCTCTCCTCTGAACATCCCCAAAATCTTCCCCAAAATTGCCACATCTTAGGAATGCTTCTGTCCACTTGGCTTTTCTGATGAAATAACGTAGATAAATGACTTGTGGGTCTGGCTGGGCAATGCAGCTCGTGCAGGGTGAGGGTGGCGCTGGTGGCAGCAGGGCATGGAGCTCCTGCCCGAGGTGACATCCTGGCATGAGTGGTGCAGCCCTGCCAGACTCAGAGCAATCCATTGCCTGTGAAGTTCTGTATCTCTCTCTCTCTCATGCTTAAAATAGTCAAGAGCCTGGAAGGGTGATTGTGTGTCTTGTGTGTGCCCATGTTCCCTTCAGGGGGAGTTTTGGCTCCTTGTTAACTCCTGGAAGCCTGGCTCTGCTGTGGATGCAGGGACAAAAATGGCACCCAGCACTGTGTAATGCTGAGGTTAATCCTGTTTATAGGCAGGCAGGGGGGTGGGTGTAGCCCACATGGGGCTGCCCTTGGTGGCAGTGCATTTTTTGATGGCATAAAATTAAAAATAGTTGAAGTTCCTAATGTGTGTTGCAGCTGTGCTGCCCTGCATGCAGCATGTCCTCCTAAAAATCGAAAAATCTCCCGATTCTCAGGGTAAACATTGAAGTAGCTGAGAAATGACTGAATTTTACTTGCAGGAGTTAGTCAGCTTGTGCTCAGATATGGAGTTAAACTATTTTGAAATGAGAAGAATTTGCACGGTGGAAACTGTGATTGCTGAGATATTATAAAGCAAAATAAAACTGAAGTGTTTGGGAGGAAGCACATGGCCATCTTCCACAGAGCCATATGGAAATTATTCCCTGCTTCGTGTGAAGTCTTTGCTCCTTCTGGAGCTGCCTTGGAGCCTCCTCCTCCTCAGTGCTGTCCCCAGCTTGGTTTGTATTCCTCACCTGCTCTTGCTCTCTTTGCAATCTGTGACCAAACCCCATCGATCTGGGTGCAACCCGATTCCCTGGAGGGCTGTGCTGGGCAGAAATAAACCATGGCTGGGCAGAAATAAACCATGGCTGCCCTTCAGGTGTTCCCATTGCACACGCAGAGCTCCAGGGGGCTGCAATTGAGCAGTGCTGATCAGCCCCTGAGCCAGTTCTGTTCTCTCTGCTGTGCTGGGTCATGGAGGGGCTTTTCCCCAGCCCCTGGAGCTGCTCATTCCTGGCTCCTTTGGAGCAGCCCCATGGATCAGATGGGATCTTCCTGCTCCAGGGTCCTGTTCCTGCCCTGCCCCGTGTGGGGCTGCAGCAGAGCAGGGGAGAAGCTCTGGACTCTCTCAGCTGCTTTGTGCCTACACAAATCAGTGATTTACCCTTGTCTGGGGCACTGCTCTGGCTGGTTTTGAGGGGTTTTCCTTCTCCAGCTGCTCCAGGTGTCACAGCTCTGTTCCCCCCTTATCCTTGTGGCTTTTTTCCACTGTCCTTCCCCCACCAGCCCCTCCATAGCTGTTCTCCAAGCTCCTTCTGTCCTCTGTTCCCTTGGTAGGAGGTGGCAGAGTGACCAGAGGCACACTATGGGTGAGCTGTGGGCACTCAGGGGGACATGGCACACTGACCAGAGCCACACCATGGGTGAGCCATGAGCTCTTGGGGACATGGCACACTGACCAGAGCCACACCATGGGTGAGCCATGAGCTCTTGGGGACATGGCACACTGACCAGAGCCACACACCATGGGTGATCCCTGGACATTTGGGGACACAGCAGAGTGACCGGAGCCACACTATGGGTGAGCTGTGGGCACTCAGGGGGACATGGCAGAGTCACCATGGGTGAGCTGTGGGCACTTGGGGACATGGCAGAGTGACCATGGGTGAGCTGTGGGCACTCAGGGACCTGACAGAGTGACCAGAGCCACACACCATGGGTGAGCCATGGGTACTTGGGGACACAGCAGAGTGACCAGTGCCACACCATGGGTGAGCTGTGGGCACTTGGGGACATGGCAGAGTGACCAGAGCCACTCACCCATTCAGGGGGACACAGCAGTGACCAGAGCCACACACCATGGGTGATCCCTGGACACTTGGGGACACAGCAGAGTGACCAAAGCCACACTATGGGTGAGCTGTGGCACTCAGGGGGACACAGCAGAGTGACCATGGGTGAGCTGTGGGCACTCAGGGACCTGACAGAGTGACCAGAGCCACACACGTGGGTGAGCTGTGGGCACTTGGGGACATGGCAGAGTGACCAGAGCCACACACCATGGGTGAGCCATGGGTACTTGGGGACACAGCAGTGACCAGAGCCACACCATGGGTGAGCCATGGCTGAGCTGTGGGCACTTGGGGACACAGCAGAGTGACCAGAGCCACACTAGGGGTGAGCTGTGGGCACTCAGGGACATGGCAGAGTGACCAGAGCCACACTGTGGGTGATCCTTGGACACTTGGGGACACAGCAGAGTGACCAAAGCCACACCCTATGGGTGAGCTATGGGCACTTGGGGACACAGCAGAGTCACAGACCATGGGTGAGCTGTGGGTACTCAGGGGGACGTGACAGTGACCGGAGCCCCACACCATGGGTGAGCTGTGGCACTCAGGAGGGCATGCCAAAGTGACCAGAGCCACATGCCATGGTTGCATGTCACAGGCACAGGGTGGCACAGCAGCGTGTGCTGGCTGTGCTTGTCCTCTGACACTGTTTTGGGGCTGTGCTGAGCTGTGCCAGAGCATTCAGCCCCAAGACCTCCTGCTTGCTGAGGCCATCTCAGGGCACACATCTATTTTTAGGTGAAATCGAGATTTATTATTCTTATTCGATGTATGCATCACTTTATCCATGTGGAATTCCATCTGCCATTTTATTTATTTCCAGGTTGCATCGACTCATATGGTCCCTGTGCTGCTCTTCATGGCTGCTTATCCACCTCCCCCCTTGAATATTTCCTTCAGGAGGCTGGGTCACATCCAGGCAGTGTCCTGGTGTGGCACAGCCAGCCTCTCCCTGTGACCCTTGCTGTGACTTCCCTCCCTTGCAGGAAATCATTGTTTACTCCTATTCCCTTCCCTCCCACCCAGCTGTCTCCATACAGGGGCAGTCCCTTTTCCAGTGGCTTTTTGGGGTCCCTACAGGAAATCTCAGATGAGGGAGATCTGGAGCTCTCTGTGGGGCTGGAGGTGCCACAGAAGCCACGCTGACTTTTCCCCTGGTTTATTTATACAGAGAATCAATGCCCACTAATTGTGCTCTGTGTGAATGCTGGGTTTGGAGAACTTCATTTTGCCAGGATTTTCTTCACAACCCCTCTCTTGCAGTTGTTTCCCTGTCCCAGGACAATTTTAGGAATGGCTGTACTCCATTCTCCATTAACCCCTTGGTGGATCCACCCAGCCCTTCCTGTGACTCCTCTTTTCTCTGTAACCTCCCCCCAGTCCCTCCAGTGGCTTTTTGGGGTCCCTACAGGAAATCTCAGATGAGGGAGGTTAAAACCCAGAAGATCTGGAGCTCTCTGTGGGGCTGGAGGTGCCACAGAAGCCACACTGACTTTTCCCCTGGTTTATTGTATTTATACAGGGAAATAATGCCCACTAATTGTGCTCTGTGTGAATGCTGGGTTTGGAGAACTTCATTTTGCCAGGATTTTCTTCACAACCCCTCTCTTGCAGAGTTGACCTGGCAGTTGTTTCCCTGTCCCAGGACAATTTTAGGGATGGCTGTACTCCATTCTCCATTAACTCCTTGGTGAATCTGTCCAGCCCTTCCTGTGACTCCTCTTTTCTCTGTAACCTCCCCCCAGTCCCTCCAGTGGCTTTTTGGGGTCCCTACAGGAAATCTCAGATGAGGGAGATCTGGAGCTCTCTGTGGGGCTGGAGGTGCCACAGAAGCCACGCTGACTTTTCCCCTGGTTTATTTATACAGAGAATCAATGCCCACTAATTGTGCTCTGTGTGAATGCTGGGTTTGGACAACTTCATTTTGCCAGGATTTTCTTCACAACCCCTCTCTTGCAGTTGCTTCCCTGTCCCAAGACAATTTTAGGAATGGCTGTACTCCATTCTCCATTAACCCCTTGGTGGATCCACCCAGCCCTTCCTACTGTGACTCCTCTTTGCTCTGTAACCTCCCCCCAGTCCCTCCAGCAGTGGGAACCAGTTTCCCAGTGATTCCCAGGGGAAAGGGCTGGCAGAGAGCCTGGAACTGAGACTTGTGTGGAAAGGAGTCACATCATTTTCCTTCCATGGGAAAATGTCATCTCTTTGTCGTCTCTTTTAGTGACATTAAAGCTGTTCCTGGTGGTGGCTTTCTGCAGGGAGATTCTGTCGAGGTGCAGGTGAGAATCTGAACTGGGAATGGTCTGAGGGCTGGAACAGCTCTGGAGATGAGCTGGGGGTGTTCAGCTGGAGAAGAAAAGGCTTTGAGGGCACCTTAGTGGCCTTCCAGCTTATAAAGGGGCTTAGAATAAAAATGGGGATTTTCTACTGCCTCCTGTAGTGACAGGACAAGGGACAACACAATCTGAGAGAGGACGGGGTTAGATAGGACATTAAAATGAAATATTTCACCATGAGTGTGGTAAATCCCTGGCACGGGGTGCCCAGAGCAGCTGGGGCTGCCCTGGATCCCTGGCAGTGCCCAAAGCCAGGGAAGGTGTCCCTGCCATGGCAAGAGCTTTATCCCAAACCAGGCTGTGATTGTGTGACAACCCACCAAACAGCCAGCGGTTCCTTATCAGGAGCGATCTTATCTGCAGCTAATTCCCCTTTTGTGAGAGTGAACGAGCTGTGACACGGCAGATGCTCAGTTACCCTTTGTTTTTAGGATTTTTTTGTGGCAGATCTGCTGGGCTCTGTTAGGAAGTCACCCAATAGAGGTGATCTGCTGGCTCCTTAACAAAATGTCACCAGCCCCTAAAATCTTGGAAATAAGAACCTGGGAGAAGTTTGGCACTGCTGCCCTGACTGTGACACGGCAAAAGCTCAGTTACCCTTTGATTTTTGGATATTTTTGCAAGTAGACCTGCTGGGCTCTGTTAGGAAGTCACCCAGTAGAGGTGATCTGCTGGCTCCTGGTTGGAGCATGTTCACTCCATGATTAAGACGTCCCCAGACTCCTAAAATCTTGGAAATGAGAAGTTGGGAGAAGTTTGGCACTGCTACCCTGACTGTGACACAGCAGATACTCAATTACTCTTTGTTTTTAGGATTTTTCTGTAGCGGACCTGCTGGGCTCTGTTAGGAAATCACCCAGTAGAGGTGATCTGCTGGCTCCTTAACAAAATGTCACCAGCCCCTAAAATCTTGGAAATAAGAAGCTGGGAGAATCTTGGCACTGCTGCCCTGACTGTGACACAGCAGATACTCAATTACTCTTTGATTTTTTTTTTATGTTTTTGCAAGCAGACCTGCTGGGCTCTGTTGGGAAGTCACCCAGTAGAGGTGATCTGCTGGCTCCTTAACAAAATGTCACCAACTTCCTAAAATCTTGGAAATGAGAACCTGGGAGAATCTTGGCTCTGTTGTCCTGACTGTGACACGGCAGATGCTCAGTTACCCTTTGTTTTTAGGATATTTTTGTGGCAGACCTGCTGGGCTCTGTTAGGAAGTCACCCAGTAGAGGTGATCTGCTGGCTCCTGGTTGGAGCATGTTCACTCCATGATTAAGATGTCACCAGCCCCTAAAATCTTGGAAATGAGAAGCTGGGAGAATCTTGGCTCTGTTGTCCTGACTGTGACACAGCAGATACTCAGGTTACCCTTTGTTTTTAGGATGTTTTTGCAAGCAGATCTGCTGGGCTCTGTTGGGAAGTCACCCAGTAGAGGTGATCTGCTGGCTCCTTAACAAAATGTCACCAGCCCCTAAAATCTTGGAAGTGAGAACCTGGGAGAATCTTGGCTCTGTTGTCCTGACTGTGACACGGCAGATGCTCAGTTACCCTTTGTTTTTAGGATGTTTTTGCAAGCAGACCTGCTGGGCTCTGGGTTATGAAGTCACCCAATAGAGGTGATCTGCTGGCTCCTTAACAAAATGTCACCAGCCCCTAAAATCTTGGAAATAAGAACCTGGGAGAAGTTTGGCACTGCTGCCCTGACTGTGACACGGCAGATGCTCAGTTACCCTTTGTTTTTAGGATATTTTTGTGGCAGACCTGCTGGGCTCTGTTAGGAAGTCACCCAGTAGAGGTGATCTGCTGGCTCCTGGTTGGAGCATGTTCACTCCATGATTAAGATGTCCCCGGCCTCCTAAAATCTTGGAAATGAGAAGCTGGGAGAAGTTTGGCACTGCTGCCCTGACTGTGACACAGGAGATGTTCAGTTGCCCTTTGTTTTTAGGATTTTTTTTGTGGCAGACCTGCTGGGCTCTGTTAGGAAATCACCCAACAGAGGTGATCTGCTGGCTCCTTAACAAAATGTCACCAGCTTCCTAAAATCTTGGAAATGAGAACCTGAGGGAATCTTGGCGCTGCTGCCCTGCCCGTAGCTGTGGCTGCAGTGCCTCAGTGGGATTTCCCTGCCTCCAGCAGCCCCATAACTCACTGTACACCATCCCCATGTCCCTTTGCTGCTCCCCTGTCAAATCTCACTCCTGACTCAGCACAGGGGAGGCTGCTCTGCCTTCAGTTTGCTGCTAATTGTCCCAATTTGTGTCGATAACAAGTCAGATACAATCCTGGGCCAAGGGAGAGCAGTCAGGTGGAAAAGCTGACCCGTCTGCCACTGTGTGCTTGGTGCAGAGTGCCTGGCACTGGGAAAGGCTGCTGGCCTCCTTTCATCAAGCAGGAGTTATTTCCAGCTGTTCTCAGGGGGAAAAGCCCCAGTTGGTGTGTGTGTGTTTCCCAGCTGGAGTGATGGAGCACAGGGAGTTCAGCAGTGCTTCAGGGCTCTTCCCAAGGGAGTCTCAAAGTATTCAAGTCTTTCAGAAATGGACAGTTTTATGTTTCTTATTTCATTACAGGGAATTATTTTTTTTTTCAACAAATAAGTCACTTAGCGAATCTATGCATATTTATATTCTAAATTTTATCTTTGGCAAAATAAAGCTGTTAAGACTCCTGTTGAACTCAAGCTGGAGTAACATTTTAATGCCAATATGGCAATCTGCTGCCTTACTCTGCTCCTTGTCTCAGAATAAACTGTGTGTAAAACCAACTTTATTGAAATAAAACTCTTCAGCCGTTTCTGTGATTTAGCAGCAACTTAGGAGAGGTTCAAGCAGCAGTAAAATGACTGAGGTGCTGGCTTGTGGTTCTCTGGTAAGGTGCTGTCCTTTGCTGTGTGTCCCAGCATAATTGTTAGGAAAATTAATCCACAAACACCAGAAGTTTATGTCCAAAAAGGAGACAGAGGAGTCCTTTGACTTTATTTGAGTAAAGGGAGAGGCCATGGGGCATCTCTCAAATTTTTGGAGGATGCAGCCTCGTTTTTATCCCAATTTCCCACATTTCCCTCTCTCTTTCCCCATTGCCTGAGGTACTTGAGAGGTAAAAAATTCCCTAAATACCTGATACCCTCTAATGTATGATCCTCCTGTTAGGAAAATGAATCCACAAACACCAGAGGTTTATGTCCAAAAAGGAGACAGAGGAGTCCTTTGACTTTATTCCAATAAAGGGAGAGGCCATGGGCTGTTCTACTGGGATCTCAGATTTTTGGAGGACTCAGCCTCCTTTTTATCCCAATTTCCCAAATTTCTCTCTCTCCCCATTTCTGAGGTACTTGAGATGTTCAGACTTCCCAGAACACCTGATACCAAAGATTTCCCTCTAATGTATAACCCTCCTGTTAGGAAAATGAATCCACAAACAATGCATTAATCCACAGGGAGAGATCCCAGGAGAATGCCCCATGGTCTCTCCCTTTATTCCAATAAAAACCAGAGAGGACTCCTCTGTCTTCTTTTTGGACATAAACCTCTGGTGTTTGTGGATTAATTTTCCTAACACTCCCTTTTAATTTTTAATTGTTATGGAATTTAGAGGTTTTTCTTCCCCATTGTTTCTTTCATCTTTCAATGTCTAATTTCATTTATTTGTAAAAGCAGATATCTTTTCCCATTCATCCTTCCCATTGTTTCTTTTCTCTCCCAGTGCTGGTTTTCTCTACCAGCAGCCCCACAGCTTGTTTGGAAGGACAAATCCACCATTCCTCTCACCATCCTCTTGGATTGTTGTGCCATTTGGCACAGCTGGCTGCTCTCCTGCTCAGCTTGGTGCTCTCCACTGGGCAGATACAGAGTTTGGTGAAGTCCCAAAGGGCTCTGAGGTTTTTTGCTCCTCTGTTTCCCAGCATGGGAACAATTCAGGCCCAGTTTAGCAGAATTCCAAGTGCTGGGTGCCCTGAAAGCCCCAGCACAGCAGGGAGGGTGTGCAGTGGTGATGTTTGGTTTGGAATCCTTCCCATTGTTTCTTTTCTCTCCCAGTGCTGGTTTTATCTAGCAGCAGCCCCACAGCTTGTTTGGAAGGACAAATCCACCATTCCTCTCACCATCCTCATGGATTGTTGTGCCATTTGGCACAGCTGGCTGCTCTCCTGCTCAGCTTGGTGCTCTCCACTGGGCAGATACAGAGTTTGGTGAAGTCCCAAAGGGCTCTGAGGCTCTCTGCTCCTCCCTGTGCCAACGTGGGAACAATCCAGGCCCAGTTTAGCAGAATTCCAAGTGTTGGGTGCCCTGAAAGCCCCAGCATAGCAGGGAGGGTTTGCAGTGGTGATGTTTGGTTTGCAGTTTCCTCCTCTGGCTCTGTGCAGAGCTGCTCTTGTATAAACGTGCTGTGGATTTGGTGGAGTTGCTGAGGCGGTGGCTCCCACTAGACCAGCCAGAGCTGGGGAATAAAATTCCTTTTTATTTTTTTGAATGTAGGTCACAGAGAAGCAGCTGCCATGTTGCAGGAGGGGTGACTGGGGAGGTTGTGGCAGGCTGTGTCGGGCTCTGTGGTGTCTGTTTCATTTCCAAGCTGTTCATGGGAGGGTTTGAGGTTTATCTATGAAGCAAACACTGCCGTGGTTTCTCTTGGCTGCCATGAGATGGTGGTGGGAGCATGAGGTGTTCATCCCCATCCCGCTCAGCCAAGTGACAACCTTGGATTTTGATGTACAGGAGGTGACAGAATTGCTCTCTTTTGGCTTCTCTCTCCTTCCCTGAGATGGCCATGAGAGTGATATTTGGGTCAGCTGCCTCCAGTGTGTCATTTTCTTTTGCCACTCATCCCTGTGAGCACAGAGGAGGAGCCCTGGGGAAACGCTGTGGAGCTGTTGGCTGTGCTGGAATCGGGTGTAGTTAAAGGGGTGTTGTGGTTATCTGAGTCTCTGAGCACATCCAGCCAGGGAGGGCTCTGATGCCTGAATGGAGCTGTGTGGAGTGAGGATGGCCTTCCCCAGAGCTGCAGGATCCAGGTAAGCACATGGGTGTGCAGCCTGTCCCTCTGTGCTTCCCAGGGATGTAAAACCCAGAGTTCTGTGCCTTCTTCCCTTTGGAAATTTGTGGGTTTTTCTGGGGAAGCAGATTGTTCCTCCTTGCCTTGCTGCAGGCTCAGGGTTGTGGTCTGAGGTCCTGGGTGGGCTCAGGTGCTGGGTTTGCATTGTCCAGGCTCTGCTCACCCCAAGTTTCAAGGCCTGGGGGTCTCTGATGCCTGACTGGAGCTGTGTGGAGTGAGATCTCAGTGCCAGGGAACTGCAGGATCCAGGTAAGCACATGGATGTGCAGCCTGTCCCTCTGTGCTTCCTGGGGATGCAGCACCCAGAGTTCTGAGTGTTCTGTGCCTTCTTCCCTTTGGACCCTTGTGGGGAAGCAGATTGTTCCTCCTTGCCTTGCTGCAGACTCAGTGTTGTGGTCTGAGGTCCTGGGTGGGCTCAGGTGCTGGGTTTGCATTGTCCAGGCTCTGCTCACCTCAGCTTTCAAGGCCTGGAGGTCTCTGATGCCTGACTGGAGCTGTGTAGGAGTGAGTTTGGCCTTCCCCAGATCTCAGTGCCAGGGAGCTGCAGGATCCAGGTAAGCACATGGATGTGCAGCCTCTCCCTCTGTGCTTCCCAGGGATGGAGCACTCAGAGGTGCTCTGTGTTCTGTTCTTTCTTCCCTTTGGACCCTTGTGGGTTTTTCTGGGGAAGCAGATTGTTCCTCCTTGCCTCACTGCAGGCTCAGGGTTGTGGTCTGAGGTCTGGGGTGGGCTCAGGTGCTGCCATTCCCTGTCTGTCACAGGTGGGTTTGCATTGTCCAGGCTCTGCTCACCCCAGGTTTCAAGGCCTGGAGGTCTCTGATGCCTGACTGGAACTGTGTAGGAGTGAGTTTGGCCTTCCCCAGATCTCAGTGCCAGGGAGCTGCAGGATCCAGGTAAGCCCATGGATGTGCAGCCTGTCCAAAGGGTCCATTCCTGCTGCCCAGCAGTGCCTGTCCCTCTGTGCTCCCAGGGATGCAGCACCCAGAGTTCTGAGTGTTCTGTGCCTTCTTCCCTTTGGACCCTTGTGACTCTGTCTGGGGAAAGAGAATTGTTCCTCCTTGCCTTGCTGCAGGGCCTGGGGTCGTGGCCTGAGGTTTGGTGACTCCACCACCTCCATTCCAGAACTTTATCACTCTTTCTGTGAACAACTCTTTCCTAATATCCAACCTAAATTTCCCTTGGTGCAGTTTGAGGCTGTGTCCTCTGGTTGTGTCAGTGCCTGCAGACAGAGCCCAGGCCCAGCTGAGCACAGGCACCTCTCAGGAGCTGTGAGAGTGATGGGGGCACCCCTGAGTCTCCTTTTCTCCAGGCTGGACCTGCCAGCTCCAGCACAACCCAGGGCTGCAGGAGCCCAGTTCCTCCAGGAGCTGCTCAAACCATGTGGGCTCAGTGGTGGAGAAGAGCTGTGAGATGTTTGAGGCTGGAGGAGAGATGGTCATTCCCATCCTTTGGAAGGGCTGCTGATTGCTGAGTGTGTGTGCAGGGATTCAGGCTGACACAAACCCCACAACAGGCCTCCAAAAATCTCCTGAGGTGACAGAGACTGTAGAGCCCAGTGTCCATTTCCCATGGTGTTGGGAAGGATGAAAGTTTGACAAGAAAGTCTGACAGATATGGATGCTCAGCAGAAATATTCTTGAATATAGAATTTGAAGAAAGAATAGAAATAAAAGCAAGTTTTGATATAAAAGAAAAGAATTGCTGATCCAGTCTTACTGGATAACCAAGGAGGCAAAGGGTGTGTGAGTTAGAAGGGGTTTTTATGACTTACAGCAAAGGATAAACCCACCCCAAACAAAATGTTTTTACCAAGCAGAAGGATAGCACAGGCAAACAAGTTAATAGAAAGAAGGTCTCAGAATTTTCCACTGCAAGAAAACTGAAAAACAATTTCCAGGTTAAACTGTGATGTACTGACTTTGAGTGATTGGAGAACAGTAACATGAATATGGTAATTACAGTAGTTATGATAGGCTAGAGATAAAAGTTAAGGTATAGATTGGTTCTGCTGTATGAAGATGCTCAGCAAAGAAAAGTATAGAATGCATTGGAACCTAAACTAAGGGTCACTGGAGCTGACAGCTGTGGGCACAGCTCTGTCACCCACAACCCTGGGCTGCTGGAACATCTTGGATACAATAAACTGCATTTTGGATACAATAAACTGCATTTTGGATACAATAAACTGCATTTTGGAGAGCCACCTGGAGTCCTGCATCCCTCATTCAGGCTCTCACACCATGGAACCTGTTGGCACTGCAGGTTCCTGCTCTGACATGAACTCTGGTCAGGCTCAGCTCATCCTGTCCTGGTCCTGCTGGGAGGGTCCCACTGTCCCTGCTGCTCTCAGGAGTCTCTGTGGTCAGGATGACCCCAAAATGGGTTAGAAATTCTCTTTTCCCAGCTGAAGAAGGACTCAGGATTCTTCTGTTCTGATTCTCAAAGTTGTTTATTATTTCTTATCTAGAACATTCTTTCTCTGACCTGCCAAGGTCTGTCTGGCAGGTTGGGTTGAGGCACACTGGTGTTATCTTTTATACTAAAAACTACATGTACATTATTTACAATAATTTCCCAATATTCACCTATGTTAGACAGTGAGTTTCTACTCTAAACCAAGCCAAAAGTGCCACCATCACCCAGAAGATGGAGGCCAAGAAGAAGAAGGAAGAAGGACAAGGCATGCCCAAATCCCTCCATCTTGGCTTCTAAAAACTCAAAATCCTATTTTTATATCTTGTAACAAACTAACTATCATTCTACTTAAGCTTTCATTACTTGGAGAGCTTTCCATGGAGAGTGAGCTGTGGAATGGAGAGTTTTCCATGGAAAATGAGGAGAGGAATGGAGAGTTTTCCATGGAGAATGAGCTATAGAATTGTGAATTTTCCATAGAAAATGAGCCATGGAATGGAGAGTTTTCCATGGAAAATGAGGAGAGGAATGGAGAGTTTTCCATGGAGAATGAGCTATGGAATGGAGAGTTTTCCATGGAAAATGAGGAGAGGAATGGAGAGTTTTCCATGGAAAATGAGCTATAGAATTGTGAGTTTTCCATGGAGAATGAGCTATGGAATGGAGAGTTTTCCATGGAAAATGAGGAGAGGAATGGTGAGTTTTCCATGGAAAATGAACTATAGAATTGTGAATTTTCCGTGGAGAGTGAGCTATGGAATGGTGAGCTTTCCATAGAAAATGAGGAAAGGAATGGAGAGTTTTCCATGGAGAATGAGCCGTGGAATGGAGAGTTTTCCATGGAAAATGAGGAGAGGAATGGAGAGTTTTCCATGGAAAATGAGCTATAGAATTGTGAGTTTTCCATGGAGAATGAGCTATGGAATGGAGAGTTTTCCATGGAGAATGAGCTATGGAATGGAGAGTTTTCCATGGAAAATGAGGAGAGGAATGATGAGTTTTCCATGGAGAATGAGCTATGGAATTATGAGTTTTCCGTGAAAAATGAGGAGAGGAGTGGAGAGTTTTCCATGGAAAATGAGCTATAGAATTGTGAGTTTTCCATGGAGAATGAGCTATGGAATGAAGAGATTTCCATGGAAAATGAGGAGAGGAATGATGAGTTTTCCATGGAGAATGAGCTATAGAATTGTGAGTTTTCCATGGAGAATGAGCTATGGAATGGAGAGCTTTCCATGGACAGTTACTTGGTAATTTTTTCCAAGGGCTAAAACTGAAGGCACAGTGAGCCCCTTATTCAGGGCCTGGAGTCCTGCAGGGGCAGCCAGAAGAATTTCCTGGATTTTTTTTGAGATTTCCTGGATTTTGTTTGGATATTTCCCGGGTTCTGCCCTGCCCTGCACACGCTGCCTCCTGCAGCAGCGCTCTTGCTGGAGGTGCAGCAAAAGCAGCTTTGGGCCAGCACAAAACACGTCGTGATTTCATGGGAATGTTGTCACTGCGGGGGAGTGTTGCTAAAATTGTCACTTGGCTTCATGCTGGCAGTACCTGGAGGGCACGCCGAGGCGACCAGAGCTTCATGTCTTAGCTGCAAATTCCAGTTTATCTGTAAGCTCAGTGCTGCACTGGGGATATGTTGATTTTCAAATAGATACACACTTTGACATCTTGATTTTTTTGACAGCGTAAGAATCTTATTATATCCCTACCTCTTACCCATATTTTCCTGTTCTATTTATATCCCTCCCAGGAGCTGTGGTCTCATCATTCAGCGTGGGGTGGGTTGGTCTGGGAATCAGCAGAGCCTTGTTAGCATGCCTGGGATTGGAAGGCACCATTCACAAATGGTTTCCAAATTGACATTGACATTGTGGCTTTTTCCAAACCGTTCTGTGCTGTTGCCACGTGAGCCCTGCCAGATGACAGAGGATTTATTTGAAAGAGCACTGTGTTCTCTCCAAAAAGTCCCAGCTTTTTCCTTCCTAAAGATTCTACAAGATTAAAAATAAAATTCAGTGCTCTCTTCTTATTCCTTTTCATCTTTATTGCTGAAAATAGGAGTAAAAGTGGTGGGGTTTGAACCCATTTCCTTCCCAGAGGAGAGAAGGGTGATAATTGTGAGTTGTGTTATCCCCACATCCTTGCTCTGGTGTCACTCAGGACAATGGAATTCCTGCTCAGGGAATGCAGGTGGATCAGCACAGCCCTCAGCAGGATTCAGGATTCAGAATGGTGTCACCAGGATCAGGATTCAGAATGGTGTCACCAGGATCAGGATTCAGGATGGTGTCACCAGGATTCAGAATGGTGTCACCAGGATTCAGGATTCAGAATGGTGTCACCAGGATCAGGATTCAGGATGGTGTCACCAGGATTCAGAATGGTGTCACCAGGATTCAGGATTCAGAATGGTGTCACCAGGATTCAGGATGGTGTCACCAGGATTCAGGATTCAGGATGGTGTCACCAGGATTCAGAATGGTGTCACCAGGATTCAGGATGGTGTCACCAGGATCAGGATTCAGGATGGTGTCACCAGGATTCAGGATGGTGTCACCAGGATTCAGGATTCAGGATGGTGTCACCAGGATTCAGGCACCATTCCAATGCCAGCTCTGGCCACAGCTCTCTGCTTTCTTGAGCACTAAAGTCTTAACTCATTTTCCAGGAAAGGAACCCCTCTGCTTCCTCAAAAGTACTTGTAAATCATGTAATTTCTTACTTTTCAATGTAAATGAGATCTGAATGAATAATGCTAATTATTCATTCATCCTAATTCAAACACTATTTTAATTAGCCTGTAGGCTCAATTTCACTTTCATGCAGCATGAAACCTCTTTTGATTAACAACAGAATTGCCATGCATTTCTTCTTTTTTTTCCCTGCTCAGCACATGTCTTTTTAAACTGCTTAAAAACAAAACAAAACAAATAAATCATTAATAAATTAATCAAATTTCTGTAGCATGACCTGGGAAGACATAATTTAGAGAGGAAAAAAAGTCTTCTGTGCATATATTCGTTCTCCTTGAGGCTGTGAAGCCTTCAGAGAAGCCTTGTCTGAGGAGCTGCTGGTGAAATATGAAAATTTAGGGACCCTCCACCACTCCCTGCTATCAAAGGGCAGGAACACCTTCCACCAGTTTGTACTGGGCTGGATTCAAGGGGCTCCAGTTTGTACTGGGATGGAGTCAAGGGGCTCCAGTTTGTACTGGGATGGAGTCAGAGGGTTCCAGTTTGTACTGGGATGGATCCAAGGGGCTCCAGTTTGTGCTGGGATGGATTCAAGGGGCTCCAGTTTGTACTGGGATGGAGTCAAAGGGCTCCAGTTTGTACTGGGATGGATTCAATGGGCTCCAGTTTGTACTGGGATGGATTCAAGGGGCTCCAGTTTGTACTGGGATGGAGTCAGAGGGCTCCAGTTTGTGCTGGGATGGAGTCAGAGGGTTCCAGTTTGTGCTGGGATGGATTCAAGGGGCTCCAGTTTGTACTGGGATGGATCCAAGGGGCTCAGGTTGGGCTCCAGTTTGCACTGGGATGGATTCAAGGGGTTCCAGTTTGTACTGGGCTCAGTCCAAGGGGCTCCAGTTTGCACTGGGCTGGGCCCAGTCTGTGCCAAGACAAGGGCAGGAGCTGGCTCCCAAGGTGTTTGGGATTTCACAGCCCTGAATGAGGCTGCCCTGGCACCCACCTGGTGCTGCCCTCCAGGTGCCCTCCATCTCAGGGGAATGGGGACACTGCTGGAACATTTTCATTTCCTCCTGCCCCACTGCTGTCCCTGCCACACCTCAGCTGTCCCATCCACGGGCTGGATTTGGAGCATTTACAGTAACTGCTGCTGCCCAGTGCAGTTCTTCCCACCTGAGTGGCAGGAGGTCATTGCTGTTTGAGGAGAAAGCTGAAAGGAGGTGAAAATTTGAGTGTTAAAATGTTTAAATTCATAGCCAGCCCCCCATGGGCTGGGCAGAGGAGAGGGCACACCTGAGGGGCCATTCCCAGCTGTGTTAACTCCAGAAATTCTCCACCTGAAGCTCATTTCTTTTTTCCCATGTAGCTGCTCCAAATTTTTCTTCATTCTCTCTGGATGTCAGAGCCTGCAAAGCTTTAATTCAGGAGCCAGCCCACTGTCACAGATAAACCTCCTGATATTTCATCATGGATCCTGCCCGCTCCAAGGAGCCTCCTCAGCTGGAAGTGCTGAAATGAACTTATGACAAATACAAGAAATGAAAGTCTCTCTCAAATGCACTTTCTGGCATGACTTAAATGAGCTGAAATTGCTGACATTCTGCCTTCCTCAGATGCGTGTCAGTGTCCATAGACTTTTCTTTCAAACATTGGAAAATTATTGAGTTAAATGTTGCCAGAAACAGCAGCTGCAGGAGCCTGGGTGTGCGTTGGGTGAAGGTTACTGTGATGTGGCTGGGTGCTGCAGAATGAGCCCCTCTGACCTTGGCTGATCCCAAACACAGAAGGATCAGACAGAGGAGAGGCAGAATGAGCCCCTCTGACCTTGGCTGATCCCTCAGAACGGAAGCAATTCCACTTGCAAGTTCTTGGGTTTGTTCTGCCTTGAATTTGGATGGGCTGAACCTTTCCAAGACTTAATGACTGTCATTTTGCTTGAACCAAAACATTTCCTTAAAGACCAGGAAGTTCTTTGCCTGCTCATGGGTGCTCCTGTGTTTGTCCCAGCAGTCAGGGCTAGGACTAAATGGACAAAGTGACATTTTCTTGGCAATGGCAATCAGCTCTTGGGCAGCTTCAGAGCTCCACAGCCAGGACCCACTAATTGGTTGTTAAATTGGGTAAATCCTCCTGAACCCCAGCATATATCTGTACATGGCACTCTGTGCATTGATAAAACTGCTGGAATTCGGGTTGGGAATCACAGGAATGATTCCTGTGGTGTTGTTGGTACCTGTCTGCAGGTAGAAAATGCACTGTGAAAAGCTGGCATGTACCTTGAAGAAATTCTTAGATGGGATGCAGCAGCTTGTCTAAAAGTAAAGATTCTCTCACTGAAATCTGCGCTCACTTCGAACTTCCCTGTCCTTAACTCCTGAGGAATGTGACAGTATATGAAAATTTAAAGGCTGGTTCCTGCTGTTACTCCAAATTTACATTGGCAACAGTGGTTAATTAATTTCAAATTTACTCAGTAGTTTACTTTCAGTGATAAGTGTGGCCCTGACATTTTCAGAGAATAAGAATTAGCCTCTTAAACTCCTGTGGGTTTTGTCTTGTTTTCAGTTGATGAATCCTGAGGGGGAGGATGTGCCTGTCCTGTTGGTGCCCAGGGTGATGAGATGTGGTGGCAGAGGGGTTTTGGGGTCCTTCCTCTCTGTTAACCTCCTGTTCCAGATGTGGGGTTCACCTGCCTTTGCTGCCCATTGCCCTTCTCACTCCCCTCATCTGGACCCCAAATGTGAGTGGGAAATGCTGAGTGTGGGGTGTCTGAAGCGCTGTCTCATCCCACTAACACAAAATTCAAGTGCTCTTGGGTGCCTTTCTGAAATGGGGGTGCCAAGCCCTTGCTGTAGGAAGGGACTGATGTGGGACTGGCACCTCTGGTCTCTTTGCCTGTTAGAAATGTGTTATTTCAGCCATGGTTGTATGGAGTGATGGCAGCAGGGATTGCAGTCAGTGCTGTATGGAGTGATGGCAGCAGGGAGAGCTTGGATGGAAGCCTTGGGAGGATTGCCTGCACCTCTGATAGCTGTTATCTATGGAACACATCTGATTCAAACATGTCTTTCTTCAGGGCAGAGTGCAGGTGGCCTGTCCACCTGAGGGAGGGCTGGGGATTTTTGTCCTAATTGGTAATTTTAATGACACATCATCATCCTGACTCGTTGCTGTTGGGATTCACTTTCATTTTCCTCCTGTGTTTCCCAACTAAACAAATTGATCTTTGTAAATCACTCACTTTTAGGCATCCTCCCTGTCCCTCAGCTGGTTTTGAGCCTCCTGTCCCCACTCTCTGATGCTGGAGCAAGTGCTGAAGGATGCAGCCGCAGGCGCCCGGGGCTGTCTCGCTAACAAGGAGGTAAGATCACCGCCCTGGCTGCTGATTGCAGGTGACACAGCCACTATCAGCAATACTGGAATATGAATCCCAATATTACCAGTTAGATTGTGCCTGGGCCGGTCTGACCCTCGCTGCTGAGCCAAAGGCAGCTGTGGTGCTTCACCCCAGAGACACCTTCAGCTTGCTGGTGGTTTCAGCTGGGCACTAAACAAGTCCAGGCTTGTCAGGGACTCCGTTTACCTCAGGAAGAAGACTTCAGGCGAAGGTGAAGAGAAAAAAAGGAGGGATTCTGCTGGAGGGTTTAATATCCAGAGGTTTATTCCATGGTGACACAGGTCTGAATCTTGGGAAGAGCCCCAACAGAATTGCCGTACATGGCCTGCTTCACCTTTTAAGCTCAGGGGGAGGGGAGGGGACAGGTGAGCCACCAACCAGGTGGGAGGGGCGGGGTCTCAAGGGACGAGGGACACCTGGACAGGCCAATGACCTCTGGGCCTGAGGGGCATCCTTTGAACTCGACCAACCACACCACGCCTTGTTGGAATGTTAAGCCTGATTGACAGGACTCACTCAGCAAGGGGGCAAGGGGGGAGGGAGAGGCGTGTAGGCACACCTGGGAAGGGACCCGGGACCCAGAAGTCTAAAACAGGACATTACAACACTCCCTGAGACCCTGATCCTTCAGGGGCCTCATTCCCTTCCCTGTTAGCAGAGCACCCACAGCAACCTCTCCTCCTGTTACAAAACTGCTCCTCAGCTGCCCTGAGTGTGGTTCAGGCACCGGGGCTGTTCCAGCCTCCCCAGCAATCCGTGGTTTTCTGTACTGGTAACTCCCATCTCCAGTTCTCAGCCTGCAAACTCGTGTCCCATGAGCCCATTTCCCAGCTGAGCTTGGGAAGATCAGCCTGGCTGCCAGGGATTTTCAGAGCTGCTGGAATTATGGAGCTGATCTTGCACCTAATATGGGAATCATTTGTCAAGACTTTTGTTACTTCTGATCACTTAATATGGCTTTTTTAAATACTCTCCTGTGCTATTTTTTTTCTCCCACTGTCATGAAGGGATAAATCAAATGTCCTGCCCAGCCCATCCACAGCATATCCCTGCTTTTGGCTTTTCAGTGAAACACTGAATTCCACCAGAGGGAGATCACATTGATATCCTTTAATTCTGCATTGCTTTCATCTCCTCACATTTAATTATTTTGCTTATAAACAACCCTGTAGTTACGTGGAAGAAGTTGAATAGTTCCAAGAATTAGTTTTCCTCCAGTCTCCTGGAATTTCTTCAGATTAAGCATAAGAATTCTTAATTTTTATTGTAAGAATAACAGTTTCTTCAGGTTAAGATCAGAGTGCTGGAGATTTGTCCAGTTCTGGGTTCAGGATCTGCCACCAAATGTTTTTTTTATGTAATAATTTCTTTTAATAATCTTTATGTCAAACTGATGCTTGACATCATTCAGAGTCTAAAAGATGCCTCATCCCTTGTTGCTCTAACAGTGTCCAACAGTGTTTTATCAGTGTCACTCCTTGGAGCTCCAGGAGAGCCTGCAGTGTTGCCAGACAGGAGTTTCCAAGGCTGGGATTTTTACTGTTAGGATTGCAAATTTAGTCCTGGGATGGTTTGGGGTGGAAGGGACCTTGCAGCCCATCCAGCGCCACCCCTGCCATGGCAGGGACACTTCCACTGCCCCAGCTTGCTCCAAGCCCGCTCCAGCCTCGAACACTCGGACACTTCCAGGGGTGCAGGGGCAGCCCCAGCTTCTCTGGGCAACGTGGGCTCTGCAGGCATTGGAATTTGGCAGGGCAGCCCCTGGCAGGCTGTGCCAGCCCCGGCAGTTCCGGCGCTCGCTCGGCTCCTGCCAGCGCCCTCCCTTCTCCCCTCAGCCCCCCCCACTCACTGCTCCTCTCAGAGTTTTGACAGGTAACTCTTCCCAACCAGGTTTTCACTACAGAATCCACGCTGAAAGCTTTTCTGACCCTGGGAGGAAGGGTTTGAGCCTCCCAGAGGGGCTGGACCCAAATCCATCCACAGGATAGTTAGGAGCTCCTTGGCCCGGCCCTGTCCTTAGGCTGGCCCTGCAGGGTGACACTGCTCAGGGTGACACCAGGTTGTCCTGCCTTTGCATCACAGGTGGGCTGGGCCATCCCTTCCTGAATTAGGACAGCAGTGTGTCCCGTGGGTTGTGGCTGAGACCCTGATCACCAGCCCAGGCTTTAACAAATTCAAATAAACCCTTTTCTCAGTGGCCAACAGCACCCAAAATCTCATGGGTGCTTGTCTTCCCATCCAATGTGCTTTGGAGTCTTCAGCTTCCACTTTAAATGTTTTTATCCACCTGTGACATACAGAGCAGCTGTGTGTCTGTCTTGGGCTGGGGAGTAGCTTTGGGAGCACTTTTTAAGTGAAATTTTTCTAAACTGCTGCTTTTTCTTCCAGCAGATTCCTCAAAAGCCTGCGGTGGAGACGTAGGATCTTCAAGCAAATTCTGGCAGCTGGATCCCGATAGCAGGTGGTGGTCACAAACATGGAGGGCTGTTGGGTGTAAAAGTTGAGTTTGAACCATTTAGGCTTAAGCTGATAAACTCATAAATATGTGGGGGCTCTTTGTTTTTTTAGATAAACTCATTTGACCACCATGAGTTGGAGTTTCCTGACCCGCCTGTTAGAGGAGATCCAGAACCACTCAACCTTTGTTGGCAAGATCTGGCTGACGGTGTTGATTGTGTTTCGGATCGTCCTGATCGCCGTGGGAGGAGAATCCATTTATTACGATGAGCAGAGCAAGTTTGTGTGCAACACGGAGCAGCCGGGCTGCGAGAACGTCTGCTACGACTCCTTCGCTCCTCTCTCCCACGTCAGGTTCTGGGTGTTCCAGATCATCCTGGTGGCCACTCCCTCGGTGCTCTACCTGGGCTATGCCATCCACAAAATCGCCAGGATGGTGGAGCACAGCGAGGCCAGCAGGAGAGCCAGGAGGAGGAGCCTGCCCATCCGCTGGAAACAGCACCGGGGCTTGGAGGAAGCTGAGGGTGACCACGAGGAAGATCCCATGATGTACCCGGAGATCGAGGTGGAGAGCGTCAGGGAGAGCAAGGAGAAGCAGAGCCCGGCCAAAGCCAAGCACGACAGCCGGCGGCAGATCCGGGAGGACGGGCTCATGAGGATTTACGTCCTGCAGCTCCTGGCCAGGGCCCTGTTTGAGGTTGGCTTCCTGGTGGGGCAGTATTTCCTCTACGGCTTCCAGGTGAGCCCCGTGTTCGTGTGCAGCAGGAAGCCCTGCCCGCACAACGTCGATTGTTTCATTTCCAGGCCGACGGAAAAAACCATTTTCCTGCTGATAATGTACGGCGTGAGCTGCATGTGCCTGCTCCTGAACGTCTGGGAGATGCTGCACTTGGGCTTCGGCACCATCCGCGACACCTTGAACGCCAAGAAGAAGGAGATGGTTGACTCTGGGACCTTTAACTACCCCTTCACCTGGAACACACCCTCAGCTCCCCCGGGCTACAACATCTCCCTGAAGCCAGAGCAGATGCAGTGCACGGAGCTGGCCAACGCCAAGATGGCCTACAGGCAGAACAAAGCCAACATAGCTCAGGAACAGCAGTATGGCAGCAACGAGGACAACATCCCCAGCGACCTGGAGATCCTGCAGAGGGAAATCAAAGTGGCTCAGGACCGCCTGGACCTCGCCATCCAGGCTTACAACAACCAAAACAACCCCAGCAGCTCCAGAGGGAAGAAATCCAAAGCTGGCTCCAACAAAAGCAGTGCCAGTAGCAAGTCAGGAGATGGGAAGAACTCGGTCTGGATTTAATGTTGGCTCAGTTGATATGCTGTGGTTTTTTCTCCCCCTAGTTTATCATAACCAGCAGTCCCATGAATAATGGCTTCCATTAAGGGAATATTTGACTCTGCTGATTTTCAGGGATACCGTTGGCTCGTGATTCAGCCCCAGAAAGGGTTTATACACTGACTCTAGGACTTTAGAACTTTATTCTTTTGTCTTCCAAGTCAGGAGACAAATAGGTATATTTAATTCATTCTCATTGAACGGTTTATGCTGTATGTACAGTATTATAGTACATTTATTATGCACAATTTTTTTTGTATTTGTACACTGGATCTGATGTTACACTTTTTATATCAACAAGGACAAAGCAATGGATAGCCATTAGCATTTTGTTAATTTTATTATTGTTGTCTGCAGTTATGTCATTGTTCTTCCTTGTTTTCCAAGTAAAACTTTTTATAAAACTTTTCTATGCTGCGTTTCCAAAGTGCCTTGAATGTGGAGTCTGTGGGCAGCTCATGGGTGGGGAAAGATTTGGGAAACCTCTGTCAGTGGTGCTTCTTTACTAAATTAATGTGCTGCTTGCAACCTGGAAGTGTCATCCCAGAAGCTCCTGTGTCCTACAGGCTCTTTCCTCCATGGAAAATGAAATATAGGAAAAATATGTGTGTGTGTAGGGAGCAGGAGTGCCAGCTGTGGGGCAGAGAGGGCTCAGGGCTCCTCAAACACAGCAGAAAGGAGGAGACACTTCAAATTCCTGCAAAACACCTAGGAAAAAAACTGAATAAAAATTCCTGCAAAACATCCAGGAAAACACTGAATGGAAATGTCTGCATTCAGTAACTCAGCGTGTTCCTGTGAGAGTGATGGGAAGAGAAATTTGTGAGGCCTTCTGTTGTGTAACACCCTGTGCCCAAGGGCAGGCAGTGCTACCTTTTGGGGAGGATTCCTGTGCTTTCCCAATTAATGGGGTCAGCTGGAGCCCTGGTGAGTGTGGGATCCCCTCCCTCTCCTGCAGCAGCACACACGGCTCCTCTCAGAATATCAATGATTCTGCCTTATTCCAGACCCCTCTTCCTTCCCTTCTGTCCAAGTTTTGTTCAGACACAGCAATATGTATAATTTAGCTTTCTGCTTGACAGACCAGCCCGACCTGGCATTCTGTGGGTTTGGCATTCAACTTGAATTTACAATTAGCAGAAGGGGAGTGAGGGACTGATGCCTTTGGCTCTGTCTTTCTGGCAGGGAGCCGGCTCTGCTGGGAGAGACACTGATAAATGTCTCTGCTTTCTGCTGCTATTTATAAGGGATTCAGGACCTTGCTCTGCTCCCTGTTTTTTTTCAGGTTTCCATGCATTTTAATATCTTTTAGGGGCCTGTTTCAAGCAGGATTGTTCTCTTTCAAGGCTACCTCTGTCCCTCCTCAGATCTGGGTCAGGAGCAGGATTCATCCCAGAAGGATTGGGGTGGGAAGGGACCTTAAAGAGCCTCTCATTCCACCCCTGCCATGGGCAAGGAGCCCTTTCACTATCCCAGGGTGCTCCAAGAAATGTCCAGCCTGGCTTTGGACACTTCAGGGATGCAGGAACAGCCACAGCTGCTCTGGGCAGCCTGGGAGCACTGAGGGATGAGGACACAGATGAATCCCTGCCCTCTCCCTGTCCCTCAGAACATCCAGGGGCAATGCCCACATTAAATTCACTCCAAGGGGACATCAGCATGTCCTTGCTGTCCCCTCTGCCCGAACACCTCCTGTAAATGGGTGTTGTGCTGACTTGTTTTGCTCTGTTTTCCCTCTGGGACAGCAGGCAGGCCTGGCATGGATCCAGACTATCCCTGAGCAACCCTGCTGTGCCCAGAGCCAGCACAGCCCCTGTGGGCGCCCCTCTGGAGCTGGGGGCACCCTGAGAAGGGAATTGCCCCCCTGGCCTCTGGCACTGCCCCCTGGCTGCTCCGGGGCTGGAGCAGAGCCAGGGTGGCGGCTCCAAGGAAGTGTGAGTGCCCCAGGCCGTGTGTGGCAAGCGGATGTGGGCAGGGCTGGCCCGCTGAGCTGTGTGGGCCAGGGCAGCTCTGCTGTTGTGTTTTGTGTTCCTCTGATTGAACTGGCCTGGAGAAAGCCACAGTGGTGGGCAGGGGCTGTGAGTGTGGCTGGGGAGCTGGGTGGAAACCAGGTCTGAAAATATGAGGGAGAGACCTGGAGCCTGGAGGGAAGCAGGGCTGGAGGCCACAGGGCGCTCATCACCCCCAGCACTCCAGTTCCTCTCTTCAGTGTCCCTAACTCTGTTCAGTGCCCCAAAAAGGTGACATTTAACCCCATGTGCTGCTTTGGGAGCAGCCCTTCCCTAGTGAGAGCAGGGGAAATCCTCACTGCTCTCTTTGGTGTCCCAAAAATGTGATGTTTAACCCCATGTGTTTTGGGAACAGCCCTTCCCCAGTGAGAGCAGGGAAAATTCTCACTGCTCTCTTCCCAAACTCTAGCAAATTCTGTCAAGGACTTAAAGCAGGCTCCCACCTGCTTTTGTGTTATTTTGTGTGAAGTCCTGTGGGCTTCTGCCCACCCAGTGAATCCCTGTTAATGAGCAGAGTGTCCAAAATATTCCAACCCCAGTGCTGGATTCATTCTGAAAATCCCAACTAATGGAGTTGTTTCTGTTGCTGCTTTTTATTTTCACTTTCATTGTGTACAAAGTGCACATTTGGGTTGGAGCTGAGCGTGTGTTGCTGGTTGTGGGGTCTGTCCCAGCTCTGTTCTGGCTGTGGCTGGTTTTGGAATATCAGACTTTGTTTTTCCTTTTGAAAAAAAAACCCTAATAATTTAATTTAAAATGCTCTTGCTTTGGCTTAATTGAAATAAACATCCAGGAGAGACTTTGGGACAAAAAAATGCTGGATGGAATTTGGATTTGTGGTGACATTTAAAAAAATTGTATTAAATCCAGTGGATTACTCCAGTCTGAGTGAGATGGCTTCTTTTTTCCAGCAATAGATTATGGGAGGGAGGGAGAGGGATATTTAGCTATTTGTCTTAGAGCCACAATTTGGAATTTTTTTAGATGTGACCTTATTTAGGTCAACAAATAGCTCAGAACGAGATGAGAATAGGATGAGAACAACCACATTAGAAATGGGAAAACCCACCAAGCTGGGAGAAGGTGGCAAAGAGGGAAATCTGCATTTCTGCATATGGATGAGAGGCGGGCAGGGTTTGCTGCCCCGCTTGTGGCTGTCACCGGGTGGCTCCGCTCGGTGTCCCCGCTGTCCCCTCGCTGCCAGCCTGACCCCGGGCTGCGGAAGGAGGCACGGGCTGTTTGTCCTGCCCGCAGCTGGCACCGAGCTGGGTTTGATTCCGGAGGTTGGAACAAGAGCTGTTTGTCCGGAGGGAGGAAAGGGCAGCGGGGCAGGAGGGGTGGCGGCCACCCAGGCCAGCTCCAGCAATGACAAATTCTCTTCTCTCCACTGCCAGGGCGGCCCAAAGACTGCACAGCCTGGGAGAGGGGGTGCTGGGGCTGTACCCACATCTTCAGCTGGGGTTAAAATAATTTCAGGCATTCTCACTGGGAATTTGCTGTTCAACAGAGGCTTCTGACCCTGAAACCAAGAGGCTTCTGTACTTGAAACCAAGAGGCTTCTGTACCTAAATCCAAGACGTTTCTGACCCTGAAACCAAGAGGCTTCTGACCCTAAAACCAAGAGGCTTCTGACCCTAAACCCAACAGGATTCTGTGGCTAAAACCAAGAGGTTTCTGTACCTAAAACCAAGAGGATTCTGTACCTAAAACCAACAGGCTTCTGACCCTAAAACCAAGAGGATTCTGTACCTAAAACCAAGAGGCCTCTGACCCTAAAACCAAAAGGCTTCTAAACTTAAAACCAAGAGGTTTCTGATCCTAAAACCAAGAGGTTTCTGACCCTGAAACCAAGAGGCAACCTCTAAAATCGAGCAGCTTCTGACACTAAAACCAAGAGGGCCAGGGAATGCCTTTTCCAGCTCCTTGCCTGACCAAGGCAGCACCAGCCTGAGCCATGGTTCCAGTACAGGGATAACTGGGGCCAGGGCTGCTGCTGGACCATGCAGGGACCGCTGGGATTTGGGCTCCTGCTGCTCCCAGACCCCCCCTTTACACACTGGGTGAGTCCCTGCAGGCAGCCACAAACTCCAGCTCAGCCTTGCCCTGGTGAGATTTAGGGTCAGAAGTCTCAGGGTTTTAGGTACAAAAGGCTCTTGGTTTTAGGTACAGAAGCCTTTTGGTTTCAGGGTCAGAATCCTCTTGGGTTTAGGATCAGAATCCTCTTGGTTTTAGGTACAAAAGCCTCTTGGTTTTAGGTACAGAAGCCTCTTGGGTTTAGGGTCAGAATCCTCTTGGTTTTAGGAGCAGAAGCCTCTTGGTTTTAGCCACAGAAGCCTCTTGGATTTACGGTCTGAAGCCTCTTTGTTTTAGGGTCAGAAGTCTCTTGGTTTTACGGTCAAAAGCCTCTTGGTTTTAGGTACAGAAGCCTCTTTGTTTTATGGTCAGAAGCCTCTTGGATTTAGGATCAGAATCGTCTTGGGTTTTGGGTCAGAAGCTTATTGGTTTTAAGGTCAGAAACCTCTTCATTTTAGGGTCAGAAATCTCTTGGTTTTAGGGTCAGAAACCTCTTGGTTTTAGGTACAGAAGCCTCTGTTGAATAGCAAATTCCCAGTGAGAAGGTCTGAAATTATTTTAACCCCAACTGAAAATGTGGGTACAGCCCCAGCACCCTGCCCTGGTGACACATTTTGGGGGACAATGGTCGGGTAGAATCCCATCCTGTGGTGGTTGTGGCTGATCCTGTGTCAGGAGGAGAAGCAGAGGTCAAAGCTGGGGTCACACCCAGCGCTGCAGATGTGGGCAGATGTGCAGAGCTGCTGGAGGTGCCCCTGGGTGTTTGTGTGGCCTCCAGCTGCAGCTCCAGGAGGGAGCAGAGCAGCTCCCAGGGGTCCCTGTCCCATCTGCCAGCCCTGGGAGGATGCCTGGGGCGCCTGAGGAGCCCTCCCAGCACCACACGTCTAGACGTGGTCCCAGAGGAGCCTTCGTGGTGCCCGCTGACAGCTCCACGTGCTTTTCCTCTGCTGGGAAGGGAGGGTGAGGGTAAAAATCCTCTCTGCAGAGTGATTTCCCTTTGGAGGCATAGGTTGGCTGTTAAATATTGTTAACGTTAAATGTTCCTGCCTGTAGTTCAGCTACGCTTTTGTGGAAGTGTGTTACATTCCTGGAGCTTGATTTGTGAATAATTCAGGAATTCCTGCTCCCAGGAACACGATTTGCTGCTGTGAGGCTCCATCCAAAGGAGCTGTTCATTGAGGTGTGCTCAGAGCCTGATCCCTGTGAATGGGACCTGGAGCAGCTCCTGAAGGGCAGAGCCGTTTGCTCGAGTTAAAGGATGCTCTGTTAATCCAAAACTCGCTGTAATCCACCCTCCAAAGCAGCAGGGGAAGGAGCCTGAGGGCTTCTGCTCCCGGGGAAATTGTCATTCATTTTCTGAGTATCAGAGGAGGCTCCAAATACCAGCTCATCATTGCTGGGCAAATGACATTTTGTTTTCTGCAGCGTGACATTCTGCTGTTGTGTAAATTCCATGTTGATAGCCGGGCAAAATGCCTTGGAGGGAGGATTTAAAGACATCTGATCAGCGCTTTCTGGGACTCGGGAGCCATTTCTGTGCTGGCCAGGATTTGCTGTCCTCCTCCCTGTTGTTTTTATTGCACAGGACGTTCTGGTGACTCTGGGGCAGAGGACACAAGGAGTGGAGCTGTGGTGTTTTCTGGTGTTTTTTGGAAGGAAATGATGAATCTGACTCCATGTTCTTAGAAGGCTGATTTATATTATATTATATTATATTATATTATATCATATCATATCATATCATATCATTACATTACATTACATTACATTACATTAATAGAATACTATATAATATATAATTTTATTTATTCTATAGAATATATAGAATTCTTATATAGAATATCCTATATATTCTATAGAATATATAGAATACATAATATGTAATTTTATATATTCTATATAAAACATAGAATATTTTATATATAAAATATATATACTATATATTTTATATGTATAATATTCTATATTTTATATAGAATACTATATAATATATAGTATATAATAATAAATAAAATATAATATAATTAATATTCATTAATATTAATTTTAATAATAATTATTAATTATATTATCTACTATATAAAGATAATATAATTATTAATAATATTAATAAAATAGTATAATAATAAATATAAAAATATATACACTATGTATATAATATATAGCATTCTATAATTATATATTTTATATAAATACTATAAAACTATACTAAAGAATAGAGAAAGGATACAGACAGAAGGCTACAACAAATGATAATGAGGACTTGTGACTCTTTCCAGAGTCTGACACAGCTTGGCACTGATTGGTCATTGAATCAAAACAATTCACATGAAATCAATAAAACAACCATCTGTTGGTAAACAATGTTCAAACCGCATTCCAAAGCAGCAAAACACAGGAGAAGCAAATGAGATAATATTGTTTTCATTTTTCTCTGAGGTTTCTCAACTTCCCAGGAGAAAAATCCTGGGCAAAAAGGATTTTTCAGAAAATGTGACAGTGACAGTTGAACTGGGGTGAGACTGGACGTTCCTTAAAAAGTTCTTTTCAACACAAACCAGTCTGATTTTGATGGTTTTATATCTCTGATATCTATATAATACACATAATATAATAATCTCCAGCTCTCCTGCAGGTGCTGCTGCCTTCAAAGAGAGTTAAAGGAAGTTTGGGACCCTCCCAGTGCCAGGAAAAGCGGTGGTGACAGAGGCGCTGCTGCTGCAGACAGGTAAGAAGAGAGTGAGGAAATGGGGAGTGGGGCTGGGCAGGGTGAGGGGAGCCTGGCAGGGCTGAGAACAAACCCAGATGCATTCTCTGCCCCTCAGAAAAAGTGAATTTATTGAGTGGAATGCAGGGAGAGAGGCACAGAGAGGGGAGCAGAGGATGAGCCCGTGAGGGGATGCTGAGCAGTGAACCCCACCTGGTGCTGCTGGGCAGGCTGGGAACAGGAATAAATCAACAACCTCACCCTGCAGGATGGAGATGTGTGCTGAGAGAGAGAAAGGGGGAGAGCCACAGGACCTGGGATTGCCCCAAAATTTCCTTTGGCAGTGTCTCCAAGAGGTCCCTGGTGTTGTCCCCTGTGCACAGAGGAGGGGACAGCCCATGGCTCAGCAGGGTGGGATTGAATCACTCAGGGACACTCTGTGTGACTCTGTGCCCAAGGCTGACGGTCTCAGAGGTCTTTTCCAGCCTCAAGGACTCCGTGATTCTGTGGAATTAAATCCTGGTTTAACTGTTGCCTCTGAAATCTGATTTCTTTTCGCCTCTTGCCTCCTGGATGGAGCAGCACAAGGAGCCTGCTGGGTTTTTAACAAAGCAGTGCATTAGGATGCTCTGCAGTGCTCAGATTCAGCCATTTGGGGTATTTGGCCGTCCAGGGAAGGAAGGGGAGGATCCCTGTGAAGAAAGGAGAGTCAGAGCAGGGCGAGGAGGGAGTTACATAAAATTCCCTGACCTGGAGGCTGAGGCACCACCGACATCCCAGAGCGGAGAGCCAGGACCTCGGGAGACCTGAGTGAACAAACTGCTCATTCTGAATTCCCAAAGAGCAGGAAGAAAAGCTCAGGAAATGGGGAAAACAAACCCTCCCTTTGGGTTAAAGCAAGCTGGGATGGCACGGGCTGGGAGCTGGGAAAGAGCTCCAAGGGATGCCTGGCTGTAAGAGCCTGAATGAGAGATGTGGGATTGCAGGTGGCTCTCCAAAATGCAGTTTATTGTGTACAAAATGCAGTTTATTGTATACAAAATGCAGTTTATTCCATCCAAGATGTTCCAGCAGTCCAGGGTTGTGGGTGACAGAGCTGTGCCTACAGCTGTCAGCTCCAGAGACCCTTAGTTTAGGTTACAATGCATTATATACCTTTCTTTTGGTTACAATGCATTATTTACTTTTCTTTGCTGAGCATCTTCATACAGTAGAACCAATCTATACCTTAACTTTTATCTCTAGCCTATCATAACTACTGTAATTACCATATTCATGTTACTGTTCTCCAATCACTAAAAGTCAGTACATTACAGTTTAAGCTGGAAGTTGTTTTTCAGTTTTCTTGCAGTGGAAAATTCTGAGACCTTTTTTCTATTTACTTGTTTGCCTGTGCTCTCTTTCTGCTTGGTAAAAACATTTTGTTTGGGGTGGGTTTATCCTTTGCTCTGATTAATAAAAACCCCTTCTAACTCACACACCCTTTGCCTCCTTGGTTATCCAGTAAGACTGGCTCAGCAATTCTTTTCTTCTACATCAAAATTTGCTTTAATTTCTATTCCTTCTTCAGATTCTATATTTAAAAATCTTTCTGCTAAGCATCTGTGAGACTTCCTTGTCAAACTTTCATCCTGGCAGCGCAGGGGTTAAAGCGAGCTGTGCTGACACGGGCTGTGAGCTGGAAAAGAGCTCCGAGGGATGCCTGGCAGCAGGACAGCGCTCCTTAAAGGGCATTGGGAGATGCTGCTGCCCGCTCCAGCCGGGGATTTGGGTTTCCCCCGTTTTCCCCGGGAATTCTGCGCCCTCCCTCCGGAGCTGGCGACGTTAAAGGACACCAAAGCCTTCAGTGCTGTTTCCGGGCCATTGGCCGGTGAAAATCCTTCCTTTCCCCGATCGTCTGGGCTCCAGCAGCGCTGGTGTGACTGAGCTTTGACCCCGAGCTCCGTCCCCATTGTCCCTTGGGATTCCCGCTGGGATCCCCGGTGCCCTGGGGCTGCTCCTGCTCCTCAGTCCCTGAGCTCACCCCGGGCTCTGCTCCTCTTTCCTGTTGGGGAAGATGAACCAGGAAAACCTTATCAATGTGATTGTCTGGCAAAAGATTTTGAGAATATGGAAACTGTCAGCGAGATTGAAATGAAAGCAAGCTTTGAGATCCCTCAGTTACTGAACAACTGGAAAACAATGGTGTGGCCACTGAAGGTGATCCCCTTTGGATGGAACAACACCCTCTGCTTGCAGACAGGCCCAAGGGTCAGAGCAGACCCTACAGCTTGGCAGAAGGGGCCCAAAGAGGAGTTTGTAGGGTTTAAAATGTAACACAGTGTGGTAATGTAATGATTCTTATAGGCTGTATGGAAATGCTGTAAGATTTATATATTGTACTAGATTTGTTAGTGAGAATCAGAATACTCAACACAGAAGATGATTTATTGTATTGGAACAAGAATTTAGCACTTATTTTTCTATGCTCTTACCTCTTGTCTCTTAGCTCTTGCCTTTTACTCTCTCACCCTCTCTCCCCCTCTCTTCTCTCAGCCTGCTCTGAGCTGTGGCTGCAGCTCCCAGCAGGGCCCTGCACCCAGGCCCTTTGCAATAAACCCCAAGTTCCACAACCTGGCTGCAGAGATCTCTCCTCTCCATCCATCCCGAACACGCATCCCCTTCATTCCTACACTTTCCTTTTCCCTTTCCCCCCACTTTCAGTGCTCTGGGAGGGAGATGCTCCATCCCTGGTGCTCCTGGCTGGTCCCTCCCCTGAGCTCCTCAAGCCTCTAAAAATCCTTACAAGGGATTTGGGGTTGGATCTGGGTCTGTTTTGTGGGAAACCCGATTTTCTGCTCCTGTCCTCGTTCTCTGCTGTAGTGGGGTCCCCTCTGCTGGTAGAAATCGAGTCAGGGGTCAGCAAAGGTTTCAGCTCAGGGATCTTTGCCTAAAAGCTGAATAATTCACCTGCAAATTCCTTGAGCACTGGGGAACTCTGCGTTATCCCAGGATTTTCAGCATTTAAGGGGATAAGATGGGGACCAACTCTTCAGTGGTGCCTGTTGTGACAGGACGAGGGGGGAGGAGGAAGATAAAAATCTTCTTTTTTAAATTTAATCTAAATCGATCATCCTCCTTATATCGGAGGAGGATGGATTCGGATTAAGTATAAGAAAGAATATATTTATTACTATAATATTTATTATTATAATATTTTATTATATTTTTATGTATTTATATATATTACATAGAATATATTATAACTATAATATAATTGTAATAATTATATAATAATATAATTTTTGCAATTATATTATAATTATAATATTATAATAAATATAATAATAATTATAATAATTACAATAAAAGTTTAAATTTATTATATATATAATATGTATAAAATTATACATAATATACAATATATAGAATATAATATATAAAATTTAATCTATATAATATATTATAGATATAATTAAATTATATATATTATATATAATTATAAAATATATAATGGTATCTATTATAATTGTAATATAATTATGATGATTAGATAAGAATATAATTATTATAATTATATAATAATTATTATATTATAATAAATACAATAAGTATATTTATAATAATAAATAGAATAAAATAATTATATTAGTATTCGTATTAGTTTTAGTATTAGTATTAGTATTAGTATTAAAATAATATTTTTATTACTGAGGCATAGTACTGCTTGTCCAGAGAAGCTGTGGCTGCCCAAACCCTGCAAGTGGATGGAGCTCTGATCATCCTGGAAGGTGTTCCTGCCCCTGGCAGGGGTCTGGAGTGAGGTGGGTTTGATTTTAATCTCCTGTGAGTCTCTGCTCAGCCCCAATGGCTCAGCAGGGAGAGCCTGGGAGGTCACTGCAACCACCAGGACCTGCTGGGATTGCCCTTGCTAAAGCTCCTGTGACCTCTCCTGATCCATTCCATTCCTGCCTGGCTCCTCCTGGTGCACCCAGAGGTGGAGCCACCACCCCTGGGCTGTGCAGAGCCTTGGCAGCGGGTGCTGCCTCTGCCCGTGCCCCCATGGCTGTTTCTGAGTGCCCTGAGCAATCCCAGCCCTTTCCCCAAATGGCCTCTTCCCCATGCCTGCCTTGGTGTCTTGTTTCCATCTGGAGCCTAAAAGGCAAAATTCCCACCGTGGGCGAGGCAGAGCTGGGATCTGCTTCCACCTGAGGTGTGCAAACTCCTCCTGCTGAGCTTCTCCATGGTGACAAACCCATCCCTGAATTCCCCTGAATTTCCCATGTGTCAAATAAAGGCCTGAAATGAGAGAGGCTCAGTGGAGATGCTCCATCGCAGGGCACGCTGAGAACCAGAGTGTCCTGTCCTGACCTGTCCTGTCCTGACCTGTCCTGTCCTGACCTGTCCTCTCCTGTTTTTCACCGGGAGCACATCTGGCACAGCTGGATGCCGCCCTGCCGTGTTCCAGGATCACTCCTGGAGCTGGAATCTCTCATTACTCCAGGTGTGAGTGCTGTGCCAGCCCTGTGCCAGGCAGGTGCCAGCCCTGGGAGGGTTCCTCAGCTGCAATCAACCCCTTTGTCCTGCTCTGTGCTCAGAATTCCCTTTTATCAGCATGGCTGTGAAATCTTTTTGGGGTGCTCTTTGGGATGTAACCCAAGGATCCATGGATGTCCCCCATGGCTCACATTCCCCCACCACACTGCAGAGGTGCTTCCTGACCCTCTGATGCTCCTGGGGTGCCCCAAATCTCCCAATTCTGTGATGGGAGGGCAGCCTGAGCCCCCCCAGCACCCCTAGCCTGGGCCCCCACACCTTTCTGGGGACTCCTTGGGGCCTTTTATCCTCATGCTCACCCCAAAAGCAGCTCCTGCCTCCTGCCAGATGGTCAATCATGAGCTCCAAGGGATATTTTAGTTTTGAGGGTTTCCCATTATGCAATGGCACAGATACAGCGTGGGGGAGGCGTTGGATCCTTCTTGCTTTGGGTTTACTAATAATGAGGGATTTGCTTGGAATTCTGTGTTTCTCAAGTTTGAGCAGGAGTCTGATGAGGAGAAGCTGAGGAGCAAAGGAGGCTCAGGGGGGACCTTGTGGCTCTGCACAGCTCCTGACAGGAGGGGACAGCAAAGGGGACAGCAAAGGGGACAGCAAAGGGGTCGGGCTCTGCTCCAGGGAACAGGGACAGGACAGGGGAAATGAGCTCAAGGGGAAGTTTAGGCTGGATCTTGGGAATATTGCTTTGTGGAAAGGTGTCAGGCATTGTCACATGTAATATAGAATATAGAATATAGATAATATAATATATAAAATATAACATATAGTATATATAATATAATATAATATAATATAATATAATATAATATAATATAATATAATATAATATAATATAATATAATATAATATAATATAATATAATATAATATAATATAATATAATATAATATAATATAATATAATATAATATAATATAATATATGATATGATATGATATGATATGATATGATATGATATGATATATGATATATAATATATAATATATAACATATAATATATAATATATTATATATTACATATTATATAGTATATAGTATATATTATGTATTATGTATTATATGTAATATATAAGGTGTAATATGTAATATGTAATATATAAGGTGTGACAGGGCAGTGGGGGAGTCACTGTCCCTGGGGTGTTTAAAGCCCTGTGGATGTGGCACTTGGGGACAGGGGTCAGTGGTGGCCTTGGCAGTGCTGGGAATGGTTGAACTCAATGATTTTAGAGGGAATTTCCAGCTAAAAAATTCCTTAATTTTCTGATCTCAGCACAGGAACACGAGGCTGTGGCTTCCCCCATGGGCTGCTGTGGGAGGTGCAGCAAGAGCAGAGGGTGAGGAGTGAGATCAGAGCTGATCATGGGACAATCCCTGACAGAACCATGAATTAGGAGGGAGAAGAGCTTGAGGACAGGCAGGAATGCTCTGTGCCTGGGGAGGAGCTGGAAAGGAGAGTTTGTGATGCGGAGAAAAGGCAGCCTGTGCTGTTGGGTGTCTCTGGACACCAGACCTGCTCCTCCTGCAGCTCCTGTGGCCCTGGGCAGGTGGCCAAGGACCATCTCCCTTGTGCCAGGCACATCCAACACGTCGTGGTGTCCTTGTGTCCCAAACCCTGCCCTGCTCGAGAGCTGTGGGTGTTGTGTGACCCTGCAGGGCAGCAGGCTCAGCTGGGCCCACTTGGATTCCTTGTTTTTTGCCCTCCTGACCCCGAAGATTTGGAATAACTCAAAGATTCAGAAGCAGCCAGTGCATCTGGAATGTTTCTGACTCACTCATCGCGCTGGTATCTCGACACCAGCCCAAAATAACTCTGTGCTGTGGCACAGCTCTGCTGTGGATGGAGCAAAACCGCACCAAACCCTTCATGGGGTGCAGAGCTGCTCCTGGGGGGACACAGGGGACACAGGGGGACACAGGGGACACAGGGGGACACAGGGGTCAGCAGGTCCTGGTGCAGACCCCCCTCATCCCCTGGGCACTGTCACCAGAGGACCCTCCAGCCCCTTCCTCACCCCTCACCCTGTCATAGGGGCAGAGGAAGAGGCTGATGGGGATGGGTTTAATGAGGTGGGAGACACTGCCCGGGGCTGGCTGTTCTCCCGAGGGAGCAGCACACCAAGATGCTCAGACACCCCCAAAAACCCAGAGATGCTCAGGCACCCCCAAAACCCAGAGATGCTCAGACATCCCCAGCACCCCGAGACACTCAGCACCTCCAGAGCACCCAGAGGGCTCAGCACCCCACCCCAAAATGTTCAGCACTCTCCAGAGCACCCTGAGATGTTCAGGCACTCCCAAACCCAGAGATGCTCAGACATCCCCAGCACCCCGAGGTGCTCAGACGCCCCAAGCACCCCAAAATGCTCAGGCACTCCCAGCACTCCAAGGTGCTCAGACACCCCCAAAACTCAGAGATGCTCAGACACTTCCAGCACCCCAAGGTTCTCAGATACCCCCAGCACCCAGAGATGCTCAGACACCCCCAGCAGCCCGGCTTGAGCTCAGCTCATCCCCTCCGGGACCTGGGGCCGGTGCGTTCTCCTGCCACCCTCGGGGACACCGGGGTCCCCCCAGGCACTGCCAGCCCCACTCCGGGGGCTCTGGGGGAGGTGGCACAGCGGGATTGTCCTGAGTGCTGCCCCTTGTCCCCTCTGCGGGCAGAGACGCTCCTGTGGTGCCCCCTGAGCAGCGCAGGGATGTGCGGGGATGGCACCGCGGGGACACGGGGATGGCTCCTGGGGACCTGGAGCGGCTCCTGCGCATCCCTGGGCTGTGCTGGGAGAGCCCTCTCCTGGTCGGAGTGCGGGGAGAGCGGAGTGAAGGGAGAGATCAGCCCGGTGTGCCCGGGGAGAGATCAGCCCGTGCTGGGACAGGGATGGAACCGTGTCCCTGTGGTGGGACAGGGCTGGAGAAATGTCCTTGTGCTGGAAAACAGATGGTGCAGTGTCCCCGTGCTGGCACAGATGGAGCCATGTCCCCACGGTGGGACAAGAACGGAGCCGTGTCCCCATGCTCAGACAGGGATGGACTGGCGTCCCCATGCTGGGACAGGGGTGGCAGTGTCCCCATGGTGTGACAGCAATGGAGCCATGTCCTCATGCTGGGACAAAGATAGAGCAGTATCCCCGTGCTGGGACAGATGGAGAAATGTCCCGTGCTGGGACAGGGTGCAGCAATGTCCCCGTGCTGGGACAGATGGAGCAGCGTCTCCGTGCTGGGGACAGGGATGGAGAAATGTCCCCATGCTTGGACAGGGGTGGCAGTGTCCCCATGGTGGGACAGGAATGGAACAGTGTCCCCGCGCTGGGACAGATGGATCCGTGTCCTTGCACAGGTCCTGAGCATCCCTGTGCTGGGACGAGGAGCAGCCATGTGTCCCCACGGTGGGACAGGGATGGAGCAGTGTCCCCCTGCTGGGACAGGGACAGAGCAGTGTCACCATGGTGGGACAAAAGTTCAGCAGTGTCCCTGTGCTGGGACAGGGGTGGCAGTGTCCCCGTGGTGGGACAGATGGAGCCATGTCCTGTGTTGGGACAGGGATAGAGCGGTGTCCCGTGCTCGGAAGGGTGGCAGTGCCTGTCTGGGAGGGTGGAGCAGTGTCCCCGTGGACAGGGGTGCAGTGTCCCCATGGTGGGACAGGGTTGGCAATGTCCCCATGCTGGGACAAGGGTGTCCTTGCACAGGTCCCGAGCATCCCCGTGCTGGGACGAGGAGCAGCCACGTGTCCCCACGGTGGGACAGCGTCCCCAGCCTGGCAAACTCCTGGAAGGAGGGAGCTGGGTGACACCATGTGCCATCCTCTCCATGCCGGGAGCCACATCGGGTGTGGCTCCTGGCTCAGCGTGAGGGACAGGCCAGGCTGGAATGTGGGACACTGGGGACATGGTGGGATGAGCTTTAGGGCTCCAAGGACCGCAGCATCCTCACTGATGAAACCCGGGCACCCTCCCGCCCTCCTGTCCCCGTCCCCCTCTCCCCACGCGGGTGACAAGCACAGCCCCATCCTTTTCCAAATCTTTATTGTAAATAAATTCTGCGACATGGCAGGAGTCGGCCGAGGCCGGAGCCAGGGCCGGGCGGCTCCGGGGCTCCGGTGGCGGCTCCCAGCGCGTGCAAAGCGGGGCTCGGGGCCGGGGACGGAGCGGGGCTCGGGGCGGGGCTGGGGGGGCCGGGCCCGAGGCAGCAGCGGGGGCCGGGGGGGTTTTGCTCTCTTGGCTCTGGAAGCACCGGGTGCCCCCCCCTGCCCTCCCCCCGCCGCCCTGACAGCGTTAAAATCATTAAGAAAAATCCCGGTATTTATATTTTTATATATATATATATAAATATATATATATGGATGTCCCCAAACCCAGTGACAGCGGTGGCTTCTTGCTCTGAACCGGGGGTGTCCCCTCGCTGTGGGGAGCAGCCCGGCACTGTGGCTGTGGCAGCTGTGGGGACACTCTGGTGACAGTGACAGATGGGGCTGATCCCAGAGCCCTGATGCCCACGGCGATCCCAGGTCCCCAGGTGTCCAAGAGCTGATATGTCACACCAGAAGCCACCACTGGATCCCAACCACCCCCGTCCTGCTGTCACCTCCCACGCTGTCCCCTGGGGTGCCACCACAGCCACAGCACCCGTGGGTGTCACACCAGGCTGGGTGCCACCCCATGGCCATGGCTGGGCTTGGGGACACGTTTGGTCACTCTCTGTCTCCATGGCAAAGGGACCTGGTGGTGGGCGAGGAGGGGACACAGAGGGGACACCCCACACTGCTGTGGACAGTGGGTGCCATCCCCCATTGTCCCGTGCTGGGTGTCCCCAGGAGTGTCCCCACACACACTGGGTTGTGTCACCAAGTGTCACCAGAGGTGATGTCCCCTCCATGCTGAGTGTCACCAGTGGTTACAGGGACCCGTGTGGCCCCCAGTGCTCTGTGTGCTGTGCTTTGGGTGGCCCTGCAGAGCCACCCGTGCAGGTGACAAGTGCCACGTGCCACAGGGTGATGTGGGGGACAGCCAGCCTGGGGTGCCACCAGCCTGCCTTGGGGCTGGGATGACAAGTGCCACCCAGCAAGCTGCCCTGTGTCCCCTGTACCCTTCTGTCCCCCCCAGCCCCAGTGCCACCAGTTTGGGGGTCACCTGCCTGAGCTGGTGAAGGGGGGAAGCCTTGGGGACACCCCTGTCCCACCATTGGGGACTTCGGGGTCCCATGGCTTGGGGATGGGGGGACAATTTAAGGGGACAAACCCAACATGGGGGTGCTGAGCTGCTCTGGGGGGCGGGGAGGCACATTTGGGGTGCAGGACCCCAAGGGACCCCGTCTGGCCACTGGGCAGGGGGGGCACAACTCCAGGCCCTGAACTGGGGATGGGCACTGGGCTGGTACTGGGGACACTGGCCCCATCCTGGGGACACTGCCCTCGTCCTGGGGAGACTGGCATTGTCCTGGGGACACTGGCCTGGTCCTGGTGACAATGGCCTCATCCTGGGGACACTGGCATTTTCCTGGGGACAGTGGCCTGGTACTGGGGACACTGGCATTGGCCTGGTGACAATTGCCACATCCTGGGGACACTAACCTTGTCCTGGTGACAATGGCCTCATCCTGGGGACACTGGCCCCATCCTGGGGACATTGGCATTTTCCTGGGGACACTGGCATTGTTCTGGTGACAATGGCCTCATCCTGGGGACACTGACCCCATCGTGGTGACACTGCCCTCGTCCTGGTGACACTGCCCTGCCTTTTGGGGTGCCAGGACCTGGCTGGAAGATGCTGCTGGAGGGATGTGGGGCTGTGGGGGTGTGGGGGTGTGGGCGGGGGTCCCCTGGCCCCGCGGGTACATTCATGGCTCCCGTGCCTGCCGGGGGGGCCGGGGGGTCCCCGGACATTCGTGGCCGTGCTGGGGGGGCCGGGGGGCGCTCCCGGGTGTCCCCCCCTCCCCGCTCTCCTCGTGGGCCGGAGCCTCGGCAGCGCCGCCCCCGTTAATTGGTGTTAATGAGGCGCTGGGGGGGTGGGGCGGAGCGGCCCCGCTCAGGCCCCCCCGGACCTGCAACACAAAGTGGGGAGCGTTTAGTGGGGGGCTGTGACACGGGGGGGACACACGGGGGGACACTGAGCTGAAATGAGCCAGCACCAAGGGGGGGATGCTGTCAGACCCCCCCCCAGCGCGGCTCCCCTTCAGCCGGGGGGGCACAGAGATGGAGACAGCACGGCCGGACACACAGCACACGGACAGACAGGCTCCCACGCCGTCGGGCTGCCGCACGGTGACGGTGACGGTGACAGGGACGGTGACGGGACGATGGGGGGGACACGGTTACACTCCCTGCTGCGCCGGGTCGTACCTTCCTCGGCGGATGTTCCTTGGGGGGGTGGCAGGGGGAGAGGAGAGCAGCGTTAGTGCCACCACCGCCACCCCCGGGTCCCCGCTGTCCCCTCCCCGGTGTCCCTGATCCCGCCACAGGCAGCAGCGGTGCCACACATGGTGGGGACCCCAACCCAGCATCTCATGCTTGGGGACACAGCCACGGGTGACAGTGACAGTGACACCCCGATGGCACATGCAGGCAGGGCAGGCAGGGCTGGGGACAGGCAGGGGATGGCACAAGGGACCAGGCGGGGACAGGGGAGCAGGCAGGGACAGGGGAGCCGAGGGGGGACTGGCAGCGTCCCGGCGGTGACGCTGTGCGCAGGGGACGTGGCCGGTGACAGCAGCGGAGGGGACGAGCCATGCGGCGGTGGCTGCTTACTTAAATCCCCAGCCTGTCCCCCCTAGGACGATGGCAGCCACCAGCACGGCCCCCGCGATGGAGCCGATAATGATATTGGTGCCACTGGGACCTGTGACAGACGGGACAGGGGGGAGGGGACAGGGTCACACTCAGTGGGAAGGGGACACGGGGACATGGGGACATAGCCCCGAGGAGTGGGGAAGGGGACAAACCCAGCCACAGGGAACATGTCAGTGGGGAGGGGACATGGGGACAGAGGGACAGGGGGACATAGCCCCGGGGATGCCCCAGGGCCATGGGGAGTCGGGAAGGGGACAAACCCAGCCACAGGGAATATGTCAATGGGGAGGGGACAGGGGGACACAGGGACACAGCCCCAGAGCTGTGGGGACCTGGGAGGGGGGACAAGCCCAGCACAGGGACCCACCTCAGTGGGGACAGGATGTGGGGACATGGGGACACCAGGTCACAGCCCCAGCACTGTGGGGACATGGGAGGGTGGCAAACCCAGCACAGGGACCCACCTCAGTGGGGACATGGGGACACAGGGACACAGCCCCAGAGCTGTGGGGACCCGGGAGAGGGGACAAACCCAGCCCTGCCCGGCTGAGCTGCAGCACCAGGGTGGGGAGGGGACACTCTGGCTGGGGACAGTGCGGGACAGCCCAGGCTGTGTGGCCTGGGGACAGCAGGGAGCCTTGTCCCCGGGGCACACGGACCCTTGTATCGCTCCGTCTCCCCCGTGGGCTTCGGCTCCGGGATGGGGTCGTAGACGCTGCAGTCCTTGCCCGTCCACTCGGCCCGGCAGATGCACTTCCCCTCGTTGCTGCAAACCTGTGAGGGGACAGCATCACCCCCTGTGAGAATCTGCATGAATTTTCCCTCATCTGCCTCTTTAGGGGACCACTGAAGAGAAAACCTGCCCTGTCTAGAATCTCTGGCTCTGAAGGAGAAAGTCACACGCCAAGGCCCTGAGATCTGAGAGCATTGCTAGGTTGTTGTTTTCACAGGTGTGTTTGCTGTATGCTAAGGGGGCACCGTGCCCTTTTTTCAACAATAGCCGTGGGAGCTGTCCCACCTCTCGGCCTGGCTGGACTTCTCCTGAGTTTCATGTGGTCTCCTACAGAAGACCCTCACCTGCTTTACAACCACCGTGACAGACAGACAGAGATGTAAGAAGCCTCTCCATCAAGGACTGAAAAGGCCCCTCTGCTCCTTCCAAGGACTGGGACTGAGACCCCCAGCCCAGGGCAGGTGTGTGGGGGTCCAAAGCTGACCAAAGCGAGATGTTTGCCTGCAGGTTGTGACAACGGGACCACGAAAACAATGGCTCTTATTTACTGCTGAGAGCATGGACTACCTGTTACACCTGTTCCTTATTGTATCTGTTTCCCCCCCCTCACAATTTTCTATAATAAAAACCTCTGAGTTAGCTGGAGGTTTTGAGATCTCCCCGATGTAACAGGCAGATCCTCGACTGGACTGGACCAAAGGACTACTCCTCTACATTTCTATCTACTGATGAGGATCTTACTCTTCTAGTATATTAATTACAATCCACTTCCAATCCTTAGAATATGGTTTTAATCCAGAGAAGCATAATAAACATAATCTTATCATACTAACCCTAAGTATCCTCCTGACTGCACTAAACTTTTGACTCACCCAAATAACTCCCAACTCAGGAAAACTATCCCCATATGAGTGTTGGGGGAAGTTGAGGGAGAGTTTTTTCCCCCTCTCTCTCTCTTTCCTTTCTCTTTCTCTATCTTTTTCTCTCCCTTAATCCCTCTATCGCATTTTACTGTGGTCATTCAATAAAGGTGCATTACACTTCTCTGGATTTAAACCATATTCTAAGGATTGGAAGTGGATTGTAATTAATATACTAGAAAAGTAAGATCCCCATCAGAAATGTAGATAAATAGTCCTTTGATCCAGTCCAGCCGAGGATCCGCCTGTTACGTCGGGGAGATCTCAAAATCTCTAGATAACTCAGAGGTTTTTAGTGTGATAATTCTATTGGAAATTGTGAGGGGGGAGAAACAGATACAATAAGGATTATTACTGCAAACCCCCTTGTGCCATGCTGATTTTTTGCACCCTGACATCACCCCACAAACCATCACGAACCCCGTTCGTAAGGACGGATCGTGGCACCCCCGGGGTGTCCCCCTGTCCCCAGAGCATCCCTCACCCCGTGATCGAAGCAGATCTTCCCGTCCCAGCTGCCGGGGCAGGAGCTGAAGTTAAAGGCGGTGGCTGGAAGGCATTTGCGGTCGAGACAGAGCATTCCGGGCCCGCAGGGCGTCCCGTCCTCCACGTAGCTCAGGTCCGAGCCGTCCACCAGCTGCACGTGGCCGCCCCTGTGGCAGGACAGCCCCCCGGGTGACACCGGGTGACACCGGGTGACACCGGCACCCCGAGGAGCCGCGGCCGGTGCCGGTGCCGGCGCTGCCGGTACCTGCAGTCCACGTAGCGGTTCTGGTGGTAGAAGGTGGTGGTGGCGATCTCCCCGCTGAGCTCCCCCAGCCGCGGCGAGCCCGAGATGTTGGCGCACAGGAGGAAACCGCAGAGGACGTCCCTTCAAAGAGGGGACAGCGGTGGTGTCACCAGGTGTTGCAGTGTGATGGAATGGCCTGTTTCAGCTATCCCAGTTCCTCCCCCAGGTGTGCCAATACCCTCTCCCTTCCCCTCCCCTTGTCTCCTGCTGAGGGCTGTCCATCAATCTCAGTATGCCAGCAAGGGCATCGTGTGATCGGCAGAGTTCAAAAGATGCCTCTCAGCCCTGGGGACATTGGGCCATCCAGGTGTCATTTGTCCCCTGAGACTTCCCCTCCCTCACCTGGTTGGTGGGATCCCTACCCCTTCCCTGGGGTTAAAAGACACAGCAACCACACAGTTCGGGGAGGTCTGTTGGAGCTGTTGCTGCATTCAGAGGCCTGAGGGCCAGGAATAAAGCTCTGGATCCAAGCCCTCCAGCAGGACCCGACTCCTTTTTCCTTCACCATCACCTAAAGCCTTTCCTCCAGAGGTAAACCTGAGCTCCTCCATGCCTGGACTTGTCCCAAGTGCCAGCTGCAATATCCAGCTCAGCCAAAGGTGTCTCACCCTGCACCTGCACCTGTGAGGTGAAACCACCACAGCTGCTGCCCTTGGTCAAGCAGCAAGGGCCAGATGAGCCCAGGCACTTTCCATCCAGCAATGTTGGGATTTAATTCCAATAGATTGGCGCCCAACGTGGGGCAGCTCCACCCTGGGGATGGATCAGTCAGGGAAGAGACCCCCGAGGTGGCCCCCTCACTTTTGCTGCAATATCCAGCCAGCCAAAGGTGTCTCTGAGGTGAAACCACCACAGTTGCTGCCTCTGGTCAAGAAGCAAGGGCCAGACGAACCCAGGCACGTTCCATCCATCAATATTGGGATCATATTCCAATAACCAGGGCGGGCAGGTGGCACTGGAGGGGTGGTGGCATGGGGACAGGGGACACTCACTGCTTGTTGCACTGCAGCCAGCCCAGCCCCTCGCGGCCGCAGTTCCCCCGCTCTGTCCCCTCCACGTTCAGCTTCTCGTAGCAGAAGCGCTCGGCCGAGCCTGGCAGAGAGCAGCGAGTGTCACCCGCTTGTCACCCCCTGTGTCCCCTCCCCGCCCCAGGCCGGCACTCACTGCGGCCCCAGAGCGCGTTGCACTGACGGTCCCGGGTCTTGCAGCGCCCGCCGTAGCATCGGCCCTGCGGGGAGGGGACAGCGTCAGGGTGGGGGAGATTCGGGGCTGGATGGGGGTCAGGGGGGCGCAGGGGCTGGAGAGGGGTCAGGGGGCTGGAGAACAGTCAGGGGTCATGGAGGGGGCTCAGGATCTGTAGAGGGGTCAGGGCTGGGGGAGGATCAGGGGCTGGAGAGGGGTCAGGGGTCCTGGAGGGGGTTCAGGGCCTGGAGAGTGGTCAGGGGTAGGGAGGGGTCAGGGCTGGAGAGCAGAGAAGTCCTGGAGGGGGCTTAGGGGACAGGAGAGGGGTCAGGGGTCCTGGAGGTTCAGGGGCTGGACAGGGGTCAGGGGTCTGAAGAGGGGTGACAAGGCTGCAGAGGGGCTCACCCACGTGCCCTGCAGGGAGGTGCTGCAGGGACAATGAGCCCCCCACACATCCCCCCTATGGGTGGTTCCAGGAGCTGTGCCCTGGGTCATGCGGTGCAGGGATCAGAAACCACATCAGAAACCACATGTGTGCAACAGCCAGGGGACAGCAGGGGCTCCAAACCCACACCCAGGGGCTCAGGACCCCCAAAACCCCCAAACCCACACCCAGGTGTGTGTGTGGCTCAGCTGTGGCTGCGATTGCTGACAAAAAGTCACAAAACTGGTTTGAGTTGGAAGGGACCTTAAAGCCCATCCAGTTCCATCCCCTGCCACGGGCAGGGACAGCTCCCACCAGGCCAGGCTGTTCCCAGCCTTGGACAGTCCCAAATGCACTTTAAACATGCACAAGCCCCAGTGCTGGAGCCTGTGGGGATGTGAGGCTGGGCTGAACTCACCTGCTCATTCTCACAGAAGTATCCATCCAGCTTGTGCAGGTTGGGGGGACACTGTGGGGACATGGAGAACAGGTTGGGCGATGCCACAAGGCCCCACAACGTGTCCCCAGTGTCCCCTGGCCCCACTGACCTGGCTGGAGTCCCCGGTGCAGGTCTCAGGGATGTCACACTCGTTCACAGCCTCCCGGCAGGACACTCCACGTGGCTCGTACTGCCCGGGGCACAAACCCCACTCAGCAGGAAGGGGACAGGACCCCACTGGATCCACATCCTGATCCTGGCCCCCCTGAGCCCCCTGGATGCCCCCAGCCCCTCACTGCTGTAGTGCGTTTTTATACTTTGTAATACTTTGAAGTAGTTTTGTTTTGTATCCCCATATTTTTCCTGAATGGTTTATCCCAGATTGTACCCTCCTTCCTTTACCTGTGTAATCCCTCTCCCTGGATGAGATCCTCCCCAAACCCTCACCCTGGCTCTCTGGCAATCACTCAGCATCCCATCCCCTCCATCTAGAAACTTTGGTCCAGGTCCTCGAGTGATCAGTCAGAAGCCAGGGCTCAGCCCCCCAAGCCTTACAAAGAGTGTGTTAAAGCTCTACACTACAAAAATATAAGAACTTTATGACTCTCTCCCCATTAACAGGCTAACCTATATTTAAATAGCAGAATTAATGCTGTCCTAAATGTCCATCCCCAGTACCCAGCCCTCAGGGTCACTCATTGGTCAGTAAATGTTCTCTACTTTGGGTTTCCACCTCCCTTTCAATGTAACCTTGGCACATCTCCAGGCTCTCAGCAGAACCCCCTGAGGTGTAGGGGCTCCTTTGGGACTGCTAGAATAAAACCTTGGATTAATCCCTGCTAAGAGTCATCCCTTTATCTTCTACCAATGTTCTGCTGCAAAGGTGGCCAGCCTGGGTGCCCTCAGCACCCTCGGGGCACAGGGAGTGTCCCCCCGCTGCCAGAGGGACAGAGACCCCTCACCTTGCAGCCCTTGCAGCAGAGCCCGTCGCTGCACATGGCGTCGTGGGTCAGGGTGCATTTCTTGCAGCAGTTTCCGCCGCTCCTCGCGCATTCCTGCCGGGACATCAGGGATCATCCCCCTGGGCATCCCTGCAGCCCTCCCAGAGCAGGAGGAGCATCCCCGGGCCTGCTCACCGCCAGCGAGCCGCAGTCGCACTCCTCGCCCGCCTCCACGAAGCCATTGCCGCACTCCGGGGGATCCAGGAGCTGCGGGGACCGGGGGGGACAGGGGACACACAGACACACACAGGGAGCTGCTGGGGACCCCGAGCCATCCCCTGCCGTGAGCCCCCCAAAAGGGCATCACATCCCCGGGGATGGCAGCACCCAAAGGGTGCCATGAGGTTCCCCTGCTCCGGGAGCTCAGCAGGGGCTGGGGACACCTCGAGGGACCCCCGGAGCATCGGTCCCCACTGTGTCACCCCAAAGGGCCGGGGGGGCTGTGTTACCTTCAGGGGTTTGTTGAAGAGGCAGCTGCCGCCGCCGTCCTGCAGGAACTGGTTGTACTCATCGATGCTGCAGCGGGAGAACTTCCGAGGGAGGTAATACCTGTGGGGTGGGGTCACTGTCACTGTCATTGTCACTGTCACACTGTCACACTGTCACTGTCACAGCGCCACACCCTGCCCGGGGCACTGCCGGACACACCAACCCGGGCAGGAGCTCGGCAGCGGTGACACGAGGTGTGGTGGCAGGGATGTGGCAGGGATGTGGCAGGGGATGTCACACGAGGTGTAGCAGGGATGTGGCAGGGATGTGGCAGGGGATGTGGCAGGGATATGGCAGGGATATGGCAGGGATGTGGCAGAGGATATGGCAGAGGATATGGCAGATATGGGACAGGGATGTGACAGAGGATGTGGCAGGGATGTCACACGACGTGTAGCAGGGATGTGGCAGGGATGTGACAAAGGATGTGACAGAGGATGTGGCAGGGATGTGGCAGATGTGGCAGATGTGGCAGGGATGTGGCAGGGATATGGCAGGGATGGCAGGGATGTGGCAGGGATGTGACAGAGGATGTGGCAGTGCCACCCCGAGCGCGCACCCACCCTGTGTCCTCCATGATACAGCCCAGCCACGAGTCCGGACAGCGACAGTCCCCTGCGAGGAGAGGAGAGGGCTGAGGCTGCAGAATGTCCCCCCGCCAGCCCGGTGGCACCGCGGCGTGTCCCCGCTGTCCCCGCTGTCCCCGCGGTACCTGCGGCCGTGCGGTGCTTGTTCCACATCATGCCCACGTTCTGCCCCAGGGTCTGTGCCAGTGTCACCGCCATGGCCGCCACGTTGCCGTACTGCTCGGGAGGGACGCGGTGTCACCTCGGGGACCCCCGTGCGTGTCCCCAGCGCCCCTCGGGGGGGTCCCCCCGCACCCACCTCGTTGACGCCGCCGGCGCGGGCAGCGGAGCAGATGCCCCCGACAAAGGCGGTGCCGCTGCGGCTGCTCTGGAACGTGTAACCCCTGCGAGGAAGAGGATGGTGGGGACGGGGGACGCTGTCCCCGGGCCCGGGGGGGACGCGTGGGCGCAGCGCTCACGAGAAGAGGTGCACGGTGTCGCTGTGCTCTGCCAGCCCCTCCCGCCGGTACTTGACAAACTCGTTCAGGGTCTCCAGGGGGTCCTGTCCCACTCGGATGCGGTCCTCGGCCGCCCACGTCTCCATGGCCACCAGCACGATGCGAGTGTTGAGCTGCTCCTTGTAGATCTGTGGGGACAAAGGGACAGGGCTGGGGACGTGAAACCTCCCAGGGATAAACCCCTGTGGACAACTGCAGGAGCTGGGCACACACATCCCTCACCAGGGACAATTCCCCAGGGACAAACCCAGCAGGTTCCAAAGGAAAAACAAGCATGGGACAAATTCCCTTGGGCCCAAACTCTCAAGGGACCAACCCAGCAGGTGCTGAGGACCAAACTCCAGGATAAACCAGCAGGAACTAAGGATAAAGTCCTGGGAACAAATGCACCAGCTGCTGGGAACTGTCCCCTCAAGGACAACCCCTCCAGGGACAAACCCACCCTGTGCCGAAGGAAAAACAAGCATGGGACAAACTCCCTTGGGCCAAACTCTCAAGGGACCAACCCAGCCGGTGCTGAGGACCAAATCCCGGGATAACCAGCAGGAATTAGGGACAAAATCCCTGGGAACAGCTGTTGGGAGCAGTCCCCTCATGGATAACCCCTCCAGGGACAAACCCAGCAGATGCCAAAGGAAAAAGAAGAGTGGGACAAATTCCCTGGGCCCAAACACTCAAGGGACCAACCCAGCAGGTGCTGAGGACCAAACTCCAGGATAAACCAGCAGGAACTAAGGATAAAGTCCTGGGAACAAATCCATCAGCTGCTGGGAACAGTCCCCTCAAGGATAACCCCCCTGGGACAAACCCACCAGGTGCCAAAGGAAGAATAGGCATGGGACAAATTCCCTGGGGCCAAACCCTCAAGGGACCAACCCAGCAGGTGCTGAGGACCAAACCCCGGGGTAAACCAGCAGGAATTAGGGACAAGCTCCCTGGGAACAGATCCACCAGCTGCTGGGAACAGTCCCCTCAAGGATAACCCCCCTGGGACAGAGGGATAAACCCAGGAATTGCCCACTGGGGATAAATCCCATGGGAATGAAGGGTAATGAAGCCCCAAGGGACAAACCCTTCAGATGCCGGGGATTATCCTCCCAGGGACAACCCCCCCAAGGACAAATTCCTCCCCTCACCATGTCAGCCAGGTTGACCACGGACTTGGCGAAGTTGCTGGTGAGAACTACGGACTTGCGGAGCTGCAGGAACTGCGGGCACAGCAGGGCCGGGTGGGATTGGGGAGGCGAGGGCCAGACCGACCCCTCCCCACCCCCGCCAGCCCCGGGACCCCCCCTCTCACCAGCTGGTGGTCGTTCACCACGGCCAGCTCGATGTACTTGGTCTCGCTGTGCACCGTGTGCTGGGCTCGGCGGACCTGCAGGGGGAACCCGCGGCTGAGCCGGGACGGAGCTCCCGAGCCCTCCGGGGATGGTTGGGATGCAGGGAGAGGGCAGAGCCATCCCATGGTTGGGATGCGGCCCCACCAGAGTTCCAGGCAGGAACAGCACTCTGCAAACACCCACGGAGGAGTGTGAGGAAGGCCACTGCAATTAAGATTGTGAGGGCATAGGAGCAGGCTTTGATGAGGTTGATTAAGAGAGGGTAGTTAGTCGTGGGAGATGATTTGAGTTAAGCTAGGGAGAGGATTTGAACCTCTGAGTTAAAGGACTTAAGCCTTTTGCATTTTCCGAGCTCTGCCATGCTGGCTGGTCCTTTTCTTGGACGTGGTGGAGGAGCCCGGCAGCACCCACAGAGATCAACCAGGCTCCAGCCCCCTTGTCCCCTGCCCGTGTCCTCTGTCCCCTGCGCACCCCGCTGTCCCCACTGACCTGCCGCCGCCGCCGCAGCTTTGGGATCCCACCGGGAACACGCTGGCTCAGCGTAGGGAAGAGGCAGCCTGCAGGGAAGGGACAGAGCTGGTGGCACAGCAGGACACAGGGCCACCGAGGTGACCGCCAGGGGACAGCTTTGTGAGAGCGCTCACCCAGTCGGGGACAGCTGGGGATGCGCTGCACGATGTGCGGGCGAAGACCCTGCAATGGGAAGAGGTGTCACGGCCATGCGTGCGACAGGAGGAGTGCCACGTCCCCGTGTCCCCATGGCTGTCCCCAGGCCACAGCCAGAGCCACCTTGGGGCGGTGGCAGCGCTCACCTGCCCGTGCTCGGCGCCCGCCTGGGGCTCGATCAGGTACGTGGCTCGGCCGTCCGAGAAGACCCCGCTGCAAACAGAGGCGGCCGTGTCGGGGTGCAGAGAGGTGCATCCCCCCGGCCCCCCTGCCGGCTCTGGGGGTACTCACCGCAGGCCCTGGCAGCTGGAGAGGGCGGCGAAGGAGCGCGGCTGCCCCCGGATCCGGCCCTGGTAGTAGCAGTGCTCCCCTGCGCCCTGCGGAGCGGGGATGGGGATGAGCATCGGGGGCTGCCCTGTCCCACACCCCCAGGGCTCTGGGGTTCAGTGCCGGGCACCCTCAGGGTGTCCTGCTCGAGGAGCATCTCCCAGCACCATGGCAGCACCCTGCCAGGCAGGGCTGGGCACCCAGGGGCACCCAGGAGCACCCAGGGGTGGGAGGGGGGATAATGAGCTGCTGGGGACCATTAATGGCTTTTGTGGGATTTATGAACTGGTCGCCACAACCCTGCACTGGCACAGCACATTTTACACAGCATGGTGTAGTTTGGCACAGCACAGTGTGGTTTGGCACGGCGTGGTTTGGCACCATGTGGTTTGGCACGGCATGGCACACATCTTACCGTGCTGTGGCTGCTGTTGCTGCCCGCGCCGACGTGCCGCTCCACGTAGTGGGAGGCGAGGAGGTGGCTGAGGGAGCAGGTGAGGAGTAAGAGGCCGTAAGGGGCGGGGAGGAAGAGGAGGAAGAGGAGGAAGAGGGAGACAACAGCAGCCATCCACGTGCAGGCACCACCCCGGTGTGGAAGACCACCCACCAGCCATACCCAAGGTACCACCCCAGCATGGAACCCCCCCAGTTTGGGGTCCCTGTCCCCTCTGCCCCACCCGCACTGTTGGATGGTTCAGCACAGCTCCCCCATCCCCGGGCACCCCCAGCTCCTCCTCTCCGCCCTGGGGACAGCAGCAGCAGCCCCTGGTCCCTGCCAGGACCCGCGGCTCACTCACTGGTTCAGCCGGAGATCCAGGGTGAAGGCTGAGCCGAAGGCACGCACCATGAAGCTCACCTGTGCCAGGTGCAGCCCCTGCAGGGGGCAGAGCAGTTAACCCCCCAAAAATTCATAACTAAAATAATCATGAAAACCCCAATCCCAATACACAGCCTGTAAGGATGCACTTTTTTTAACCAAAAAATTCAGCATAAATAAAACTCGGGTGGTTTTTTTTGTTTTTTTGGGTTTTTTTTTAACCTCTGGAGCCCTGGGATGGCACCTGCGCTGGGGTGGGGGTACCGGAGGTTCCCCCCAGCGCTGGGCCCAGCCCGCCCGCGGCACCGGAGCCTCCGCTCCTCCCGCCCTGCGGCGCCGCCGCTCCTGACCTAATTCCCAATTCCTAATTCCCCATTCCTGCCGCCGGCAGCGGGAGCCGAGCGCTGCGGCGCGGCCTCACACCCGGCAAAGTCGGCGCACACCGGTGAGAGCCCGGCACCGGCGGGGAAACGGCAGCAAAGCCAAACCCATCCCTGCGTGCCCCATCCCCTTGCTGGGAACCCGGCGCAGCTCGGGATGAGGAGCTGCCATCACAGGGATGTCCCGGGCCCCGTTGGCATCCCGGGCTCCGGCAGCGCTACCGGAGAGGGCTCTGCCAGCCCCGAGCTCCCCCCGCCGCGACACCCGGGTTTAACACGGCCCTGGCCCCCCGCCAGCGCTTCCCGGCGTCCGGAGGTTTCACTCCACGCCCGGTGTAAATAAATCACCTCTGCGGCCAGAGCATCTCCTCATCTCGCCTTTCTCCGGCGCGCACGGGGATCGATAGGCGCCGGCCTCCGCCGCTGCCAGCACCGCAACTCCCCCGTGGCGGATGGGGAGCGTGAGCTGCTCCCCGAAACGAACCCCGAAACGAACCCCGAAACGAACCCCGAAAGGCGGGGATGGGTGGGGGGCATTGCCCGAGCCGGGGCTGGGCTGGGGACGGCACCGGGTGGGACCTGGGGGCCTGAGCCGGACCCACGGGTCTGTTCTGGCTTCGTCTCTCCCAACACCCAGATTTAATGGGATTTTGCGGCACAAATCCGTGTCCCTCCCGGCAGTGGGATGGTCCCTGGGGGATCAGGGCTCCGGTTGGGGATGCCGGTACACGCTGGGGTGTGGCTGGGCCAGCGACGGCGCTGCCTGGGGACCTGGAGCTGCCACCTGCCAGGGACCCCGAAAAGGGAGCGGGTTGGGGGCTCTCGTTCACTTACGGGTCCTCCTCCTCCTCCTCCGGGCTCATGCCTGACCCTGGTGTCCAACTGATGCTTTGGGACCTCTCCTCCCGAGCTCTGCCCCACCAGCCTGCTGGGGTGGGTGATTTGGGAGAGCACCCGCCCCTCCTGCCATGCGGCCCGCGGGAGCCGCCGCGGCAGCGCTCCGGCCTGCGAGGCAGCACCTGCGGGACAGGGACAGGGACAGGGTCACGGCCACCCCGGGAGGAGGATGGACAGAGACACAAGGGCCTGGGGACAAGGGGATGAGGAGGGACAGGGAGGTGGGAACACGCGGAGGTGGGAGAGGAGGGAACAGAGTTGATGAATGTGCTCAAGAAAGGGACACTCGTGTCCTGGATGGGATGGCCAGGGATTGTCGCAGGGCGCACAGCTGGGGAAGATCCAGGTGTGCCCAGGAGGGGACAGCCAGGCAGCACGGGCTGGGAGGGGTGACCAGGAGGGGATCACAGCAGGGTGGGGAAGCTCAGGAGGTCTCAGGTGCAGTGGCATGTCCTAAAGGGGACACACAGGGGACATGGGTGGCTGATAAAGTGATGCATCCCAGAAGGGGACATGCAGGGGAGAGAGGGCTCGGAAATGCCAGCACACCTGGAGGAAAGGTTGGGGTGGGGTCAGCAAATCCTGGAGGGAGCATGCAGGGAAAAGGGGGGGCTGGAATGGGGACACATCTCCGAGGGGACACCCAGGGGACAGAGAGGGCCGGAATGGGCCCACCGAATGGGAGATGGAAGACCGGTATGGGGACATCCCCCTAGAGGGGACAAGGAGGGGACAGCAGGAATGGTGCAGGGACACCTTTGGAGGTGACAGCCAGGGGACACGGTGCGTGGCCGCTATGGGGACACATCCCAAGGGGACGCGGAGGGCTGCTGTGAGGACATCTATGGGGCATGCAGGGCACGGGGGATGCGGGATGGGGACACATCCCGGAGGGGACACGGGGGGCTGCGATGCGGCCCCTCCGGAGAGGGAGCGCGGCGGGGCCGCTGCGGGCACAGCGCGGTGGAGGGCGCGGGGCCGGGGCCGGGGGGGAACGCGGGATTGCGGGGCCGGGGCTGCGGGGCCGGGGCCGGGCAGGTGCGGGGGGATCGCGGGCCCGGCCCCTCCCGGGGCTCTGCGGGGCGGCGCTGCGGAAAAATGTGTCGATGCAGCGAAAAAGCCGCAGCGGCGGCGGCGGGGCCGGGAGCGGAGCGGGAGCGATGCGGGGCCGGGAGCGCGGCGGGAGCGATGCGCGGCCGGTACCGGAGCCGGTAGCGGGGCCGGTACCGCGGCGATGGCGGAGCGGGAGCGGGTCCGGACCTACCTGCCCGCGGGGCGAGCGAGAGCAGCGCGGCCAGCAGCCACCCCCGCAGCGGGCTCATGGCTCCCTCATGCTCCGCCGGCGGCCGCGCCGGGCCCGCCGCGCCGGGGACCGTCACCGTCCCGTCCGGCCCCCCCGCCCCGGGCCGGGCCGGCAGCGCCGCCCCCGCCCCGCCCGCACGCGGCCCCGGGCCCGCCGGACCGGACCGGCACCGGCACCGGCAGCGCCGGCAGCGGCACCGGCAGCGCCGCCCCGGGCCCGCCCCGCCCCGCCCGGCCCCGCCGCCCCCGGTACCGGCCCCTTCCACCCTCCCCGCCCCGGCTGCCGCAGCGCCGCTGGCACCCGCGGCACTGCAGCACCGGAGCCCCGCTGGCAGCACCAGCACCCCCGGCCGGTACCGGAGCTGCCGGTGCCATCAGCCCCGGAATGGTACCGGAGCCCCGGGCACCCTGCAGCAGCGGGAACCGCCGGTGCCAGACCCTCCAGCCAGAGCAGACTGTGTCACCCCACAGCCAGGGACAGGGACACCAGGATGAGGCTCCCCAGCCAATACTGGAACCTCGGGACAGAATCAAACCCCCCTCAGCCACTGCTGTCGCCCAGCCAGTGCCGGACCCCCACACCAGAACCAGCCCCAAACCCTCCCCACACCAGCACCAGCCCCTCCAGCCAGGGCATTCACCCCCACACCGGTACCAGCCCCAAACCCTCCCCACACCAGTACCAGGCTCCCCAGCCAGTTCAGGGCCTCCAGTTGGGATTGGAGCCCCCCAGTCTGCATCCTGCCCCCCTCAGCTGGCACAGAGTCCCTGACTTGTCCCCAGCTGGTCCCCAGCCAGTCCCAGAGCCCCTGCAGATTGTCCTGGGGCTGCCAATCAGTACCAGGACCCACAGCATCATCAGAGCCCCCCAAATGGGACTGGAGCCCCCAACCAGCACCACCCTCCCAGCTGGAACTGAGCCCCTGCCTGGTGCTGACTGTGCCAAGGGGATGGTGCTGGAGCCAGGGAGTGCTGCTGCCCACAGCACTGGGGACACGGGGCTGAATTCCCAGTTCACATCCCTCACCCTCCTCCAGGACAACTTTTTTGACCTTTTTGCCCCATTTTGTTATGGCTCCAAGTCCCTCTGAGCTCGGCCTGTTATCCCCAGTGCTGGCAGAGCCACCAGGAGCTGAAACCTGAGAGGCAGCTGCACCAGAGGGGCTCCAGGACCTTCTCATCCACACTCAGGGGGTTCCTGGCTGGCAAATGCTCCTTTCCAGGCAGGTCAGCATGGGGCAGGCAGGGCTTCCACACTGGGACCTGCTGCCCTTGGACCTTCCTCTTCCTCCATGCAGCATCAGGTGCAGCAGAGATGATCCAGCACCTGCTTGGCTCCTCAGGAGCTCTGAGGGTGCCAGCCCGAGGGGGACAGTCCCTCCCAGAGCCCTTCTGGTGCTCCTCAGCACCACAGGGACAAAGAGGTGCCCAGCAGGGTGGATCTACACCGGTACCAGGGAACAGCTGGTCCAGTGGAAGGGGGATGGATGATCTTTAAGTCTCTTCCAAGATTCTCCATCTCCAGCCTGGACATCTCATCCAAGGCCTGCAGGGTCCCCATAAGGCCATGAAGGAGCTGCTTCAGTCCCTCAGAGAGCAGGCACTCCATGGTGTAAGTCACTGGTCAGCACGAGGAGGGGGCAGATGGCACTTGGGGGTCCCTCTCCCCTCCCTGGAAGGTTCAGGCTTGGTGAAACACAGCTGCTGATCTCCCAGGTGAGCTCACTACCATGAGATAACCAGTGTCCACAGGGTCACTTGGAGCTCTGGGGCCTGCAGGGGCCATTCCCCTGTCCCCAGGGCCCCTTCTTTGCTGTCTGAGGGGCACAGGAGGCTGAACCCACCAGGCCAGGGGCTGGTTGGTGCCCCAAGCCCCTCTCTCCAGGGATCACCTTCCTGCTGGGCCAGCTCCAGGGCAGAACCCTGAGCCCAGTGGGGTTTGATCAGCCCTTCATGGCAGGGGCTGCAGCAGGGAAAGGACTGGAGTTTGGCTGTTGCACTGGAGAAGGATTCAGCTCAGGAGGAACCTATGAAGCCTCGTGTGCCCCAGGTCCCTGCTCCCTCTTCAAGCCTTCCCTTTGAGCCTGGAGTGTTGTCCTTCACTCAAGGACTGAACATCCCCAAGGACAGACAGACCCCACTCCTCTGGGTGCCTGTCCCACCCTCCTGGGCCCTGAGCCTTTCCTTTTCCCAACCACACCTGGAAGCAGCTTGGCACCACAGAAAGGTGCTTGGAACTGCCCTTCAAGAAGCCACAGGCTGCTTTAAACATTCCAGAACATCCTCCAGCCCATCCTTGACCTCCATCCCTCAGCCCCATGCCCAGGAGAGGTGAACAAGATGCTCTCCAGGTTCTCCACACCCCTCCTTGCTGGGCACCACCCCTGCACTGGGTCCAGGAGCTTCCCAGTACCTGTTGGCCACACTCCTCTGGTAAACCAAAGATGGGGAGATGTTCTGGGGCTGGACCCCCTCCATCATGGTGTCCATTGCGCACAAAGCTTCCTCCACCCAACCCCTACTGCTCTGCTCCTGCCCCCAGCCACATTCCCACATTAAGGCAGAGCAGAATCTCATCCCTCCATTTTATTTCAAAAGTTTATAAAAAAATCCCAAACAAGTTAAAACCACCTGAAAATATGTAAAGACAACGCCCAGATCACAGCAAGAGCACAAATCTCATCCCCCTGAGCCTTCTCTCAGAAGTCTTTGCAGCTCTGGGGATCGTGTGAGAGGAAGAACTCTGGAAGGGTAAGGAGCACACAGATGTTGGGTGGAGACTTCCAGAGGCACCACTGGGTCCGTGATGAGTCTTGTAAGGAATCAGAGGAATCTGCTGGCTCTAAACGTGGCCAGCAGGGGAGGGAAGATCACAGCCAAGGACAGGGAAGCCACAGCATCCCCACCTATTCCCACCAGGAGAGCTGCCCAGGCTGCCAGTGCTGTCCTCACCCTTGGATGTCCCTCCTGCTCCTGACACAGAGGGTGCCTTGGTGAATCCCATCCCAGCTCCCACTGAGGCTCCACAGAGCAGCCTGGAGATGCTTTTAGCTGCCAAACAACGTTCCAAGGATGGGGAAAGAGGCTCCTCGTGTCTCAGTGCAGCAGTTCCTGCAGCTCCTGTCCAGCTCCGCCTCCCTGAGCACGGAGCAGAGCTGGGACTCGTACCCGCACCCACTGTCCCTCACCCTGCCCTGGGGCTGCAGCTGCAGCAAATCCCTGCCCACAGCTGGAATCCTGCAGCCCTGGACACCCGGGAGGAGCTGCACAGCCCAGTCTGAGCCCGAGGAGCTCCTGCTGGAGCCGGGAACAGCCTCGGGGCACTGGGGAGGAGGCGGGAGGACACCGGGAGCTCCAGGGGCCGCTGCTTGTGCTGCCCTGACACAGCAGCAACATCTGGCTGCAGCCAGGGGCAGTGTGGGAGAGGGCAGGCAGCCAGCAGGGCAGCTGGTCCTGCTCGCTGTGCCCTCCAGAGCAGGCCTGCTCCCACCCCTGGCTGTGCTGTCACTGTCACTGTCCCTGCTCCGGCCATGCTCGCTGACAGTGCTGGCTGCAGCTGCCTGCCCAGCATCCCAACCTGCAGCCACTGCCCCTGGGGATGCTGGCTGGGACACAGGGCCCCCAGGGCTCTGACACAGGCACAGATCCAAAGCAAGGGAGCTGTGAGGTCTGCTGGAGAGCTCTGTGCCCAGGGGCAGGCTGCCAGCCCTCCCCAAGGCAGGCAGGGCTGGCTCAGACACCTGCCCTGCACCCTGTGCCCCCATCTGCTCACCCAGGGGGGACAGGCCAGAACCCAGCTCCAGCCTGGGCCTCTTTGCCACCTGGGAGCTGTGGCTGGAGCACAGCTGGCGCTTCCTGGAGGCAGCCTGGCCTTGGGGAGGGTGGCTGACAGGTTCACATGAAGAAGCCACTGTGTCTCTGACAGGAGTGGGTGATGCATGAGGCTCCCAGCCCCGCTCAGGAGCCAAATCTAAACCTGAAGCCCCCAGCCCAGCGTCCCCCATGGCACCATGGGCAGCACAGACCCCTCTGCTGGGCCCTGCTCCCCTTGGCAGCTGCAGGGATCTGGGCTTTGACAAGTCCCCTCCTCCTGTGGGATCTGTGACCCTGTCCCTGGGCAGGCAGGGGGAATGTCCCTGGGTCTTCAGGCCATGATCCAGCTCTCTATCTGTTATCAGCTCCACAGCATCCTGCTCAGGCTGCTCCCCTTCCTCTCCCAGCTCTGCTGGCAGCAGCTTCATTCCTCCAGTGCTGTGTGCTTGAGGCACCACACGTTCATCTGGCAGGCAGGACCAGGGCACCCTGGGAGGAACCATCAGTTAATGCTCACCCAGCCCCAGCCACAAACACTCCCCCCAGGGAGACAAAACCTCTCTCCTGCACTGCAGGGTGTTTGCAGCCCTTGCTCAGGAGCAGGGAAGCAGTTTTAGCCTGCTGAGGCTCACAATGACTCTGCTGCTGGCAGAGATGGGCAGCACAAGGGAGCTCAGCCTCCTCAGCCCAGTGCCCAGGCACAGAGGGGCTACAGAGCAGCAGGGACAGGAGAGGTAGGTTCAGCTGCCCTTTCTAATTTAGGAGGCACCAGGAGTCCATGGAAAAAGGAAAAAGGATAAATCCCATGGAAATGCAGGAAAATCTCCCATTGTTTGTCTGAAATTTGCCCAGCAGGGGCCAAGTTTGTCCTGCTGGGCAAAGCGCCCTGCACAGGGACCCCATTCCATGGCTGTGCCATGTGGACCTGCTGCCTCTGGGCTCCAGGAGTTCCCAGATCCCCAGACTTACCTGGCTGAGCCCTCCAGGAAGCTGTTGGTGAGCTGGGAGATGACACGGTCCACAGGGATGTACTGGGAGCTGTCCTGGGCAAACCTCTGGTGCTGGGGGCTCTGGAGATGCTGGAAGGTGGCAGAGACCCTTTAACAACACTCACAGCTTTGCCAGGAGGGGAATTTGCACTTCCCACAGCCTAACAGACCAGAGGGCAAAGGGACAGAGGCAGTGTCTGCCAGGTTTGGGAACACTCAGTGTCCTGCTCCCTGCTCCTGCTGATGAGGAGGCTGTGTCTGGATCCAAGGAATGGATCCACAAATCCACAGGAATTTCCCATTTCCTCCCCAGCAGCAGGAAATAGACTCCACCACCACTGTCTGGCACTAAAGGCTGGGCTCTGAAAGCCCCCTTGCTTGGCACCTAAAAAACCTCCTCCCACCTTTTCAATCTGCCCGTGCCCCATGGAACAGCCTCTTCACCTTATGGATCATGCAGCAGGATGATCCTTGAGGCTCTGGCACCCCAAGAGAGGAGCATGTTGTGCTCCAACCTTCAAACCAACCTTCAAACCCCTTGTGCTCTGACCATGTTCCCAGCTCAGAGGCAGATCCTGCAGGATGCAGTAATTCCTCCCAAAGGAGCTCACAGAGCTAACGAGCATGACACGATTAACAAAGCCTCTGAGTGCTCCCCACAACTCCTGCAAGGAACCAGCTCCCAGGGGAACCTTTACCTTCTGCAGCTCTTCAAAGGTCTCTTGGCAGCACTCACAGAAGCCCCTCCTTTTCCTGGGCACGGTGACGTGTGTGGAACGAGGGCTCTTCCCTCCAGTGCTGTGCAGGGCACAGCCCTCAGCACCCCTGCAAGGGACAGCACAGGGTCACCCTGCCTGGCAGGGACAGCAGGGACAGCACAGGGCTCCCTGTGCCCACACCCAAAGGCTGGTGGCTCCCAGAGCCCAGGAACCAGCAGTGAGCAGGGTTAAACACAGAAGGAGCTGCAGCCTACCTGGCTTGGCAGGAACTGGAGAGGCTTTTCAGAGGCTCAAATGGGCTGCAGCTTTTGGGTGCCAGGAAGTTGAGGGCAGGAAAGCTCTGGAATTGGTGATGGAAGGGCCTGAATTGCCTGGAAGCAGCAGATCAGGACATCAGAGTCAAGGCAAGGCTTCAGAGCTGTCCCTCCTGCAGCCTGGAGGGGCTCAAGGTGCCACCTCATCCATGAGGAGATGCTGCCCAGAACTCTCCTGGGGCTGTGCCAGAGTTCCCATTGCTGACTTCACATGAGAATGAAATTCTCATTTCATTGAACACATTTAAAGTGTTAAAACCAGCTCCCAGTAACAGCTCCAATGGAGCAGCAAATTTGCCTGCTCAGCCCAAATTCCATTTTTTGCCCCAGCTCAGAGCAGTGCAGCATTTCCAGCCACCCCATTGCACAGGAGGGTTTTGATTCCCACATTTCTCCCCTCACACTTCACTGCATGCAGATGTAAACCCCAATATCTGACTCTTAATTGAGATGCCTTCAATGTTGCCTTTGGAATAATGAATTGGCCCCGTGGATGCTGGTAGAGTTACAAACTCCTCAGAAACACCACAGGGATCAGGTCCCCTGTGCCCAAGGCTGGCCTCAAGTTACAGGCCCTGACCTCCTGTGCTTCAATCTCACTCCTCTCTGCTGAGGGTGGATTAAGTGACCTGCTGAGGATCACACAGGGAATGTGAGCAAGGAAGGAAACTGCTGTCAAGTCTCGTTTGACACCTTTTTTCTCCCTGACACACAAGACACCTGGATTGTTTCTCTAAACTCCATCTGCCTCCCTCTAGGAGAGAATCAATTCCCAGAGTGGAACAGGGTCTGCACAGAAGCCAGGGCAGCCTCATGGGCAGGAATGAAACCAGGGAAGGAGAGGTTTTAGGTTTTAGGGTAGGATATTTAGAAAGGTCTCATTTACCTGCTCTGGTCTTCAACTTTCAGAAAAGGGGGCTTCAATTTTCCTGAAAGAAAGAAACCTGGTTAGTTTTCCTGGCCAAATTCCCTAAGTCACTCATTCCCCAACAGAACTGGGCTCCAGAGCTGACTGCATCAGAACTTCTGGCTCTGGTGAATGCCAAGTGGTGGCCAAGCACAGACAAAACATCTCTAGGTCCTGGTCCAAGTTTGAAATGGGGTGACCAAACCCCAGGCAGCCAAACCATAGACATTTACACCTTTGGAAGGGTATTTAAATTAAATCACATCTTTAATGCCTCCTCAGCCATACAGCCACTGACCTAACCCTGAGCCTTCTGATTCCAGCCCCAAGAATTGTCACACAAACCCCCCACAATGTGTCACTGAGTATGAGGAGGGAACTCAGGAACTGCAGAGCTGCTCAGAGTTCTGCAACAACTTCCAGCTCCTTTTCCTCCATTCACCCTGCCTCAAGTGCAGAACCTGGCTCACCAGCCTGGCTCAGGCCAGGATGGGGATGTCAAAGCAGCAAGAGATGCTGGAGACAAACCAAGGTGCAGCCAGCCAAGCCTGGCACAGGACACTGCTCGAGAGCAGGACCTGGCCTCTGCCCAGCTCCCAGGGAGGGCAAACAGCAGCTTTGCTTCCTTTGGAGAGCAAGGACAGAGCAAAAGAGCCTCAGCAGAGCATTGAGGGAAAATGTTTTCAGAGCCAGGCTGGGAGGGGAGGTTCCAAGGTCCCTCCTGTCCTGCAGGTTCCACTCACATTACGCTCACCTTGGAAACCCGAGTCCTGATCTGGCTAAGAAACAAAAAAAACACCAAGGTGTTCCCACAAGGCATCTGCCTGACCCTGAAACCAAGCCTCTCCTGCCTCCCTCATGGTCTCTGAAGGGCGAGGAGTTTTGTTTTCTTGTGATCCTGGCACTCAGTGCTATTTTTTCCCCAAAGATATTTCACCCTCTTTCCCCAGAAAGGCTGAGCCCACCTGTCCTCGCCAGCCTCACCCTCTGCTTGCCTCAAATGTGCTGCCACGTCACTGGAGCTGCTATTTCAGTACAGGATCAAGTTTTTTCCATGCAAACACTGCCAAATGCTCAGCACTTCTGAGAGAGAGGCCCCAGATCCAGCTCAGATGGGTGAGTGATCCCAGCAGTGGCTCTGATGCCACTGTGAGACCTCAGAGCAGATCTCAGAGCTTGCAGGCACAATCTGAGACATCCAACAGCTTCTTGAGCCTTTCCTCAGCACCCCAAACTGGGAAATAACTCCCAAGTGTGTCTCACACACCACCCAGGCTGGAGCCTGCTCCAAACTGACACAAGTCGCAGACCCAGCTGACGTCAGCAGTGCCAATTTCAGCCCCAATTTCTGTCTAATTGCAGATGAGATGAGATGAAAACCTGGCTGTTCCCCCTCCCTCCTGCCTGCCAGAGCCATCCCCAGCTCGGTGTCTCAGCAGCACATCTCAGCCCAGCAGAAGTGAGTGGGCTGGGAGGAACACGCTCTCCTCTGCAGGATGCATTATTCCTCAAAACCTCCCTGAAGCTGCTGGATTCAATGAGCAGCAGAACTGTTCTCTCTGTTCTGGGAGCTGGCAGCAAAGGGTTTTTAGGATTTTGAAACACACTGTGACATCAAAGATCCTCAGCTGTCCTGGGAGGCTGCAGCCAGACTCCAACAAGGAGTAACAGAGCCCATTCAAGGGGAACTGCCTAAAGAGCTGGCATATTTTGGGATTGCCAAAGGTTTTGATGTGTTTCAAATTCTAAATGAGGCTCCTCCAAGCAGCTCCACATCTGAGCATAAACAGCAGCACAACTTCCAGGCCTTACCTCTGTGAATTTTGGATTTGGAGGCAGGGCATTTCACCTAGAGGAAAAAGGGACACATTCAGCATGGGAGCAGCACAAGCAGAGCTGCAGCAGCCTCACCCACCATTTCAGAGCTCCTGTACCACCCAGAGCACCTCCCCTCCTTCTGCCTCCCAAATTACCCAGGGTTAGTTGAAATATTAAGTTAATAATACAGTATTATATTAAATATAATTATTTAATAAATTAAATATATTAAATATAATTATTTAATAAAGGTTGCCATGCCCTATCCTTACATTCCACCTTCCCTCTGACCTCTCCAATGCATTAACCAATCCTTTGGTGAGCCAGTGTAGCACCATCATCATCATCATCTTTGATTTGCTTGTGTGTGTGGTTTTTGCTTTCCTAACTAAATCACCTTTATCTCAATCCATGAGCTTTCTCACTTTTGCTCTCCCATCCCAGGGGATCCCAGAGGGTGGCTGTGTGGGGCTGGGGGTTAAACCATGACCCTTAGGGTTAAAGTCAGCATTAGCTGTGCTATGAATGCTGATATTTAGCAACAGCTGCCTCATTCTCAGCTGGATTTACCCCCAACTTTATATTTTTTGATTTTTTTCATCTGCACCACTAACACAAGCACCAGATTGGATCTAGCACCCCCTGAGTGGCACTGAAGCTGCTACAAGAACTGTCCAAACCCTGAACTGCTGAAATTGGCTGCAGGTAAATTGTTACCTCTGTCTTCTGGCACTGCTTCCTTGCTCCTGAGATGGCTCGCAGCAGCTGCTGGGCATAGGACAACATTTCTGTGCAGGTGGGATGTCAAAGAGCCAAAGCTGAGCCAGGGAAGGGAGCTGTTCCCTCAGAGTGCAGCCCACCCACCCCCCTAATACACTGGGAAAAGCTGGAGCCTGCAGGAATGGTCCAAGATGAAGCCAAGAGAACATTTTGAGCCCCTCTGTTTGCAGAGCTGGAGGCTGCTGGGGCTCTGCAGGAAGGAGACACTGGCAGGAGCTGTGAGCACAGAGCAGAGCCCAGGGACAGGAACCAGACAGGCTCAGCCACAGCTGTATGTCACTGTCACCAGACACTCAGGAACCTTTTACTCCACACCTATTTTTAGTATCAGAGCTCCACCATCTGCCTTTCCCATCACCCCCTCCCCATCCATCATGGGGACAGGAGGTGCCTTCCAGAACAGGTCCTCAAACACCAGCACTTCCTAATTAAACCCAACCAAACCCTGCCCTTTTCATGATTGTACTTCCAGGTTCATTAATAAAAACAGTCTTTTTGGAACAAATTTTCCTAATGTTCCACCTTCAGTAGATGACAATGTGCTTGCTGTTGCAAATGTGACAGTGGCACATTCTGTACACACAAATGTGTTTGAGGGCAGGATGGCATCACTGAGCCAGGCCAGCATGGCACCACTCCAGGAGATTTGCTTGCAATTTCTTCCTTCTGTTCTACTTTTCTTCCATCCCTTCTGCTCCACCTGTCTCCAAAACCCCTCGTTCCCAGCAGGCTCCTGCAGCCCACAGTGAAGGATACCATCCACATGCAGGATCTGGACTCCCCACAGGCGAGCGTTGGCGAGGATGCTGCTGCCACTGCAGGTGTCCTGCACAGAGAGGTTTGGCAAAGCCCAGCTCAAAGCTCAGCTCTAAACTGAGCTCAGAGCCCTTCCTGCTGCCCAGCTGACAGAGTGTGGCTGCTACAGAAATCAGGGCACAGCAGTAAAGGATGGAGCTCATGCTTTATCCATGCCAAATTAACAGCAGCACCTTGGGCAGGTGTTTATTTAATCAGCATGAGCTTTTAAGTGGGCACTGAGATTTATCTGGGGAAAGGACTGCAGGGGAGCATTTTGCCCCAGCTACATTGCTTTTAGTTCTTTTTAGGCTAAAAATTCATCTAACAGCAGGCCTTGTGTTAATAATTCTCTTGTGTTGAGCACCCAGATGGCTGGGAGAGGTATCAGAGGTACAACACTGGATGCCATGGCTCCAGAAATAGTGACCAGGAGCACTACACAACCTCCTGCAGGCCACAAGCAACTGCTTTGTGCCTTTCCCAGCCCCAGGATCTGCTCTGTCAGCAGGCCAGGGGCTCTGCAGGAAGGCTGGCACTGGTTCTGCTGTGCTCAGCAGAGCTCTGAGCACACCCAGCCCATCCAAGGCTGCTCACCTGGTTCTTCATGGCCTTGTTCAGCAGCTCCTTCCCCCTGCTCAGCAGTGCCTGTGGAGAGAGGAGACATGAACAGGTCATGGCAAAGAGCTGGAGAGCAGCAATCCCTGGGGATCCCCAAAGAGCTGGAGAGCAGCAATCCCCAAAGAACTGGAGAGCAACAATCCCTGGGGATCCCCAAAGAGCTGGAGAGCAGCAATCCCTGGGGATCCCCAAAGAGCTGGAGAGCAACAATCCCTGGGGATCCCCAAAGAGCAACAATCCCTGGGGAACCCCAAAGAGCAACAATCCCTGGGGAACCCCAAAGAGCTGGAAAGCAACAATCCCCAAAGAACTGGAGAGCAACAATCCCTGGGGATCCCCACACTCTGCTAGTCCAGAGAGCCTTTCAGAGAATGCAAACTGCAGAGAGAGCCACTCAACTGCACCAGAAGCAGCAGCCAAGGCTTGGAATTATTGACCAGCAGGGAAACGAAAGCTCCAGAGTGAGCCAGGAGGGAGCAGCAATTTAGCTTGGAAAGTGCCTGCTGCATCATGGAATTGTTCAGGCTGGAAAAGCTCTGTAAGGTCAAGTCCAACTTCTCCCCAGTATAGCCAAGGTCACCACTGACCCATGTCCCCAGGTGTCACATCCACAGAGTTTTTAAATCCCTGCAGGGATGGGGACTCCACCACTGGCCTGGGCAGCTGTGCCAAGGTTGGGCAACCCTTCCCATGAAGGAGTTTTCCCTAATATCCAATCTAAACCTGCCCAGCACAGCTTGAGGCTGTTTCCTCTTGTCCTGTCACTTGTTACCCAGGAGAAGTGACCAAGCCCTACCTGGCTGCAATCTCCTATCAGGGATTTGTAGAAAGATCAGGTCCCCCTGCTCTCCAGGCATCTCAAGATGTTGGCCAGGGTTAGGAACATCCTGGGAACTGAGCCAACAGCCTCAGCAGATTGGGTCAGCTCTTTGTAAGACAAGGGACAGTGCTGGGAGCCAGGACAGGGGACAAAAACTGGGAGAGAACTCTGCAGCTCAGCATTCCCACTGCAGGTGCTTCAGCTCCAGCTGGCAGAGATTCCCCAGGCCTGGGCTGAGGCAGCTGCTTTTCCCCAGACACCACATTCCAGGTGAGATGCTGGAGTTTGGCCACAAGGATTTGTGAGCAGAAAGCCCAGCTCCAACAGGCAAATGGGACCAGGAGAAGCCCCTTCCCATATGAGACCCTCATGGATCTCCTCCAGGGTACAGGGGCCTTGCCCTGTGACTACCCAGAGTCAGCAATGCTTTCCTCTGTCTATATTTCTCTGTTTTTTCTCACTACACCTCTGGGAACCAGCCATGGCCTCCACATCCCCTGCCATTCCAGATTTCCCTGATTACAGCCCAAATCTGTGCCATGCACAATGATGGCAGACACAAAACACCAGAGCATGAATAAGGACAGTGAGGGAAACAAGAACAGAACAGGGAAAACAAGCCACACAGAATATTTGCTCAGAGCAGGAACAACTCCACCTTCCAAAACTGTCCCCAGATTCTGCCCTACAGCTCCCTTGGACAAAACCCTTGTAGCTCTTACAGGGTATGGTGGCTTCTGGTGAGCTCTGGCTGGGGTTCCTTTGGGGGCAGCAGGCACTGAGCTCGTGGATTTTGTGCTTTCTGCAGTTGGGTTGCTCTGTTTCTCCTCCCGAGCCCTGGGCTGGCCCCTCTTGGCCTCTCTGTTGCTGGACACCACACAGGTGACTTCTTTGCTGAGGAAGCTTTCTGTCACCTGCAGAGAGACAGAACAGAGCAGCTCTGCAAGGGCCTGACCCTGAGCTGGCACAGCTCTGCTGAACAAAGCTGGGCTCAACCCACACACAGCAGGAATATACACATTCCTTCTTTCATTCCATACCAACCAGGAGATCCTGTGATGCCCTAGAGATTCACTGCAAATAATCACCAGAAATTCAGATCCAGACATCCAGGACTCTGTCACCATCACCTACTCCTCACACAGTGCTTTCAAAAAAACCCCAAGATTTGAGGAAAAGGGCCTGGACATCATGGATCAGCCTGGAGGAGTTCTGTTCTCAGAGAGCGCAACCAGTTTTAGAAAAATAAAGGAGAAAGGGAACAACTGGGCGAGCAGCTCCACAGAGGGAGGAGGGAAGCAGAGATGAAACACAGACACACATCAGTCCTTCCAGCACTGGCTGGACCTGGAACACCTGGAATGTTGGGAGGGAAAGGCCAGAAGATCAAGAATATTGGGAGGGAAAGGAGCTCTGTCTCCAGGAGAACATAACCAGCTTTAGAAAAATAAAGGAGAAAAGGAAACAACTGGGCAAGCAGCTCCACAGACAACAGGGCAGGAGGGAAGCAGAAACACACACAAGTCATTCCAGCACTGGTTGGGCCTGGAACACCTGGAATGTTAGGAGGGAAAGGAGCTCTGTCCCCAGAAAAACATAACAAGTTTTAGAAAAATAAAGGAGAAAGGGAACAACTGGGCAAACAGCTCCACAGAGGGAGGAGGGAAGCAGAGATGAGACACACACACCAGTCCTTCCAGCACTGGAACACCTGGAATGCCAGGAGGGAAAGGCCAGAACAGCTGGAACATTGGGAGGGAAAGGCCAGAACACCCAGATTGTTGGGAGGGAAAGGGGCTCTGTCCTCAGGAGAAAATAACCAGTTTTAGAAAAATAAATGAGGAAGGGAACAACTGGCAAGCAGCTCCACAGAGGGAGGAGGGAAGCAGAGAGATGAAACACACACACACACCCCAGTTCTTCCAGCACTGGTTGGACCTGGAACACCTGGAATGTTGGGAGGGAAAGGCCAAAGCACCTGGAATGTTGGGAGGGAAAGAGGTTCTGTACCCAGAAGAGCATAACCAGCTTTAGAAAAATAAAGGAGAAAGGGAACAACCGGGCAAGCAGCTCAACAGAGCAGGAGGGAAGCAGAAACACACACCAGTCCTTCCAGCGCTGGCCTGACCTGGAACACCTGGAATGCTGGGAGGGAAAGGCCAGAACAGCCGGAATGTCGGGAGGGAAAGGCCGGTGCCGAGCCCAGGGACCCCCAAGGGCCGGAGCGTGGGGACAGGGGCAATCTCCACCAGCTCCACTGCGGGAGAGCCAGGAAGGGAACCGGCTCATCGGAAAAACAGGAAAATCAGGAAACTTTTAAAAATTTGCAGAGGCAGAAAAGGGGCGAGGCCACCCCAAGGCACCCCCCTAGAGCCCCCGCAGTCCCGGGTCACCCCCAGCCCCTCACACTCCCGACCCGCGCTCACCCCGCCGAGCCGCCCGATGGCCTCCGCCAGGTCCCGGGCGCTGCGGCCGCTGGGCAGGTCCAGGTAGAAGGACTGTCCGCGGAGGGGCCGAGGGGAAGCCGTGCCGGCCATGGCCCTGCCCAGCTCGGCTCCGAGCCCGCCGCTTGTCCGTGTTTAAATTCCGCCGCCCGCCCCGCCCCGCACGGCGGCCGTGCAGGGACGCGCAGCTCCGCGCGAAGCTGCTCTGCGGGGGGAGGAGAAGCCGTGCTAAAGGTGCAGGTGACGCGGGGCACACACAGGGCACACCGAGCACACCGGGGTACACCGAGCCGCCCACCCGGCCCCGCTGCTCCGGTCTGGGCACGGCCGCACCGAGCCTGACTACGCTGCCTGCGCCACAATTTTGTCCCGCCGCGGCCGCCGTCCCCTCCTTCTGCAGGCCCAAGATGGCGGCGCCCGGCGGGGCGGGCGCGGCGTCGATGGCGATGGCGATGCCGATCGCGGCCCCCATGCTGCTCCCGGAGCCGCCGCCCTTCCCGGCGTGGCTGGCAGCGCGCCTGGACGCGCTGGGGCTGGACCGAGCCGTGTACGGCGCCTACATCGAGGGGCTGCTGCGGGAGGAGGAGAGCGATGAGGAGCGGCTGGAGGCACTCCGGGCCGTGCTGGCCGCCTGCCTGGTAAGGGCGGGGGTCCCTCCGCCGCACCGGGCCGGCGGGGTCTCGCCGTCCGCCCCGTGCTGATGAACGGGTCGTGCTCCTACCGGAGCTCCCCTGCTGCTCACAGTGGGGCTGCGGCCTCCACAGGGAGCAGGACGGGCGGGGTGGCTCCCGGCATCACCCCGTTCCCGGAGCGGGTCACCCCCTTGTGGGAGGACACCCACATCAGGGGGTTTTTTAGAGCCTTGTGGGGTTTCGGGTGCTTGTTTGGGGTTCTCGTGCCTCACACCCGCCTTGTCTGTCAGGAATGATATCCCGCTGGGGCTGGGATGGACGGGAACAGCCGTGGGTGAGCAGGGATTCCCTCGGCTCCTGCCGCATTCCCGGGACCCTTCCCAGAGCCGATCACCCCCTGAGGGGGAGCACACCCACAGCAGGGGCTTTTTAACCCCCACTCGGGAACCTTATGGGGTTTTCGGTGCTTGTTTGGGGGTTTGTGCCAGGCTCGGGCTGGTGGCAGCTCTGTGGAAGGGGCTGTTTGTGGGGATCCATGCAGCGCTCAGGGTTCACCCCGAGCTGGGCAGTGCCAGGGGGGCACCAAGAGGTGAATTTAAGGACATTACTGCGAGGACAGCCACATTAGCGGCTTTTTAACCCCCACTCGGGAACCTTATGAGGTTTTCGGTGCTTGTTTGGGGTTTTGTGCCAGGCTCGGGCTGGTGGCAGCTCTGTGGAAGGGGATCCCCCTGTTCTGTTCGTGGGGATCCCCTGGTTTGGGTGCAGCTCTCGGGGTTCACCTCAATCTGGGCGGTCTGGCAGTGCCAGGTGGGCACCGAGAGGTGAATTTTGATGGTAAATCCTGTGCCAGGAGTGTGGGGCGGTGCTGTGGTGCCTCACACCCTCCTTGTCTGTCAGCAATGGGATCCCGATGGACAGGAACAGCCGTGGGTGGCAGCGCTTGCCTCTGCCTTGCTGCATTCCTGGAGCCAGGAGGGATTTCTCTTCCATAATCCTCCCTGTATGATTTTTACAGTGTCTGTGTCTCGGGGTTTTTCATAAATGGATGTTTCATAGCTGTGGAAAATGCATGTATTTTATGATTGGCTTTTTGCAAATATTCAAATGAATATTATATGTGTTGTATTAGAAAGTAATGCTGTATTAATTCTCTTAAGTACTGTGTTAAATATAGTTTTGGGTTATAAAAAATGTTAAAATAGAAACTATGCTGTATAGGATACTTTTTTTAAAGAAAGGACTCACAGCAAGATAGCAGCCACAGGACACCTGAATCTTTCAGAGAAAAGGAATTTATTGCTCCATTATCAGAAGAAATGAACTTCTTCCCACCTCGAAGGTGCTGTTAGGATTCAGAGGAAGAAGTTGTCAATGACCAGACAGAATCCTGTATTTGAATGGAATTTATGCATCCTGTATGAGGTGTGTGAATATGCAACAGGCTGTTGCTTTTAAGGGTTAATCCTCTCTTAACGGGGTCCTTTTTAGTGCTGCCCAGAAAAAGGTACCCGGACAGTCCATAACTCTTTGTATTTATTGTCTCATATTGTCCTAATTCAATTTGTCCAAATTATTATTACTCTAATTGTATTACTATTTTTTATAACCATTTTATTACTATTAAACTTTTAAAATTTTAAAAACAAGTGATTGGCATTTTTCACAATAGTGTAAAATGTTAACTCATGAGTAGTGCTGGGAACTGTCTGCTCAATTTTCCTCCCAAATATCAGTGTGGGAGCACAAAACCCACAGGGACTGTGATGGTGCTCACAGGGGTCCCAGGGTGAGGGAAGAGATGAGAATCATCACTGCATGTTTCAGAAGGCTGATTTATTATTTTATTATATATATTAAAATGATATATTAAAACTATACTAGAAGAATGGAATAAAGGATTTCATCAGAAGGCTTGAAAGGAAAGGAATGATAATAAAATTTTGTGACTGACCAGAGAGTCAGAGCCAGCTGACTGTGATTGGCCATTAATTAGAAACAACCACATGAGGCCAATCCCAGATGCACCTGTTGCATTCCACAGCAGCAGATAACCATTGTTTGCATTTTGTTCCTGTTCTCAGGAGGAAAATCCTGGCAAAGGGATTTTTCAGAAAATATCATGGCCACAGGCCTTGAGCCTGAAAGAGCCTGAGAAGCAACCGGTGCCTGCTGAGGGATGGAGCCAGATGTCTCTGCAAAGTGGTTGAGGTTAATTAACCTCCCTGTAATTACCAGACTTCATTCCATGCCCATTGCTGTGCCTGGCTCTCTCCAGGCCTGGGAAGTGTGTCCTGGCTGGAATATTCCCCTTTCCTGATATTCCAGTTTTCTGCTGTTTCCCCTTTTCTGTTGAGATTTCCCTTCTGTGCTGCTGCTGCCAGCACTGAGCAGCTGTGGGGTTCCCATGTCCCTCCAGTCCAGAGCCTCATTTGCAGTTTCTGGCTCACTTTGATTTTTCTGCCTTTCCTATAAAACATTTTTGTCTCTTGAACCCTCAGACTTTGTGATTATTGTTCATAGTCTGTTCTTTTTTAATGTCCTTTTTTTGTTTATTTTTAGACCATGTGCTTATTTCTGTGCTGACTCTTGAAACAGTATTTTATTTGGTGAATTTGGGGGTTTTCTTGCCAGCTCTCTTCTCCTAATTCCACACACAAATTACAGGGGATTTTGTTTTTGTTCACTTGTTTGTATTTCACAACCACTGTTAAAATAAGGTGACATCTCAAGTGATGTCACAGACGTATTTTATGAAAAATCCTTTTTGTCCTGAGAAGCTGAGAGGCCTCAGAAATGAAATGCAAACAATGGTTATCTGCTGCTGTGGAATGCAACAGGTAACTGGTCTCATGTGGTTGTTTTTAATTAATGGCCAATCACAAGATTTTATTATCATTTCATTCCTTTCTATTCCTTGCTACTCTTCTGATGAAATCCTTTCTTGTATTCTTTTAATATAGTTTTAATATATAATTTTCTTTTAATATACTATATATAATAAAATAATACATCATAAATAATATAATAAAATATTATAAAATAATAAAATAATAACTGGAGTCAAGATTCTCATCTCTCCTTCATCCTGGGACCACCACACAGTGACATCTCCTCTCATGTCCATGGTTCCTCAGTCCTGATCATGTCTTGCACCAGGGATTTTCTACCATTCCTAATCAAGAAAATTAAAACCAAGTTCTATTTCTGTCCAGTTTTTAAACCAGACAAAATCCACCTCACCTGTATTTTTCATGGTTGATTTTTTTTCTGTATTTCCTGAATGCCAAACCAAATAATTTCTTGTTTGGAAATATTTGAGCTCAGTGGTGTTTGGCTCTCCTGTGTTCCATGGAGCAAATACCAAATGGGGTCCAAGACATTCAGCACCTTTAGGGAACAAATTTAAGCAGGAGAAGAAGAGAAATTCTGATGAGGAGCAGAGCTGGAGAGAGGAGTGAGGAGCTGTGAGAGCTGTGCAGGGTCAGGATCTGCTCCAGGCACCATGGAGGGGATTCCACAGAGATTCTGTGGTGGGACCATGGGGAGGCAGCAGTGCAGCCCCTGGAGATCCACCTGGGAACAGAGATTCTCAAGGAGATCCATGTTGGAGCAGAGATTCACCTGCAGATCCACCTGGGAGCAGAGATTCTCCTGGAGATCCACACTGGAGCAGAGATTCTCCTGGAGATCCATATTGGAGCAGAGATTCTCCTGCAGATCCCCTGGAGAAGATTTACCTGGAGATCCATATTGGAACAGAAATTCTCCTGCAGATCCACATTGGAGCAGAGATTCACCTGCAGATCCACCTGGGAGCAGAGATTCTCCTGAAGCCCCTGGAGATCCAAGGAAGCAGAGATTTCCTGCAGCCCCTATAGATCCATGCTGGAGCAGAGATTCTCCTGAAGCTCCTGGAGATCCACCTGGGAGCAGAGATTCTCCTGCAGCCCCTGGAGAGATTTTCCTGCAGCCCTGGAGATCCACATGGGAGAAGAGATTCTCCTGCAGATCCACACTGGAGCAGAGATTCTCCTACAACCCCTGGAGATCTGCCTGGGAGTAGAGATTTTCCTGCAGGTCCATGTTGGAACAGAGATTCTCCTGCAGATCCACCTGGGAGCAGAGATTCTCCTGCAGATCCATGTGGGAGCAGAGATTCTCCTGCAGATCCATGTGGGAACAGAGATTCACCTGCAGATCCATGTGGGAGCAGAGATTCTCCTGGAGATCCACATGGGAGCAGAGATTCACCTGCAGATCCACCTGGGAGCAGAGATTCTCCTGCAGATGCATGTGGGAGCAGAGATTTACCTGCAGATCCACCTGGGAGCAGAGATTCTCCTGGAGATCCATGTGGGAGCAGAGATTCTCCTGGAGATCCACCTGGGAGCAGAGATTCTCCTGCAGATCCATGTGGGAGCAGAGATTCTCCTGCAGATCCATCTGGGAGCAGAGATTCTCCTGGAGATCCATGTGGGAGCAGAGATTCTCCTGGAGATCCATATTGGAACAGAAATTCTCCTGGAGATCCATATGGGAGCAGAGATTCACCTGCAGATCCACATTGGAGCAGAAATTCTCCTGGAGATCCACATGGGAGCAGAGATTCTCCTGAAGCCCCTGGAGATCTAAGGAAGCAGAGATTCTCCTGCAGCCCCTATAGATCCATGCTGGAGCAGAGATTCTCCTGGAGATCCATGTGGGAGCAGAGATTCACCTGGAGATCCACATTGGAGCAGAGATTCTCCTGCAGATCCATGTTGGAGCAGAGATTCTCCTGGAGATCCACGTTGGAGCAGAGATTCTCCTGCAGAACCCCTGGGGATCCACCTGGGAGCAGAGATTCTCCTGCAGATCCACCTGGGAGCAGAGATTCTCCTGCAGATCCACACTGGAGCAGAGATTCACCTGCAGATCCATGTTGGAGCAGAGATTCTCCTGAAACCCCTGGAGATCCAAGGAAGCAGAGATTCTCTGAAGCTCCTGGAGATCCACATGGGAGCAGAGATTCCCCTGCACTGTGTGTCAGTGTCCCTGTGCACAGTGACCAAACATCCCAGACACTGCAGAGTCCTGTGTGTGTTCCAAGGCAGATTTGGGGTGAAAAGCTGTTCCTGAGCTCACTGCTGGGCCTGCAGATCCTCTGTAGCTGCTGCTTTTCTTGCCTGACTGGTGCTGTTTGAAGCAGCCAACTCTGTTCCAAGTCTGAGGAGTCTCTTTTCCCTTTCTAGGAAGAAGATCTCTTGAATGATGTGTGCAGGGAGGTTGTGGAGAGGTGGTCTGACTCCCAGGTCGTTGATTCCAAAGAGGAGAAAGAAGGTAGAGTGCTGTGTCCTGCTCCTCAGTGTGGGGGGACCTGCAGGGCCTCACCTCAAAGGGAATTTTGTGTTTGTCCTGCTAGGAGTTAAACCAATGCCTCTCACTCCATTGCTGCTCTGTTAATTTTTCACCTGGCATGGGATGAGCAGCCTCAATTTGGGCTGCCCCAGCATTTGCTGCTCTTTGGGTTCATAATTTTTTCTTATTTGTGGATTTTTTTGCCTTCTGTTGTTGTTTTTTTGATTTTTTGTGGTGGTTGTTTGGTTATTTGTTTGTTTTGTTTTGGGTATTTTGTTTTCTTTGAGTTTTTGTGTGTGTGTGGTTTTGGTGGGGGTTTTTTGTGTTTTTTTTTTTTTCCTACAGGATTTTTTTTGGGTGAGCTGGTCATTCAGGTCCAGCCTGAACCATTCTGTGGTTTTTTCAGAAACCTTTCCCAGCACATGCAGAGCTGTCTGTGCTCAGTGCTGGCACTGCAGCTGTTATGGAATAGAAAACTGGTGCTGATCCTCTCTGGGCAGTCTGGAAAGCAGCTGCTTTGTGCACTGCAGTGCCCTGTGAGAGCTGGGCTGTCCCTGCTGCTGCTGCTGCTCACCCCCCTCATTTCCTCTTCCCACATTTTCCCTTACAGCTCTCCTTTTTCCCCATAAATTCTAGTTGGAGGGAGCTCTGTGAGGCTGCTGATAAACTCTCACTGCTCCTCCCTGTGCCTGTGTCCATCCCTTGTCCTCAGCTGTGGGAGGTTTGTCCTGGTCCCTGTGCAGTTGGGAGGATTTGTGCTTCAAGCACGGATCAGTGACATTGCAGTGACACAGACCTGACAGGAGATTGTGACAATGGAATGTCCCTTTGGTCTAAATCCTGCTTTTTGTTGGTTTTGCATTTTCTTGTTGCAAAGAGCTCCTTGTCAGTGCCTGGTCACTGCAGCAGCCCCAGCATCCATGGCTTTCCCCAGAAATCCTGGAATTCTGCTCTTGGCCTCACCTTGCCTTTAGCTGGGGACAGGGAGAAGTTAATGCTGTTCCATGCATTAAATCAAATAAATTCTTCTTGAGGACAAGTGACTGGGATTGTTGGAGCTGTTCCTGACAGTGCTCACCCACAGGGATTTTTCTTGTTATAAAAAGGCAGCACAGTGTGTGTGGATTCATGGAATTCCAGGGTGAAATTATATCACAGGGGTTCCATAAAAGGATAAATCCCCACTGAAGTGTGGATCCACTCAGAGTAAGAGTCCTGACGAGAAGTGATTAACAGACTAAAAAAAAAATTGGTGTCAAAACCCAGATGTCAGTTTAGGAAATGGGCAGTGGAATTTCAGTGTTAAAAGGTAAATCTGTAAGGTAAAGGTAAATCAGCTGTTGGTCTCTCTTGGTTGGAAAGAAAGGGAGAGCATGGAACTGATCCCTGACTTCAGCTTTTCAGAATTTCTCTTTGATGGAGGTTAAGTACATATTAAATAAACTTATTAAGCTGCTTTGGAGCAGAAGAGAATGTGATTTGGAGTCAAATGGATTTTCATTAGCCAGAGCCTGAGTGATTGCAGTTTCACTGTGAAACTCCCCTTACTCCAGTATAAATAACAGTGTGTGCTCCAGGAATAACAACAGTGTCTGGTGCTGGCTGGGTGCAGCCCAGGGAGTTCCCCTCCAAGAGAAGCACAGGGTGCCATCACTGCCACCTCAGGCTGTCACCTCAGGCTGTCACCCCATGCTGGCCCTACCCAGCCCTGTGGTGGCTCCTCAGCAGCTCCATCTCTCCCAGATCCCAGCTGGGATTCCCAAAGCAGCACCACTGGTGCCCTTGGGAGAAGCTCAGGGGTGTTTTTGGGTGAGATCTCTCCCTTTGGGTGGGTGCATTTCCCCTGCAGGACACGGGAGCAGGCAGTGAGTGACACCGAGGGCTTGGTGGCCTTGTCTGTGGCCTGGGCTGACACTGCCACTCCTGTGCTGCCAGATGAGGTCCAGGCCATCGCCAGCATGATGGAGAAGCAGGCCAGGATAGTGGTGAAGCCCAAGGAGGTGTCCCAGGAGGAGAAGCAGAGGAAGGCTGCGCTCCTGGCCCAGTATGCCAACGTGACTGACGAGGAGGAATATCCTTTTCCTGCACTGCTGGGGGCTCTGAGGGACATCAGCTGCTCTAAACCCCCTCAAACAACACCCTCCCAGCTCTGCAGGGTCTGCTGGGGAAGCTTTGCAGTCATTCTTCATGGTAACTGCCATGGACAAAGCATGGGAGCTCCTGGGAGGGTGTTTGTGGCACTGCCCAGCCCAGGTGTGGCAGGAGAGCACTGAGTGCCCCCATCCCTCAGCAGCTTTCCCAGGAGAAATCTGCTGAAATAATCCTTTACACAGAGAGTGTGTGGAGTGGGAGGGTTAGAAATTAACTCTTTGTGGTGCTGAGCAATGAGCTTTTCCCTGCCCAGCACAAGATCATTACTGGTGGCTTTGTTTCCTTAACTCTCTCACTGGTGGGGATGAACAGGATGGATTGACGACAGCTGTAAATATTGGATCAGAAAAATGTATCCTTTCAATTGCTGGTGGCTCAGGCTGCTTGGCAGGCAGGCAGCCTCCATGGGGAGTTTCCCATCCTTCTCTCCCTGGGATTGGTTTTTCTCCCTGTGTCCCCTGACCTTGCTGACAGTGACAGGGACAGTCTGTGTGCTCAGAGTGCAGCACTCACACCAACCCTGCCATGCATTTCCTTCTCCCTTCTTCCACCTTTTACAGCTTCATAAATCATGCTAATTGATGAGGACAGTGCTCCCAGAACATCAGGTTAATGTTAACTGGTGTCCAGAGAGGGAAATCCTGTCAGGAATGAAGCTTTGAGGCAGCTGAACACCCAGGGTGGGCAGGACCAAGGGGCCATGTCTGTCTCAGAACTGGGACCATCCTTGAGCTCCCAGGTGGCACATGTAAGATGGAAGCAGGTTTTATCACATAATTAAATATGAATCCTAAGTTATTTGGAACATGTATGTACCTGTCTGTCTGCACACACGCACATGTGTGTACACATATGTGTTCAGACATGTCACACACAGCTGAACCCACTCAAGGCTGTGCCCTGGGTGTTTGCTTCCTTTCAGGTTTGTAGAGGTTTGATATTTATTTTTACACATCAGTCTTAAGAAGCAGTAGGCAACCTCATTTTTCTAGGAAAAAAAACAGAATCACTAAGGTTGGAAAAGAACAAAAGTCCTTTGGGATTGAGTCCAAGCATTCCCCCATCACTGCCAAGGCCACCACTAACCCCTGTCCCCAATGCCTGACCACCCTTTCCATGAAGTGTTTTTTCCAATATCCAACCTAAACCTCTCCTGGCATAACTCGAGGCAATTCCCTCTGTTCCCTGGGAGCAGAGCCTGACCCCCACCTGGCTGTCCCCTCCTGTCAGGAGTTGTGGAGAGTGAGAAGGTCCCCCCTGAGCCTCCTTTTCTCCAGGCTGAGCCCCTTCCCAGCTCCCTCTGCCACTTGTGCTCCAGACCCTTCCTTCTCTAGGAGTGGGTGATTTTTCTGGTTGGAAAAACAACCAGAGATTCCTTCTCCTTTCTGCATTCCTCATTCCCCAGTTCCATCCCTGCCTGGTGAGGAAGCAGGAGTCAGAAGGTGAGGGGGGAGGTAGAACAAACCTCCCATGTGAGCCCTTAGCCCTCCCCAGCATTGTTCAGAAACACCAACGTGGAGGATGTGCTGAATGCCAGGAAGCTGGAGCGGGAGCTGCTGAGGGATGAGTTCCAGAAGAAGAAAGAGCAGGATAAGCTGCAGAGGGAGAAGGACAAGCTGGCCAAGCAGGAGAGGAAGGAGAAGGAGAAGAAACGAACACAGAAAGGCGAGCGGAAACGGTAGCTGGTGATTTCCAGTTGGACTCTGAAAGGATAAAATTAATTCTGAATATGGTGTGTGTTTAAAAAGCAGCAAGAATTCCAGGCACGTGGCTGGGAGCAGTTCTTGGAAAGTGGTGCCTTTTTTTCCTTTTTTGTTTTGTTTTGTTACATAGCAGAACAGAATCTCTGAGCAGCTCCTGGACTCAGTGTGCCCTGTGCTTGTGGTATCAGTGCTTGTGTACCAAAGAAGGGTGAAGTGATTATGTCTGTCTTGTTAAATTGATCCATTTTTACTTCTGACCACCTGGCAGCAGAGCATGGTGTAGGAGCAGCCCCTGCACTGGCTGTGGTTTGAGGTTTGAGCAGGACATGCTGCTCCAGGGCACACACATGAATTCATTGCCACAAGCCTTGAAAAATGTCTTTGCAAATCCCTGTTTGCACTGCTGAGGCCAACACTGCAGCCCTGCTCAGGCTGGGCTGGGGCTGTGTGAAACAGCTGAGCTGCAGTGATGGGACTGTGGATGAGGGAAACACCACCCAGGCAGGAGCATTGGCCTCAGCAGCAGCAAACCCCACTCCTGACACAGTTTTAGGGCTCCAGAGAGTGGAAAATGGGGCTCCCTGATGTTCTGTGGGGTGAACATGGACTGTTCCACAGCTGGTGCCAGGGTGAAGCTCTGAAGCTGGGTGAGCCAGGGATGCCCTGGGGTCACTGTTGGGCACAGCTGCCTCCTGAATGCTCCTCCTCCCCCCAAAGGGCTCATCCCTGCTGCTCCAGCCTTTTTGTGGTGGTGTTGCCTGCTGGGGAAGAACACGAACCCTGTGAGCTGAGGCTCTGTGCTGTTTGCTGTGGGGTGACCTGTGCTGAGCTCCTGCCCTCCCACATGCCTGACTCCAGGGCCAGGCCTCCCCCTCAAGCTGCTGCTGTGTGTGTGTGTGTGTGTGTGTGAGTCTCCAGCTGCTTTATCTTTGGACTTGAATAATAAATCTTGATTGGCAAAGAAGTGATTTCCTCTGACTGATGTTGCCATTCATGTGTTCTGTGTCCTTGCTGGCCCCTTGCCCAGCAGCAGCATTTCTCAAGGCTTGCCTTGGTGCAGATGCAGCTTCATTCATGCCTTGTTTCTGTTTCTCAGGGCTCTTTCCTGGGAGCTGACCCAGCTCTGCTGCTCCTCAGCCTGGCCTGTGCACTGTGCTGGTTCCTGGCTGGTATTTCAGGTGGCCCAGGCAGCTGCCAGGGTGTGGGGCAGGGCAGGGGGTGTCACTCAGCCCCAGCTCTCACATCCAGGTGCCCTGGAGCCCTGTGCACACCCTGGGCTGAGGCTGGCACTGGCTGGGATCTCACCTCCTGCTGGCACCCACTTGCTCTGCCCATCCTTGTCAGCCAAAGCGCCTTTTCCCAGAGCTGTGACCTGGCACTGAACTGCCCAGCCCTTGGCTTCCAAGGAAAATGCAAGCTGAGGGCTGGAGCTGCCTACCTGCATGGGCATGGCCCACCTGAGGCTGTCATGGCCTCCTGAGCCCTTTGGTTGTGAGGGTCCAGGGAAGGGCAGCCTTCACCTCTTCAGGGGTCAGGAGCAAGGGCAAGTGCAGCCCTTTGGCTTCCAGCAGCTGCCCTGGGGCAGGGTGGAACCAGGAGCAGCAGCAGTGCTGTTAAAAGTGAACTGATGCTTCCCAGCCCATGAGGCTGCAGGGCTGCCCCCTGTGCCCCCCAGGACTGTGGGCTCACCCCTTCCCATGCCAGCAGTTTGTGCCATGGATCAGTGCCCAGGCAGCTCCAGCCACTGCTGCTCCATTCAGGACAGTCAGTGCACAGCTGGCACTGACAGCACAGTTATTTATAGAGCAGGAATAGTCTGGACTCACCCCCAAGATTGCCAGTGCAGATGACAGAATTGCTGCATCAGCCTCCCCTGGCTGTGCAGAGCTTGGAGCTGAGACTTTTGCAAGGAAGAATCACTCCCTGCTCTGGCTCCCTTGGCATGTCTGGTGTTATGGTCAGAGCTGTCTCCAGAGAGAGATTTCAGCCTCCCCTCTGCTTTTTCCTGAACTCAGTTCCACACCAGACTCAGTGCTTCCCCCTGGTACCGGTTCACCTGGAAACACACTTGCAGAACAGAATCTCTTCAACAAAAATGAATTTATTTTTTATAGACAACTCCAGTCAGCACAGTCAGTTTTGCTTTAACATCAACACAGCCTGGGTCAAACTGAACCAGCCCCAGTGCAGTGGCTGTTAGGAAGCTGTGCTTGTTCTGCCCCTCTCCCCTGGCAGCACTCCTGTCGTTGCCGTGATCACACCCCACCTTCTGCTGAGCCTTTCTCAGTCGTTTCTGCACATCATCTCATGCCAACTCATCTCATGCCATCACCCCTTCTGCAGATCAGCATCCCCAGCAGCAGGAAGGACAGAGCCATGTGGGTACCAGGGAGTGCAGGCATGGTCAGCTCAGTCATTTTAACCCACTGTTCAAGCGAGTTTTTCCCAGGGCCACTCTGTCCTGAGTGAATCCATCACTCCTGCTCCTAAAGACTGAGAGCTGCAAGCAAACACCAGTGCTGGGAGCTGCCCAAATGCAGAAGGGAACTAAGAAGTCTAGAAGTTGACAATCAAATTTCAAACCAAACTAGTAACTTCAAGAAAATCCAAATTTCAGAACTTGGCACGACCTTTTCTGAAGTTAAATTAAAAACAACGCTCATTATTGAAGCTCCTTCACAGCTCTGCAGGACAATCCTGTCTGCCTGTCGTAGTTTGATTATGCTTAAATACTTTACAACAGTAGTTCATTTGTTCCCAAGAGCATTCCAAATACCTGAACACATTCACTAAATTCATGGTTTCACACAGCAATTATGCTCTACTGGTAATTCAGTGGCACCTGGTGCATATTGCCTTTCCCAACGTAGACTTTAAAATCTCAAATTCATAAATATTTGTATTTTAAATATCTAGTTTTACATGAATATTGGGTATTTCTAGCCTTTTTTCTTTCTGTTTCCAGGTTTAGTTCAATAAGGAAACCATTTTACATCACAATCTGATCTGACACCAACCTCACACCCCGTCACACCACAGTCTTTAAGAATCATTATTTAAAAACCTATTTCCTAAAGCAAAACTAAAAGGAGTTATGGGGAGAGTTGGACACCAGGCTTCACCCACAGGAGTTAAATAATATCTTGGCTGTTAATGAATTAGTCTGATTAATTTTTTAAGTTAACATTCACCAGTTAGGCTTTACAACATTCCGACCCTGCCCATCACGTTAACAGCTTAACCTGAGAGCCCTTAAGGCAAATCTCACTTCTCATCAAGAGATAGCTTTAAATATGAACTTTAGCAGTTGAAACTTTGAAGTAACTAAAAAAGAACCAAAAATTACGAGGAATTCACGTCTCCCCTGTCATACACACTGCGGAGCAGGTCCGTGCACGGCCCCGGGGCTCCCTCTGCCCCCCCTTCCCGGGGCCCTCTCGGGGCCGCAGCAGCCGGGGGGGTCTCGGCTCGTTTCTCTTCGGGCGCCGCCCCCTCCTGAGGAAGCCTCTCCCGAGCCCGTTTGCCAGCGGAGGGTTTGGGCAGGGTCATCTGGAAGGCGCACCAGAGCACGGTGCGGACCTTGCGGGTGGCCAAGCACAGAGCCCGGAGCGCCGCGGCCAGAGCCAGCACCACTGCGGGGAGGAAAAGAGCGCTGCCCTTAGTCCCGAGCGCTGCTGGGGCTGCCCTCACCCACACCCTGTGTCCCTTTACAGCTTTGTAAAAGCTGGGTCTGAATTTCTCAGCCCTCACACAGCGAGGTGTGCGGGTTTTAGGTTCTGAACCTTTCTGCTGCAGCTGCACCCCTGGGCTGGGGTGCTCCATGTACAAACACACCCCAATGGCACCTGAGCCTGCTGGAGCTGCCCTCACCCACACCCTGTGTGTCCCTTTACAGCTTTATAAAAGCTGGGTCTGAATTTCTCAGCCCTCACACAGCGAGGTGTGCGGGTTTTAGGCTCTGAATTTGTTACAGAACCTTCCTGCTGCAGCTGCACCCCAGTACACACACCCCAATGGCACCTGGGCCCTTTAATCCCAAGCACTGCTGGGGCTGCCCTCACCCCACACCCTGTCTGTCTGTCCCTTTACAGCTTTATAAAAGCTGGGTCTGAATTTCTCTGCCCTCACACATAGCAAGGGGTGTGGTTTTTAGGCTCTGAGTTTGTTACAGAACCTTCCTGCTGCAGCTGCACCCCTGGGCTGGGGTGCTCCATGTACAAACACACCCTAAAGGCACCTGAGCCTGCTGGGGCTGCCCTCACCCCACACCTCATCTGTCCCTTCACAGGTTTATAAAAGCTGCATCTGAATTAGGTTCTGAGTTTGTTTGAAGGTTCTGAACCTTTCTGCTGCAGCTGCACCCCTGTACACACACACCCTAATGGCACCTGGGCACTGCTGGGGCTGCCCTCGCCCCACACCCTGTGTGTCCCTTTACAGCTTTATAAAAGCTGGTCTGAATTTCTCTACCCTCACAGAGCAAGGCAGTGTGTGCTTTTTAGGTTCTGAGTGTGTTTGAAGGTTCTGAACCTTCCTGCTGCAGCTGCACCCCAGGGTTGGGGTGCTCCATGCACACACACACCCCAATGGCACCTGAGCACTGCTGGGGCTGCCCTCACCCCACACCCCGTCTGTCTGTCCCTTTACAGCTTTATAAAAGCTGCATCTGAATTTCTCTGCCCTCACAGAGAAATTCAGATTTCTCTGGTGTGTGGTTTTCAGGCTCCGAGCTTGGTGTGTGGTTTTTAGGTTCTGAGTGTGTTTGAAGGTTCTGAACCTTCCTGCAGCAGCTGCACCCCAGGGTTGGGTTGCTCTGTGCACACACACCCCAATGGCACCTGGGCCCTCCCCTTTTGGTCTGGGCAGGGTCCTTCACCTGTCCTGCCAGGAAATCCTTCCCATGGGTGAAGGAACAGCTGGTTTGGGGCACTGGGAGGAAGCACAGCTCATGTTCTGTGAATGGGTGTTGAACCACTGGGCTGTGGTCCCAGGCTGCCCAGAGCAGCTGGGGATGCCACCCCTGCAAGTGGCCAAGGTTGGACAGGGCTTGGAGCACCCTGGGACAGTGAAAGGTGTCCCTGCCCATGGTAGAGGTGGAATTGGATGAGATTTAAGGACCCTTCCCACCCAAACCATCCTGTGATTCTGTAATAAATGCTTAATATTGGATCAGATGGAATAGAAAGGTGCTGTGGAAACAAGACCTGCTCCCAAACAAACCAGAACAGCTTCAGGCCTTTCCCTCAAGAGCAAATACAGTTACTGCATCCAATAATTTACTGGTCAAAAAAATCCTCCCCAACTGCTGCTCCAGGTTCAACACCCCAAGAGAGCCATGGGAGGCAGAGGACCAAGCACCCCCTCCAGGTAAGCAATCAGACCCCACTGTGCAGCCTCCTCTCCTCTCCCAGCACAAGAACCTGCATCTCCAGCTCTGACAACTCCTTCCCAAACTACTCTGTTCTAAAGAAAATGATTTTCATGGGCTTCATCACCCCCTTCACCTTAACAAGTCTCATAATCTTCAGTCAAGGGAAAGAGAAACAAGAATGATGGGGAACAGGTGAAAAGAAAGAATGCTGCAGTGAATTTTCTGAGGTAAACATCAGAACTGCATGATGGCACACTCCAAAATAAAATAATCCCTGTAATTCAGATGGAGAAAGAACAGCAGAAGGGATCAGAAGATTCAGAAACAGCTTCTGACACAGGGTAGAGGTCAGAGTGCTGCAGGGAGCAGGAATTTACCCTGACTCCATCTCAGAGAGAAGGGAATCTGCCACTCTGCCTGTGCCCTGGTGAAAGATTAAGCTGAGTATTTGGATTATTTGGGACAGCATTAAGAATGAAAACATTCTGCCCATTGTATTTTTGTGCATCCATCCAAAATATGATTTGTAATTATGCCAGTTTAAGACAGAAGATGCTTGAAGAGGAAATCCATTTGTAAGCTAAGGCCATGTTGGTCACTTTGGGAGATACCAAGGAAGTTCTAGACAAAGAGCTGGGGGTTCATAGGAAGAGGAATATGGGGGGACAGGGAGAAGCTGTCACAGACACATTTTCTGAAAAATCCTTTCCTTAGGATTTTTTCTCCTGAGAAGCTGAGAGGCCTCAGGAACAAAATGTAAACAATGGTTATCTGCTGCTGTGGAATGCAACAGGTGCATCTGGGATTGGTCTCATGTGGTTGTTTCTAATTAATGGCCAATCACAGTCAGAGTCTGAGCCACAAGCCTTTGTTATTCATTCTTTGTTTTTCTATTCTTAGCCAGCCTTCTGATGAAATCCTTTCTTCTATTCTTTTAGTTTTAATATAATATATATCATAAAATAATAAATCAGCCTTCTGAAACATGGAGTCAGATCCTCATCTCTTCCCTCATCCCAAGAGCCCTGCAAACACCATCACAAGAAGCAAGAGGCAACAGCTTAGTAACACCTCCACTCCCTGAATGCGTTATCAAAAAAACCCACTAATTTTTATTCCTTGCTAGTTTATTCATTGACTTACCACCTCCAAATTGATTTAACCTATTTACCTCTAAAACCCAGTTTGAGCATCCCCTCAAACCTTCACCCAAACCCCACTCAGTGTACCTCTGACAAAACCCTGACACTGAAAAGCTAAAACTTGAATTACAACCCCTCACTTATCCTTACAAGATGTTCAACACCCCAGCTACCTCATCAGGGCACACCAGCCCAGCTGTACCTCTCTCATCCTGGCACCTGGGGGGGCCGTGCCGCTGCCGGCTGGAGGCGCTGACAATCTCATCCTTCCTGCGAGCCTGCACCACGTGGATGGACTCCAGGTGCTTGTCCAGGGCAGTGGAGATGTTGGCGTGGAGCGGGGAACTGCGCAGGCGCTCCATCTTCCCCAGCAGAGTCACCACCTGAGGGACAACGCACACCTTACAGGGGCTCACACTCACAGGGACATCAACTAACCAGGAGAACAGGTAAATGATCATCATTACTTCATTTTGAGAGCAGTTCATGAAGTTATAGCTGAAGGATAAGTTCTTATCTGGGATTTGTTAGAGCCGTTGTACAGCTGGGTGTGCAAAGGACAAGATCAAAGCTACAGCACCCCAGCAGTCACAACCTGAGGGACAATGCACACCTTACAGGGGCTCACACTTACAGGGAAATGAACTAACCAGGGAGAACACCTTAATTATCATCATTACTTCATTTTGAGAGCACAGAAGTTACAGGTGAAGGAGATTTAAGTTCTTACCCAGGATTTGTTATCGCCAAACCGAAAACTGGGTGTGCAAAGGACAACAGCAAAGCTACAACATCCCAGCAGTCACAACCTGGTGAACAATGCACATCTCACAGGGGCTCACACTTACAGGGAAATCAGCTAACCAGGAGAACAGGTTAATGATCATCATTACTTCATTTTGAGAGCAGTTCATGAAGTTACAGCTGAAGGAGGTTTAAGTTCTTACCCAGATTTTGTTATCACCAAATCAAAAACTGGGTGTGCAAAGGACAAGATCAAAGCTACAGCACCCCAGCAGAGTCCCAACCTGAGGGACAATGCACACCTTACAGGGGCTCACACTTACAGGGAAATTAATTAACCAGGGAGAACAGGTAAATGATCATCATTATTTCATTTTGAGAGCAGTTCATGAAGTTACAGGTGAAGGAGGTTTAAGTTGTTACCCAGGATTTGTTATCGCCAATCTGAAAACTGGGTGTGCAAAGGACAAGATCAAAGCTACAGCACCCCAGCAGAGTCACAACCTGAGGGACAATGCACACCTTACAGGGGCTCACACTTACAGGGACATCAACTAACCAAGGAGAACAGATTAAAGATCATCATTACTTCATTTTGAGAGCAGTTCATGAAGTTACAGCTGAAGGATAAGTTCTTATCTGGGATTTGTTATCTCCAAACCCAGAGTTGTTGTACAGCTGGGTGTGCAAAGGACAAGATCAAAGCTACAGCACCCCAGCAGAGTCACAACCTGAGGGACAATGCACACCTTACAGGGGCTCACACTTACAGGGAAATTAATTAACCAGGGAGAACAGGTTAATTATCATCATTACTTCATTTTGAGAGCACAGAAGTTACAGGTGAAGGAGGTTTAAGTTCTTATCCAGATTTTGTTATCGCCAAACCGAAAACTGGGTGTGCAAAGGACAACAGCAAAGCTACAGCACCCCAGCAGTCACAACCTGGTGAACAATGCACATCTCACAGGGGCTCACACTTACATGGAAATGAACTAACCAGGGAGAACACATTAATTATCATCATTACTTCATTTTGAGAGCAGTTCATGAAGTTACAGCTGAAGCAGGTTTAAATTCTTACTCAGGATTTGTTATGTCCAAACCCAAAGCTGTGGGACAGCTGGGTGTGCAAAGGACAAGAGCAAAGCTACAGCACCCCAGCAGTCACAACCTGAGGGACAATGCACACCTTACAGGGGCTCACACTTACAGGGAAATTAATTAACCAGGGAGAACAGGTTAATTATCATCATTACTTTCTTTTGAGAGCAGAGAAGTTACAGGTGAAGGAGGTTTAAGTTCTTACCCAGATTTTGTTATCACCAAATCAAAAACTGGGTGTGCAAAGGACAACAGCAAAGCTACAGCACCCCAGCAGTCACAACCTGGTGAACAATGCACACCTCACAGGGGCTCACACTCACAGGGACATCAACTAACCAGGAGAACAGGTTAATGAGCATCATTACTTCATTTTGAGAGCAATTCATGAAGTTACAGGTGAAGGAGGTTTAAGTTGTTACCCAGGATTTGTTATCACCAAATCGAAAACTGGGTGTGCAAAGGACAACAGCAAAGCTACAGCACCCCAGCAGAGTCACAACCTGAGGGACAATGCACACCTTACAGGGGCTCACACTTACAGGGAAATCAGCTAACCAGGGAGAACACATTAATTATCATCATTACTTCATTTTGAGAGCAGTTCATGAAGTTACAGCTGAAGGATAAGTTCTTATCTGGGATTTTTTATCTCCAAACCCAAAGCTGTGGTAGAGCTGGGTGTGCAAAGGACAAGAGCAAAGCTACAACACCCCCAGGTTATTGGTTAATACCAGATCTGTACATCCCTAAACAAAAGGTGTTTTCAGAACAATTTTGTTCTGAATTTTTTTTGCATTTTCCTGAATTCAGAGCATTGGGGTCCTCCCTTCTCACGGCACTGCTGCAATTTCTGGGTGAAAATCCAGATGAGGACTTTGAGCTGTGCAGGGCAGCTTGGGCCAGCAGCAGTCACAGCTGCTCTGGGAAAGGGAAACCAACACTAAGGGAGCTGAGAACAAACATTCAGAAATAATTCAGTTTGTTTAGTCCACTGAAAATATGCATTTTTGTTGTCTTATCTTACACCAGTCACATCACTTGTGGGTTTCCCAGTGGTGAGTGACTCCTCAGCCAATAAGGCTGAGAATGTGGTTACTGGTCTGCAGAAAAAGAGAAACTAAAAATCCCCAAATTGGGATGTCCCTCAATCCATGGCTACAGTTGATGTCTTAAAGGAATGAATGTGATTGTCAAGAAGATTTAACTGGATGCTCCAACTATGAAGAGTTAATCCCAGATTCAGCCAACTCAGCTTCCACTCAAACCTTTGCACCAGGGTTCCACTCTGGCCATCACCCAGATGTTTCCAGATGTTAAGAGTCCAGGTTTAACAGCCTCACTCTGCTGTTGAGCATCCTGAAAAGTACCTAACAAGGGTTTGAGGTGCTGTACCCTGAAGTTTGGTTCCTCAAATGGCTCAGCACTGTTTTGGAGGCAGTTTTGGATTACCATGGAAAGCAAGGCTGTTCTTTGGGGGTTCACAGAGCAGGAGCTTTAGTGCCCTAAGCCCATCCATGTTTTGCAGTCCATGGGCAGCACCAGGCAGGTCCTGCAGGAGGGAGCAGCCACAGCTCCAGGGATTGTTGGCAGGCAGGCCAGGCTGCTGCTCCCCCTGCTGCCCAGGGACAGCCCCAGCACCGCTGCAGCCTCCAAACCCAGCATTTCCCAGAACCCTTCCACCCCACAGCCCCTGGCAGAGGGGACAGCTTGGTTTCTGCTTCTCCTTGCCTGCAGCACCACGGCTCTGGGCTCTGGGCCTCAGCAGAGCCACAGCAGCCCCTCAGCATTCTGATGGCAGAGTTTGTGCTGCTCCTGCCCCAGCTGTCACCTCCCCAAGGACCCTGGGGCTGTTTGCCCACACAGCTCAGACTCCCCTGCCCTGCTGGGTTAAAGAGCAAACTGGTAACAGCAACTCAGGTTGAAGGTGTAAATTATCAAATAATCATTCTGCATTAAAATATACCAGACTCTCAACCAAATATGTATCTTCCAAACATTAACTAAACCTGTTTTTTTTCCCATAAAGACCTCCTCTATCAAAGTCTCCAAATCCACAGTGACCATTTCCCTGCCAAGCTGCTCTGAATGCAGCACCCCTGAGAGCTGTGCAAAGGCTCCAGGACTGGATGCTGCACATTCCTACACCAGGAACAACATCCTCCTGTAAGTGTGAGCCTCAGCCCCCTGTGCTTCCCTGGAAACAGCACCCAGGAGCTGCAGAAGCTCTACCAAGGACTGCTGAAATGCCATTCCCTGCACAGCAATGAAGAACAAAGCTATTTTGGGAAAAGCTGCTCTGATCATCTTCCCTATCTCACACTGTACTTTAAGTTCAATAGAATTTTTTTTTTAGTGCTACAACTCACTCTGGCTTGTTCCCGTAGCTGATCCACAATTAAGCGATCAACCCTTGATGGATTTGATGTCAGCCTTGGAATTGGAATGTTGTTAGTACTGGAAACCTTCTTCCCTTGGAAATTCTTAGCAAGAGCTGATTCAGTCTGCAGGAAAACAAAAGAACAACTCCCTCAGAATGTACATGCAGAGTGTGCTTCATTACAGAAACAAGAAAAAATATCAGGTTCAATTTCTTCATCAGGGTTTTGGAGATTTTTAAAGGAGACAATGAGGATTCAGGCATTTGGGATTTAACCCTCTGGTGAGACAATCACCTGCTTTAAGTGAACAACTGCTTTACTCAAAGCAGCTCAACTAAAGCCAACACACCATGTTCCAGCAGTGCTATGTCTGCTCACTCTGACTACAGCCTGTACTGGTTTTGCCTGGAAATAAAATGGAGGCAAGTCAGAATTACAGGGAAAAAAAATGACCAAACAGATGTGGATCTCACACATAAAATTCAAATAAAACTGTTTTTCAGTCAGCAATTAATCTAAGTTTTGTACAGATTAAACTACAGAAAGATTTTTTCCTAAGCACCTTGGTCCAGTGGAAAGTGTTCCTGCCTTTGGTCTTGGTCTTTAAGGTCCCTTCCAAACCAAACCATTCCAGGATTCTATATTTTATTTAGCTATCAGAAAACTATTTTGAAAACTGTTTGCAAGATTCCAAGTTTCCATCTCTTTCATCCCCTTGTTATGTCACTCTAAAACACCCAGAAGAACATAGAATTAGGTAAAACTGATTTAAAACTGCAGTTCTTGGATGGTTTCATAAGTGGTCCACTATCAACAAAAACATGGAGTACCAAGACAAGGGGGAATGGCTTCACAGAGAGAGAGCAGCTTTAGATCAGATATTAGAAATAAATTGTTCCTCACTGCACAAGTTTTCCAGAGCAGCTGTGGCTGCCCCATCCCTGAAGTGTCCAAGGCCAGGCTGGATGGAGTTTGGAGCAGCCTGGGCCAGTGGGAGGTGTCCCTGCCCATGGGACTGAGGGAGCTTTAAGGTCCCTCCCAACCCAAACCATTCTGTGATAAACTGAATTTCTCCCACCATGACTCATGCCAGGCTTTTCTGTCTTGCACTTTCCATGCACCCCAGACACCACCTCCCCTCCTCCTTCAGCTGGGCTCACTCTCTTCCTCAACCCCTCTATACAAAGCAACTCCTGGCTTTTGTCAGGAAACACCACCAAAAAAACCCCCATTACATCTTCTTGGAATTGGTTTCTTTGCAGGGGTTGGCACAGGAGAACTCCCCAAGGCCCCACTATTGCCAGGTGACATTTGGCCCAGCTCACCCCACAGATAACCACAGGTATTGAAATTCAAACCCCATCTCAGCTGGTGAAATGAAAGCAGGTTTTCCTACAGACCTGCTTTTAGCAGGGCTCCACACAGCACTACCTGAGCCTTTTACTGCAAGGGTTTTAATTAAATGACCCTTCCCTGGGGAAAAAAAACAAAGAACCCCTTCAAATACACCTTAGGTTTAAATCTTCAGGGGAACAGGAGGTAGGAATTCAGTATAGCTTCTAAAAAATAGAATTTAAAGAATTCAAGTTTAGTTTCAATTCAAAACATATTTACTGGTTTTGCTTCCATAGTTCCAGAGGCACTGTATTTATTGTAATAATAAAAAGGGTATAGAACATGTTTGTTCCTCATGAACACACCTTCCCCAGCCCTGGGACTGGAAGAACCCCTGAACTCCTGCTTTTAGTACAGCATTCCATACAACACCAGCTGTGCTTCCAGCCAGGCTACAAATCTCCACACCTTTCACTTTCTGTCCCAAAACAAATGTCTAACTCGGAAGTCCCATCAAGCACTTCAACCTCTCCCAGCAGAACAACCCATGATCTGTGACTGCACTGAGCAGGATGAGATCTACATCAAATCTGTGCTGTTTTTCTAGTTTGGTTTTCTTACCTTCTTCCTTTCTTTCTCCAAAGCTCTCCACTGCTCATAACACTCCTCCAGTCTCACGTGCAGCTCGCTGGCAGGCCCACTGCGACTTTTCACTTGCTTTTGAAATCCAAATGCTGACACAAAGCCAGAAAGGGCATTGTCACCATACATCTTCTCTGTGAAGCAGGGGTAGAGGCGTTTGAGATCATCCTGGGAGAACAAGGTGTGAGGCTCCACCAGGGGCACCACGGAGCGGCCCAGGAGGTGAGCAGATCTCATGGGGAAGGTGCTGGGGCCCAGCTGCCGGTTCCTCCTGAAGTCACCAACCACGCAGTTGGGAATGCCTGGAGCCTGCAGGCAGCTCCCAGCACCGATGGCACTGGTGTCCCCATTCCCTGCCCCCAGATGCAGCTGCCCCTGAGACTCCAGTAACTCCTGGTACATGTCCTGGAACACCCCATCTGCCTGGTTCTGCCCTTCCAGATCGCAGTGCTCGCTCTGTGCCTTCAGCTGGAAACGCTGCTTGTTCA